>NC_067282.1:158837727-159140757 GCF_020740795.1 Apus apus
TTATATATATATATTTTTTTCCCCTTTCTGAATGTGCCAGATGATAGTTTACATACCTCACATGCTTTATCTCCACAGATGTTCTAATGCCACGTTTGCATTATTCTTGGTCCTTCAGGCAATCCTGTTAATTTTCATCTTTCCCTCATCATAATTTCAGCAGCTGGTATTATGATATTCATGTAATTGCTGATCTCAGCTTCACCAGAAGATTCACTCTGAAGCTTCCCACTAGTTTTTTGCTTGGATGAAGCTGTTTGCTGTTTTTCCAAGGCCTGAATTATTCATACTGTTATTGAAGTTCTTTTAGAAAATGAGAAAATAGTTCATTTTAAAGGTTTAATAGTTCATTTTGCTTTTATGGATTTCCATAAATGTTAGATTGCTTAACATTTGACTGTATCCTCACTCCATATCTTTTGCAAGGATTTTTAACCTTTCTAAAGATCCACAGTATACAGATGTTAAGAGTCTTTAGGTAGAAACATACCCAACATGCTGTGACACAAATAAGCCCAGGGCAACAAAGAATGTCATTGCAGGATCAATTTAGTCCTTACCTCTGACTTCTGCTAGGTTCTACCTTCTGCTCTCAGGCATGATTCCCTGCCCACTTTCCTGAGTCAACACCACCACTTGAGAAGCTGTGCAGCCAGTCTGATGAGAGAGCTTATAAAAATAATACATATGTATTTTTGCAATCTAATATGTCATTTTGTTTTGGTGGAGGTGGTTTTGAGCTGGATCAGCTCTCTGACCAGCTCACCATTGTTGCATCCAAATTACAACCCAGCCTCAAGGATAAGGTACTAGACCAAACACAGGCTTTAAAGGTGCATCTCTCTGCCCTGATAATGCACACCCATGCTGCATTGCAGGCTACCAGCCATAGTTCTACATAATAACTCTGAAGCAGTGACATCCAAGCACTCAGTGGTGTGTGTGGCAGCTTAAGTATGTAGTATAAATATTCCTCTCTGCTGTTACTGCCCGTGGGCAGCTCCCACAGGTTGGTTCCAGATATCTGTTTATGGCCCTGGGGCCTCTGACACCTTCCTGCCCCTGTAGTTTCAAGGCCTGTGATGTCAGCTGGTGACTGTGCTATTGGGAGGCTCCACCTGGAGCTGGGATCATTCCTTACCTACAGGACAGGGGCATATATATAGAGAGAGTGCCCTTTGACTCTTAGTGACAGTGCAGTTAAAGCAGAGCTACAGGTATGTGCTCACCAGCCCAGGCAGGACTGGGCCTCTCAGCTTAAGCAAATCCTCCAATGTTGCCTGAAGTGCCAACAGCAACAGAGGAGAACTGCTGGAACATGGTAGGTTGTTTTCATGAAAACTTGTGGCAGAAGTGAAGAACTAAAACAAAAACTCATGAGTTTTTTCCTCCTAAGTTTTGAAACAGTGAAAGGTTTGTGATCAGTTGTTTTTAAAGATAGAAGATGTGAGAGAATGTATCACTTAGAAAAAAAGACAAACTTTCATCTGAAGAATTACAAGGAGTTGGTGAGTGTAAATGAAAAATACGCTTCATTGATTTGTGATTGTATCCGACCTCTGCATTCGTGGGGCTGAAAATCATTGGCATTGGTGAGCGCAGTGAGATGCAAGGCAGGCACTTCCCCTTCATGTCCTGGGTCTTTGTGATACTACTTGTTCCTCAAGGGTTTGTCTTGATTTGTGTAATATGACTTCTCCTCAGCTGTGTTACTTTGCTGTAACTTTTTATATGGCTGTTTGCTGAATTTTAATTACTTATGATATATACCACGTTGCTATTAAGAGTTTTTATGTTGCTATTAGAACAGTTGTGTATTGCTCCAGTACTTAGACTCCTAATTACAAGTATTTAAAAACCTACATGTAATAATTAATCTTTATTAGCAGAATAGGGAAGCTGGAACATTCAATTTCTCCCTTTATAATACTTCAAATAAAATTGATTAGAAGTCTGTGTATGTGTGTGAGATACACACAAACACAAACAAAAAAACATGTAAGGGAACATTGTGAAACAACAGTTTCACTAATAAGCCTATAATTATTACCTTTTTTCCCCTCTGTTTTGATTTGTAAGCACGTGCCTCTAAGATTCTTGTTGGTGATGTCATGCCTTTATACTGGGCTTGAAAAATGTGTCTGACATCGGCAAAAATGTTGGCCTGAGGTGGTTACAAGTGATGAGCTCAAGCAAAGGCAAATACTTGCCAACCTTCCATATCAGACCAACCCAAACCTCACTGGGTTTTTTAGGCAGGAAGGACAGCTTCATCTTTAAGTGATACTTGAGGCTAGCTGGTGATAGGCAGAGCTGAAGCTCTTTACACTGTGGATGCTGGAAGGGCAGAGGTATTTCAGTTTCTTCCAGCCACAGAACAGTCTGTCTGCTGCAGGTTGTCTTCTGCTTGTGCCATCAGGCATCTGTGGACACTGAGGTTCTCCATGCATCTGTTGCCTTAGGATTGCTTTACATATAAATGCTTTATCAACATAATTGCATTGGTTAAGAAGATAAAGAAAAAGAAATCCACCCTTCTTGTGTATAACTTTAACAAGAAAAGTTCAGTTACAGTTATACTGGGGAAACAATTTATTAGTTTTCTTCCAGAAAATTATATTCCTATATGGCAGAATAGGAAATTTTATAACCATTTTCTAGTGATCTCATGCTGTAAAATTTTCCATTCATGGAATTTTCAGGGGGACACTCCTCTGAAATGCTAGGACTCTAACTTGGGTTGCTACAGTTGCCAATAACATTGCAAAATAAGCTGTTTCTAATGGAGTCCTGCTAAAACTCAGGTCCCAGGGGTAAGAAAATGATACTCCATGGTATCTCATGCGTTTCACTGGTTGTATAAGAAAAAAGCAGAACACTTAAAGCTTTCAAAAATTGCCTTCAAAATTTCTTAATGGATAATAGCTTATGAAATTATTATTTTTAAAGGCCCCAAAGAATGAGTATATGTTAAAAATTCAGACCTATTTTTTTCTGCTTAAAATTTGTGTTCTCTCAGAGACTATTCTGAAGCATCTGATAGCAACAGGATAGCTAAAAATAGGAATCATGTTATATCTTTATCACTTGTCTCCATGGTCAACTAGTCACATGTCCAAACTCACTAAGTCTAAATTCCAGTCTAAATTGTGATTCCAGTAGTCATGATTATATAGTTCTGGTCGAGGAACACATGCATATGGATGCTGCAGTTTGCTGTTGTTAAAAAAGCTTAATTACACATCAGAGGTTACAGAGCTCTGCACCTATCTTTGGGACATCAGTAGTGAGTGAGTTTACTGTGGAATATGCAGAAATATGTGATAAAGGCCATGCATATGGAAGCAACTGGCAAAACTTTAATCAATGGACCTGGGTTGTATCCATAGAACAATTATAAAATGAAAGTAAAATTAATTTTAACACCTGTTAGCAATGCAAACATGAAGCAAATAGAGCAAATGCTTTATTCAGCAAAAACTGTCCTGTAAACTGATAGAGTAACACATCGAACTGCTGCATAAAAACAGAACTGCTTCTTGATAAATTACTATATTTAGATGAGTAAAGGGACTGTGTTGCTTGATAGTTATAAAAGATGGTTGATACAGATTTACTTAGCACAGACATTTGCATTAGGCTATATGGTGTTTTTTTTAATTTGCATTTTGCTGCCTTTAAAGTATTTTTTATGAAAATCAGGCACTGGGAAAATTTGTGGCAATTAAAGAGTGGCATTGGTCTTTTCTGCTTAGTTGATGTTATTCTTTCAAGTGCCTGTTACCCAAATCAGAGCTGAATGTCATATGTTTAGGTCTGGCAGATTGAGAGGTAAGCTGGAAGGAGCTTTCTGGTTTTATTACACTAATCTTAAATGGGCTGTTAACTATATTTATCTAATGGCTTTTATTAATGCCCAGTTAACCCACCATATAACCAGTTTAACATACTTCCCTGTTTATGTGGTTTTAAATGAGAGTTTTCATATTGCATTGCATTAGTTTTAGCAGATCCCCAGTTAGATGAGTTGTAGGTGATGGACTTTGATAGTGGTGAGGGAACTTGAGCTTTCAGTCCCTGTAACTTGCAACTCTGTAGAGAGTCACCTCAGTGAAACCCAAAGGGCTGCATTGTTACAATGATGGCCAGGAAGAGCTGTAGGCTTACTTGTATAATCATCAGTTTTGCTGTCCTCTTGTAACCCATCTCTGTTTTTTGATTGACTGGCGAAGAAGTCCTAATACTGCATTTGACATTGTCTCTTGATGTGGAAATAATTGTTATCATACATTTAGCATGACATAAGTTACGCACAGCCACAGCCATGCGATGCACTTCGTAGACAAATAACATTAACAGGTTCCTGCCCAGCACAATCCATAATCTCTGTGTGCAAGCACCAGGCACAAACTGAACTGGGATGTCTTTGAGGCTGCTGCCATATAGCAGTAGGATGAAAGCTGTTGTGTATTAACTTACAGAGCCTTTAGGAGCTCAGATGTCAGCCACCCAGCTATGTGCCACTTCAGAGAGACTGTGTGGGCTTCTATGAGAACTGGGTGGAGGTGGCACATCCCAAGAGTGATGTGGACTGCTTAGCTTGAGGTTTTAGCTTATTTGTTTTGATTTGGAATAAAAGATCTCACTGATGTAGCTGTTAGGATATGCAGTAATAGGAGGAGATTCAGGCTATCTGTCTTCTGGCTGCAGTCTGAACAGTTTGACTGCAAGTTCACATTTGTATTTTGGAATGGGGTGCACCTCTATGTGCCAACAGGCTGCAGCTGTTGGTCCTGCATACCTTGTGGTGATATCAAAGTGACTGATTCGGGGCAGGCAGGCTGGATACACTTATTCCCAGAAGGTTCCCAAATCACATACTATGAGGCAGAACAAAATTTGTAAGCTGATGAGTGGCTTCCATTCACATTGCCCGAGGGAGAGTTCTGTATTTGCCTCTGCAGCATGGGTCATCTTTAATGTAAATAGCTGGGCTCCAGGCTGGTTGTTGGGTATGCAGGATAGCTGTCACTGAAGTCTGCTGAAAAGGTGGCATTTATTCATAGCATTTGAAATGCAAATCACTGCCACAGTCCTGTAGGTACTGTATGCACTATTGCTGTCACTCAGCAGCAGCAATGAGGAATTATGTAGCAGAAATTTCCCAGGCTGCATAAGAACATGAGAAGGGCTTGAAATTGCCTCTCCTGACACAGCAAGGGACACATGGTAGTAGTCAGAGGAGAGAAAGAAGAGGGAGAACTTCTACTGCCGTCAACTGAAATGTTTCACTTGCTTCTCTATCCTTGACCACCTATCAAGGCATCTCACTAATATTCAACAACAGGCCTAGTTTTGGAGTTTTTTCCTGTGGAGAAAATGGGCACTCACAGAGTGTCCATGGCTGTTATATCCTGCATGCACAGAAAACATTTCCTGAGGAGGAGAGCAGAGGATGAGTCTATTTAAAAGTTTAGTTTGATATCTGAATGTTTGTCAACATCTTCTGAATGAATGTCACAGCTTGACAATGCAATCTGTGAGTCTCAGTGTGATCCCTTGATAGTTTGTGCTGGGTACAGACAAGCAGAATATCTCCTTTCCTGTGGGTGTGAAAGGCTCATGCTTTAGCAGATAAACTGAGAACTGTGACAGGGCACTCACGGATAACTGCAAGACTGACGTCACTCGGCACTGTCCCATTTGCCATCAGAAATGGCACTGGCAGTCTGTCATCACGTAGATCTTTTCCCTTGAGGCTGGTTGCTACAAGTTTTTGGGAAAGATTTGGAGAGCATGTTAAAAAGTCTCTTGTGAGAAGCCTCAGCATCCTGGTTAGAGTACAAATGTTACCATTGTGGAAAATAGGGACCTTCACCTTTTTCCTGATTGTACCTTTGCCAATATACTCTTGACATGTTATGTTTAATTTCACCGAACAAAAATCAGAACACAACATTTAATAATATAATTTTTAATTCCAGAAAGATCAAGGTTCTTCACAGAAAAAAAAAAAAAAAAAAAAAAAAGTGCTGTGCTTCTCCTTTTACAAATGTGGTAGTGGAAGTCCAAAGAAGTAAAGTAAATTGCCAACATCCAGATTCATGATAAAATTGGAAAAAGAATGGGGGCAAACCTCAAGCCAGCCTCGTAAGGAGAGAATTTCCATGCCTTCCATAAAGGTTTCCTTTGTTGTGATACTTCCCATTTTGTGTGGACAACCTCATCTATGGGATTATGTTGTGTGGGAGTTGGGTTTTGCTAAGTAATCCCACTGTCGCCACTGCCGCATCTTCTCCCTCCATGTGGCCTATGCGTAAGTCAGTGTAGATAATTCATGGCTCACAGGTGGGGCTGCTGTGTCTGCTGTGCCGGGTCATGCAGCTTTCGCAGGGATGAGTGAGACAGGAGTCATGGGTAGGAAGCTCAGTCTCTGCCTGACAGCCCTGCTCGGGGCAGTGCTTCTGCTGCCCATCCAAGAGATTTGATTTTCCTAAGGCAAACCCAGTATTGATGTCTGTTCCTCCAAAAGCTGAGTATAGTGGTGTATACCCTAGTACAGTGATCTGAAGTCTAACCTTCTATTCCTAATTGGCATTATTCTTTAAAAGGTTACTTAAAAAGGGTAGGCAAAACAATGTAAATATCAAGAGTTCAGCATTGTGGGTCATGCCAGCACACTGAAGTGACAGAAAGCACTGGAAAAGGATGAAATTATTCTCTCTGCCTCTGACGACAGCTGGGCAGTCAGTGAAGCATGTTGAGGTATTTGAACTTTAAAATTGACACAATGGATGGCTGGGATGATTTAACACTTTAATCATTAATTTAAACCATATAAATTAATTTTTAAAATACTTTATAAGAAGAACAAAGGATGAGAGAATTCATCCATGGGCTACCATGTCTAATTAGGTCACTGTGAGTCCAGCCTTATGCTCCTGCCAGTATCTGGAAGGATTTGCTGTACTGTGTTGAAAGTTCCATTGGGAGTAGGTGCAGTGTGTGGGAAGAGCATTTATTCAAACTCCGTGGGCTTTTGAAAATAGCAGTGAGAGAAGTACCTGGTGAGGCTGTCAGAAGTACTGTGCTGTGCAGTATTCTGCCACGTTCAGGGAGTCACGTCTCTCTTGGAGTGGGGAAGGAAAGCTGTACAAACCAGCTGTGTGTGAGGAGGGAGAGCTGTCTTTGCTCAGCCAAGCCAAATTAAATGTATTCCACAAACATGCCACAGGATAGCAGTCCTTCTGCTCCTGCTACAAGCCAGGGAGGACCTAACAGCACTTTTGTGAGGGGGGAAAGAGCAGTCTTTGGCTGGCCAGAGAGTTGCATAGTGGCACCGTTTGATATGTGCTGAGTTTACATTCTGAAGTTGCAGACAATTAACTCCAGCATATGAAAAGAAGCATTTGATTGAGATGATTGCAAAGTGCAGCACCTGCAGAGACTGCCAAGATGGCAACAGCTCCTAATGCAGTTTGTGTGGAAGGGCTCTCCTGACCTGTGGGGCAGGTGCCTCTACCCAGGCAGCTATTTCTGCTCCCCTGTAGCTTGCTACAGTGTGCAGCAGTTGCTCCTGGTTGTCCAGCCCGCTGCCCTGTGGTCACAGCTCCTCCAGGAGTGCCCCGTGCCAGGACTTTCATTGCTGGTACAGGGCACAGGAGCTACTGTTACTGACAACCATGGCAGTAACTGCTGGGAGCAGTGCCCAAGCAAATGGGATCCACAGGCTTGATGGGAAGGTGTGACTAATGCAACCCCAGTGTCTAATGAGACTAACCGTATTATCCTCTCTTAGAAGTTACATTAAGAGAGTACTTTCTCCATAAACCTATTTGTATGTATGTTAACACTGCTGAGCCCGATGGCACATGACATACCTCTAAATATATATTGAGCATCCCTGACTCTTTTAATCTTGAAGAGAAATGTCATCATTTTGTGGCTAGTCTGTTGGTAGTATTTTAATAAAGCTGATATTATTTAAATAAAATTCTCAGACTTTTGAATTAAGTAGGATTTATAATAAGCCTTGTATGACAAAACAGCCAAGCAGTTGAAGCCTTTTATATGCCCATTTTCTAACTGCTTAGCCTCTCTTTGCTTTGATAAATTACTTCTGGCAAGGCTTAAAAAAACTCCTGAAATTTTCCGAGGAAATAAGGATGTTTCACCCTATGTTATGGAATCTGCACAGTCCCCTTTGGAAATGTGCAATTCCAACTTCAGTTAAAACCCCAAACCCACAACATTTTCCTGTTTGATTTCTTACTGACCTTTACCTCCAGAGTTTACCACCCTCTGGCACATTTTGAATCATGGTAGCTTTGATGTTTGAGCTGAAGAATTGAAGAAATCCAGTTCCCATTTAAAAGCTTTTTCCCAGCAGCCTTCCAATTTCAGCTATCTCATTCAGCTGCATAGAAAGCAAGTCATCACTTATCCCTTAATAGACTAACTTGCTAGTTAATTTGCTTATTCATTTAGCATAGCTTTGTAGAAACTGCTGTTAAAGGTGAAGAAACACTTGCCAAGAAAGTGAGGTCTAAGATTTATTTTTACTTTGGAATTTCAGGTTTTCAGTTTTTGAGGACCTCATTACATGAAAACACCAAGGACGCCCTTGTGTCAGGTAATTAAGCTCTGATACTAGTGTCATCTCAGAACATAAGATTCCAATAAAAATGTAAATAGTGGCAGTGAAATATTTTTTAAAACCTGCAAGCTCCCCTTAGGATGGGGAGTTGATTTATGTTGATTTATGTATGTTTTTATATGCACATGCCTTGGGATTGTTGCTGCCTCCAACTAGAGAAGAAAAGCAGCGTGACTCATACATGAGCATCATAACAACTGTACCTAAAACATCAAGTCCTGCTGCTTATTGCAAGGGAGTCAGTGTGAAGGAACTCCAGATTTACTTTGTGTAACAAGGTAGGAGTGGTAACCCTACTATTTTACTTATTCCAGAAAGGAAAAAAAAAGGTATGTCTCCTGTGCAACTTGTTGAGCATACAGTATTCTACTTCCACTTTTCAGTAGTTTAAGATGTGTTAAGTCCTACTGATTTAAATGCATGCATTGGTGTTCTGAAGATAGTTCAAAAGAAGTCTTAGGAATTTAAGTACCATTGGTACATGTGACACACCCTGGGAGACATTTTCCTTGGGTGTTCAGAAGTATGGCTTGAAGCTCCTCTCTTCTAGGACACTGAAGGATTTATCTTGTAATGTGCAGAAATGTGACTGAATCGGTTACCATGGTCCAGTGACCACTTTAGAAAATACAGACCCTGATTATTCAGTTGGTGCGACAGATTTGTTTTATCATGAATCGATTGTGAAAACCTTGAGGTACCAAGGGCTTTCCGGCAGCAGCACTCAGCTGTGCCCAGGTTGCTTTATGCTACCACAGTCAGCCCAGCCCTTCCAAGAGTGCCTGCTGCGGAACGGCAACATACTCTCTTCCTTTCTTTCCCCTTCGGGCTTCTGAAGCTTTACAGTTTGCTATGTTTTGTGAGGTTTTTGCTGTAGCCACCGGGTCTAGATTTCTTCTATAGCAGAGGTTGATGCGGCCGCCTGATGGCAACTCCCTCCAAGAGCTGCAGCTTCGGTGAACAGCCTGAAGCAAAGCAGCAGCTGTCAGCAGGAGGAATGGGACTGTCACCCCTCCGCCCAGCCGCACCTCTGGGAGACCGACCATCCCAGCTCCTGCTGCCCCCTGAGAAGCACCGACCTTCAAAAATTAGAACAAACAGACATGGCTCGCTCCCTCGGGCTTCTCCCCACCCTCGGGCGTCCTCCCTTTTTCCAAGAGGGGGCAGGGAAACGCCGCCATCACCCCCCCCCCCCCGGCCCAACCTTTGGGCGCCGTAACGCGCAGCCCTGCGCCCGCCTCGCCCCTCCTGCGGCGGGAGCCGGGGGGACCAGGGGTTAACCCGGGTGTGCCGGCTGAGGAAAAGCGGAGCACGCCCAGAGGGGCGTGCCCGGCCCTCCCGCACCCCGGCGGCCGCGGCTTCTCCCCGCAGTGCCGCTGAGGGATCGCGACCCGTGTGCGGGTGTCTGGCGGGCGCCGCGGAGGAGGAGGCAGCGGGCAGGATGCCGGGCAGCGACACGGCGCTGGCCGTGGACAGGACGTACTCGGATCCCGAGCGGCACCGGCGCCGCAAGACGCGGGTAGGGCGTGTGAGGGGCAGGGAGAGGGCTGCCCGGGCCGGCCGAGGTCGGTGCGGGCTGCCCGGGGGTGCCGAGCCCTGCGGGGCAGCCACCGGCCCGCCGCGTGTTCCCGGGAGGTCTGCGCCTTTGCTAGGATGTCGGTCTAAAGAGAAGTTTTGGGTGTTGTGTTTGTTTTTTTTTTTCCCCTCTTGTTTCTTTACTGTTCCTCCTCTCAGTACTCCGTGGTATAGGACAATTAGATGAAACTGGTTGTTGACAAAACAGAAACCGATGATCCAGGGACGTCCACAATAGAAACTAGTTGGAGGCGAGAGTAGTAAGAGAACTTACTCACCAAAGTCAACAGCGCTGGTGATTTCACGGAGTGATTCTGTGTCTAGATCACACTGGTGAATACTTGGTTTTGGTCTTGTTTCTCAAGCTCTGTGTAATAAGCCGTGGATCAGGGGAATGCTAGCGGCAGGGAATGCTCACCGCTCCCTGCCTGAAGTTCCTTGCCGGGGGCTGTGGCAGGGATGGAGAGCGACGAGAAAGGTGTTTCTGTGTGTGGTAGGGACCAAGTAAGAACATTCTGTATATCCGTGACGTGTGGCTTTATGGGATAGCTTTTCTTAGGGTCTGCTGGCAACTTCATCTTTCTGTATCTTACTATTTTGATGTTTTGTTGGTGCAGTATAATGTTAAGCGTGTATAGGCAGTTCTCGTGAGCCTTTCTTGTGTTTAGTAGCCTTTGCAGTGAGTGTCCCGCTGGTGAAGGCAGCTGGATCTCTAGTCAATGCACGGGTTTAAAATTCTTACCTAAACGCTCAGCTCAAACAGGTGTAAGCTCTTTCTTCTCATGCACTGCAGGAGAGCTCTTGGAGTTTTTAGGTTGCTGGTTTTTGTTTGGGTTTTGGTTTAGTGGGGTTTTTTTGTTGCTGTTTTTGTTTGTGATAGGGTTTTTTTGTTTGTTGTTTGCTTTTTTGTTGTGTTTTTTTGTTTGTTGATGTTGTCTGCTTTGGGGTCCTGTTTGTTTTTGTTGTTTTTTTTCGTTGTGTTGTACCTCAGCTGTACTTTCCATTCCTCCAGCCTATTAATTGACAGTGCTGGAAAGGAGATGGTGTGCTTCAGATTGTTGCTACATAATGAAATGTTTTTTACATAATGAAATGCTTTAAAAATAGGTAACCCTATATACTGTAGCTTTATACTGGAGTCTACAATGCTCTTCATACATGTCAGCTGGGTGCACATGCCAGTCACAACCCTTTAAAAAATTCACATATTTCTTTTGCTTTTCTCTTTTAAAGTTGAACTGATTAGTTTATCTTCATTGTTCTTGCTGTAAGAATAGTGTGCTACCTACCTTACTGTGGCCATGCAAGAAAGCTGTTTACCTTACAGGATGATTTTTGGCATATTTAAGAATTAAATCTCAAGTCTCAGCTTTATAGTCCAGCTGATTTGCTTAAAAGCATAAAGTATCATGGCTGACATTCAATGTAGTGTATTGAAAACTAAAAAACCCTCGCACTCAGGACAATTTTATGAAAGCATTTGGCTTCTTTCAGAGTTTGGGTTTCTTTTAATTGGGACTAGCCTCCCCTTCCTGCCACCAGGAGAACTGGAAATAAAACTCTGTAGCAAGTTTGTAGATGTATGCGATTGCATTGCTCCAGGGTTTGGGCTTTACAAGATGTCAGTTAGCACAGATTTTTTTATTTGTTTGCTAGCCAGTAGGTTGTATGTTCCAGATGATGGCCAGAGCGTGTATTAAGTCCATTTCTGCTTATCCCAGACAAAGAGGAATTTTTCCTGTGTATATTGCCTGGGTAACTTCAACATTCCTCTTACTTTAACCTCCTTTAACCAGGGTGATGGAAATGGTCAGGCACTGAAGCAGCAACAACTAGTGGCATTTTGTAGGAAAGAAGCAAGAAGGTAGGATGCTGTTTTTCTTTTAGAGACTGAACAAAAAGCATCAGAGCAGCTGAAATTAAAGCTGTCATTCCCAAACGTTCATGGAGAAAAACAACAGAGCGTGAACACAACAATACGCAGCTGATAGAGGGATGCTCAGAAAACTGTACTAGGAGACTTGCTTGTGTGAAGAAAGTCTTGGTGTTGGCTTTGTTAGTAGGATAGGGACAGCTGGATATTAAGTAGGGTGAGATCAATAAAGCCTGGTGAAAAGAGAGGTGTCAAAGTATTTGATATATCTCACAGTCTGTATAACAGGCTCCTGGGTCCAGTTTTCAGGTGGGCAGGTTTTGGAGTACTTCTCCTGCCCTCTAGGTTACTGCCTGTGTCTTTCAAGCCCATCTAAGGATTTTTCTTACCAGAAAGTGGAGCCTTCCCTATGGACAGATAAGAAGACAGGTTCAGAATTGCAGCTGTATATACTGTAGGAAGGAACCATCAAATTAAATTTGCAGAAGTGCTAGAACAACTTACTGTGAATGCAGCATCCTGAGTTTGTAAACAGGGGAAAGGATTTTAAAATTCCTGCTGTAGCTAAAAAACTCCTTCATTGTAAGGCAACAGATCTGTTCAATACCTTCTTCTCAGAGGCCATTTGAAGTATGAGATATCCTGGGCTCTGCTGACAAGTCTCCAATGAGCCATATGTCACATTTCATGCAAAGTTTCCAGTGTCTGAAAGAAAGAAAATACTTTAATGAAGAACAGCTGAGTCATTCTTAACATGGGGGGACTACTTGCTCTCTAAGGAGGCCAAATATTTTGGGAGAGAAGCTAGATTCCTGTTCTCTGCCTTGGACAAGTCACAAGAGAGCTGTGCTATGCAGTGTATGGCAGCTGAGAGTGGGGCATAAAACTACTGTTTTTTGTAGTATAATCATATCAGAGCCTACAGTTTTGGTATTATTTGGTGGGCATAGATTTACAGTCCTGTAAGCTAAAGAGTGTCATGGAGCTTTTAAGGGACTTGTTTTTTCAGTGAATACTGTGGGAGAAGAGAGGTGCTCAAATTCTAGCTACACCATGCTTTTTAGGCAGTATCTCCATACAGAGATCTATGCAATTGCACTAGTAACATTCCTGAAGCTCGAACTCTCTTGGCTACGCTAATTTGTGCCTCATTGTATTGACTTTTGCTTCTAGAGCATTGTTTCAGGACTACCTTTTAAGGCTCTCTTAAAGCTATAATCTATAAATGCTCACCAGGTTACTCAGACCCCAGAAACCTGCTCACATAGGGGTTTTTTTCTGCTGATCGGGACACTGTTCTTCACCCTCTCTTACCCCCTACAGTACAACAATCATCCACATTTCATCAGGATTAGAAATTTATGTGTATGGCTTTGTAGGACAAAAATCCTCTTCTAGTACAAATAAAACATGTGAGTTCCAATGCTGAATCCCATCAGAAGCCTATGCACTGATATGTCCTGCTTTTAACAAGTACCAGATCCTTCAGAGAGATATGCAGGAAGTCCTAATTACATAACTTTTTGCACATTGGAGCCTCTTCAGAACTTTCTCTTGTTAATGGTAGACTTACATTTGAAATTGTAAGGATTCTCCCTTTATTAACAAATACAGAACCTTAGTTTCAGTCTTCTTGTGCTTTCAGCCTTAGTGAGACTAGCAGCAGAATCATTGTTCTGTGGATGAACTGATTCTCACGTGCTCACACACACAAAAGGCTTATGTTAAAAAAAGAATACAGAAATCCACTTTCTGATTATGAAAAAATATTCTGTGGAATGTCTCTTCTCATTTTCTATGTCTGTCTTACGATCCTTCCCATTCATCTTGTCTATAAGCGAGACAGTCTCTTTAATTATCTCTCCTCATATGGAAGTCTTTCAAAGCCTCTAATCACTTTCATAATCTCTCCTTAGATTCCCTTTATTTCTTAAAATCTTTAGTACATTTAGAGGAAATAACATATAGAGACCTAGGATTAAAACTTTTTTTTTTTTTAAATGACCCAAACAAAAACCCCCAAACAACCAAACCAGACAAAACCTCACCCTAAACAACAAACCACCTCACCCACAGATTGGGAAGAAACGGAGATTTAATCTCCTGTTGTTCCTTTAAATGCAAAGATAGCAAAGAAATGCTTGTTCTGGGCTTTTGTGACTTGTACCTAAACCTCCAGATATTCTGTGCTTAAAGAACTTATGCATACTTTTCTCACAGTTCCCTCATGTTTTGACATGAGATTAAGATAATTTGATGAGAAAGAGTATTATTAAGACCTCCAAGCATTGGTTTTAAGTGCACCGTGTATCTAGAAATGTGTGAAACCTGTCAGAGTAGGCTGCATGATGCAGGAGTATTGAGAATAAGCAAGGGAAGCCACACTTGTAATGTGAACCCAAAAAAGCAGATTAGCTGCTTGGAATTGAAGAAAAACCTGGTTTGTTAATGTAAAAGAGTAATAATAATATTTTTATTATTTTGTCGTTGTAGAACTCTGCTAAAGGTCGAAGTGAGGTGTAATTTGTTGCTGTCAAACAAAAAGGGAAATGGTTGCTGTACAGCTTAGTATAGTATTGCTGTGGTCGCCGATCCTGTACAGTGAACCTCTTTGATAGAGTTATAAGCCATAAATGTTGTATTTTCACCCAATCCATCTTCTCCTTTCCCACCTAAGAAAACAGTTGTAAACAGTAAGTAGGAGTGGAGATGTGTGTTCCTTTCAAGGTTTAAGCTGATTTTTAGGTTTGAAAGTTTTTTGTATTTAGACCTTTCATAGTTCTTGGTCTCTACCTGGAAAATTCATGTCTCTGAAGGTTGTACATTATCATCTGCCCTTTTCTCTGCTTTCAGTTCAGCCTTTTTTTGCAGTGGATAGCATTGCTTGCAGGACTGGGGCATTTGTTATTACCTTTTTAAATGTTAGGTATATTAATGAAAGGGTTACTTAGGAAAAATCACCAACCTTCTGGTTTGCTTTTCTTTTTGAAGGACATGTAATTGTCCTTCTGTCAGGTTGCCAGTGTTGATATAGGGGGATGCCAACAGCTCCAGTTCCCTAGCTTGCTTATTGTCATCACCTCCATAGGTAAGACTTTAGGCAGCGCCTGGCACAATGTCTGCATAAAGGCTGAGCCTTTAAGATTTTGGCAGGATTTGACATCTAACATTGTCCAGGCTAGAAAGATTGCCTCTGCCCCTTGTAAGTTTTAGTTGTTTTGGCACCATTAGCAAGTGTACAGCTTTCATTTACACCCCCACAGTGAGTGTGGTTTTGGGAGAGACCTGTGTGGAAATTAGTTTCTGTGTAGTGTTTGGGAAATGTGGAATGTAATTCTTGCTTTTCATGTATGTATCCAGAAAGAGAAACTTTGCTAACAAGCATTTGCCCTATTGCTCATGAGGGCTGCAAATATCTTTACTATTGAAAGTGTTCTGCTCTTCCATTAGTCTGAAAGAAGACTGTAGGATTAATATGCAAAGCCAAAAATAAACCTGCTGTTCTAAAGCCTTGACATATGGGCCTTGGTATGCAACTGGGATGGCTTGTAGCCCTGTGCAGCTAACCTTTTCAGACACTCAGCAAATAAGAACTTCCATAAGGCAGGGATTTTTTTATATCATTGTACATAATCTAAGATTTAATTTGGGGCCAAGGGTGTCTCTACTGGCTGATTTATAAAGAACATCTGCAAATGGTGAGCTGCAGTGATGTTATTGTAGCAAATTGAAATTAGGAGCTTTTTTTTCCAAAAAAGTACCAGAAAAAGCTTAATAATACAGAGAGCTGGCCCACTTAATTATTGCTCTGTTTAGGTGTGGCAACTGGATAAAATTCCAGAGGGCAGACGTTATGGAAATCACTGCTACTAATATTTTCTTAGTTACCTCTATATTGGATACTGAGACTATGATGTACTTTAATGGACCTTTAATATAAAATACTTGGCATCAGTTCTAAATACTTCTTTACTGTAGTAGGCACTTTTTCCTTGGTTTACTCATTTGTGTACAGTCTAGTAACAGTTACCTTCCTTTGTAAACTCTGGTTTCAGTAGCTCTGGATGATGAATTTACCTGGGAGTGCAAATAATTAATGCTGTGGTGTTGAGTTAAAATAAAAATGTGTTCCAAGTAGTGCTGAATTAATTGGAAATTTTTGTTGACATCAGTCGCCTGTGGAACCAAACCCAGATGAATTAGAACAACCGTATGGAAAATTCACTATGTATTAAGCGTTCTTCACAGGATAGTAGATGCTACTTCAGTTAATATTATAATCTCATCTATCTTAAAATAGGATCATGTAGGTGGGGTTTCATCTTTGTTTTTGTTGTGTAAATAGATGTTCTTTTACCGGGTTTGGCTACAAACGTATGGAAACCTGGTTAGTTTCTTGGCAAAGGTTGTGGCCAGAAGAGGAGCCAGTGTATGTATTTAAGGGTTGCAACAATTAACTCTGATCATCTATGTCATGTGACTTTTATTAAAGTTAATAGGACTATGGCTTTCAAAAAGGCAACTTGTGTGCATTTACAAGATCCTACCCCACTGGGTCCTTAAGCATTAAATAAGAATTTTTTTTCTCTATTGACTTGCTAATCCTGTGTTTAAAGCAAGGCTTTTCAGTTAAAGAGAAAGCATGATGGATGAAGTCAAAGACAGAGGAGACTGCAATGCTCTGGAGTCAGTTTATATG
The DNA here is from genome assembly GCF_020740795.1 of Apus apus. Classification (NCBI taxonomy): domain Eukaryota; kingdom Metazoa; phylum Chordata; class Aves; order Apodiformes; family Apodidae; genus Apus; species Apus apus. The sequence goes on from NC_067282.1 coordinate 158,854,531, forward strand.
CACAGGAGGTGTTGATGTATAAGGCAAGACAAAGCCTTGCACTGAGCTGGTGGAAGTTTAAGTCCTCTATTCTTAAGGAGAACCTGATATTTGCTGCCATCACCAAATGGGCAGGTAACACAGCTGGCAGGAAATGTGAGGAGTCAGTAGTTTTTGGAGTCTGTAGTTTATTAGTTTTTAAATCTAAGTTAATTTCTAAGTGAACTTCCAGTGCTACACTATAAGAACTACTGTGACAGGAAGAGAAGCTTTATTAGGGTAAGTAGATGTAGCAAGTTTCTCTGGTTTTACAACATTTCCTTCTCCTTTTATTCCAAGTTATTCCAGTACTTGTAATACAGAAATTAAAATTAAGCTAGTGCTCATTGTTCAAATGCAAAATTATATAAATATGCAGAAAATGTGGGGCTTTATACCAGCATGTCTGTACAGGTGAGTGACGCCCAAAGATCAAGCTGACAGACCAATTAGAACTGACTCTAAACATTTTTCTGATTCAAGGCAGTACAGCTTTATAGTTTGGTGTACTGTAAGTGTGCTGAGGACTTTTGAAGATTCACTGCTTTGCCCTCACTTCCTAAGAGATAAATCTAAATCAAATGGGAGGTAGCTGTTTCTTGGATTCTAGTGGTAGTTGACTGCTTTGGATTACAGTAGGCTAGAAACTTTCATTGAAAGCTGCAGACAGCTGCAAGGAAAGCTTTGGAACAGAGTAGGATCAAACCCAGCACTAGTCTCAAAGAGACATTTGGTGTTAGAAAAGCTGAAATGAACAGATCTTGTTGACTGAGAGTTGCCTAGATCAGGCACAAGGAACTTTTCTTAAGGAGGGCTGAAGGAGACTTCAGACTCTGCACTCATTCAGAGCTTCAACTCCAGTCTGCAACAGTGCAGGCTGTCACCTTGTTTCACTGTGCCAGCTTTCCCAAAGCTGCTCACTCCTATAGCAGCACCTTACCATGAGGTGCCTTCACCCCACTGTGGTCACAATGTGCTTACAGATTCTGCAACCCTGCCAGCACCAAGGTTCCTCACTCCCTGTCCCAGGAGTGGAGGGTGTGGGCAGGCAACAGCAAAGGTAGTAGGGAGAGGTGATGGCATGAGGAATATAGGTGGGATTTTGCATGCTCTGCCCAGAATGGAGTCTCTCCCACTTTTTTTCTCTCTCTTGTTCACATTTTTTCTTTTTCTTATTTATTTATTTATTTATTTATTTATTTATTTATTTAAGAGGAGTGTCTAAATGTTGTAGATGCTGTAAGTGAGGCACGTATTTTCATCTACAGAAATTTTTTAATGTACTGGTCGGGAACCTTTGAATCCACACTTTGGTATTTGTGCTGTATGTGGACACTGAATTGTCAGTGTCAATAGTGTTATATCAGTGTCGATACAGTATAATTATTTTATTATAAAATAATACATGGTCATGATCTTATGTATGTCTAGGAGAAACAGGAGTTCAAATCTGAAAAGTATAGTAACCAGGAAAGGACAGCAGAAATGCTTCTTGGTGTCAAGGGTGGAGCACACATCAATAAAATGAAAGGAAGAAAAGGTAACAAAATACTGTATTAGTCATTCTCACAGTAACAATAAAAATGTTAAGCAAGAAATATAACTTGCTCCTGTGATGCATCTTTTTGTTAAGACATTTTGTTGAAGGAAAACTTTGTTAAATGTCAACATCTGGAACCCTTTCTTCTCATACCTGCCTTGATTCTACTGTTTACCAGCAATGTTCTGATACATTGGCCTATGAAGAGGTTGCATCCTGTTTCAAATGCCTTTGAATTCTCTTTGGTCTGGTAAAATAAACTAGACTGCACTTACTGAATTACATATTCGGGTTGTTTTTTTTGCTTTGTACCTAAACCATTAAGAAGAATTTGTGATGTATTGAAGCAAGTGTGGAAAAATTGCATTTGGCTAGAATTGGGCTAAAAACTTATGCCAAAGGTCAGGTGTCATTTTCTTGTTTTCACTTCTTGAGTCCACGCAGATGACTTGCAAATAAAATTCTTCAGTACATAGTATTACTCAAATTACTGATGCATGCACAGGATATGGGGGTGTGTGGCTCTTAGTATGCTAGGAATCTTTGATTTACTCGATGTTTTGGCAGAAATAACACAGTTCTGTGTCATGGTTGTCCCTGATACTTGTTGCTAGATCAGCAAAGTATCTCTTCACATCATCAGGTTTCTGATTTCTTTTTTCCCATTTCTCTCGTAAGACCTGAAAAAGTGGTTATCCTTGTTCATTCCCCCTCCCACCCCGTATTTTCAGGAAGAATTCTGGTTACATTTTGTCACATGTAGCCAGTCCTTTTTTTTGGAGCAAAGTAACACAGTTTCAGTTTTGATAAAAAAAAGAAGCATGATGGCCAGCTCCTAAGAGAAGAGTTAAAAGGATATTCTTGGAGTCTCTTTGAAAGCCAGCTAGTAAATAGCAGCAGACTGATTCAGTAGCTGCCAGGCTCCTGTTGTGTAAAATGTGTTCAGAAGGTTGACAGTGAGCTTGCTGTACTCTTTTAAGCTGTTGTCCTGCTCAGCTTTTTGTGAAGGTCTCTACAGAAGAACCTTTTATTTACACATGAATTCATGCAATGGGTGACACTCAGGCCCTTCTGATAGCATCATCACAAGCAGGTGCTGCTGGCCCTGATGAGGGCCTGTGATCTGTACAAGAATTATGCTCCTTCTGTCCTGTGCACATAGGTTGGATTTGGTAGACCTTTGTACCAGAGGCATGGAAAGCCAGAGGGGAATGTGGGAGAGTGAAAACATGGCTTAACAAGACCTGAGGAAGATTTAAGAAGAGTGAAGACAATTATAAGAGCTTTGACAATCAGTGAGTTTCTCCTCTGTTTGCAAGTAGATATATGAAGACACACTGAGGCTGTCTGTGTTGGCCCCTGCATATTTTCTTCCCATAAACAGTAGGGATGTGGTCCTAAGTAATTTGTCTTAGGAAGAACCAAGGAGCATTTCTGTCTGTTAAAGCTAGATGGTTACTGCGACTGGTAAATGAGATGTGCCATTATCATGTCATTCCATTGTGTCCTTCTGGTGTTAACATCTATGGGGTTCTCTCTCTAGTGCACAGAGAGATCCTATTAAGCAAATCTACTATTTATGATATTTATGAAACCTACATTCTATGGATTTCTACCTGAGGGGTATGAATGTGTCTTGCAGTATAAATTTAATGTGGAAGAAAGACAAACCTTTCTGTTCTGTTTTTTGTTGTTGTTGTTTGTTGGAGGTTTTTTGTTGTTGTTGTTGTTGTTGTTTTTCTTTTTATTTTTTTCCTCCAAGGAACTCTTTCTCTCTTTTTACCAAGGAACTAGAATGTCTTGGATTGCAGGTAGATATTCAGGAGGATGAATAAGACATGAACTGACAAAGCTCGATCTGAAAGTCATCAAGTGGAATCTCTAGTGACATTCATAAAACTTGGGTGTCAAGCTGTTGTTCATGATTTGTTGATGCCAGAAGCTGTGATAGTCTTCTAGGTTTGGGAAGCTGGACTTTGAGTGCAGTAGCTTACAAATGGTTCTTTCACAAGATGTTTTGACCTATGTTGCTGCTTCTCATGCATACTTCAGGTGTGATTTCTCATTCACTAGTGAATATGTACATTACACTAGAATACGTGCAAACTGCTTTTTTAGTTTTGAAGAAGTACTCTTGAAATGAAGATACACCAGCTTGTGATGTTTTGAAATAAATAGCTGAGTCTTTGTTTCAGTTATTCTTGTTTGGACTTGAGGGAGTCAACTAGAATAATCTGCGTGCTCTGTGCTGTTTTGCGTTGTGGTTGTTAATGTCAGAGAATGTTGAAGTTGTGAGTTGCTTGAAGAGTATCCATATTTTGAAATTAAGTCTAGAGCAGTGGTGACAATGTTAGCCCAAGGCTCTGGTGACATGGATTTAGGCTGCTGGTCAGCTTTTAACCCTTGTGTAGCAATGGGAGTCATTTAACCTCTTTGAAGAGAAGAATTTCTACCAGCGTGCACAGAGGAGGGGATAAATACTATGCAGGATACGTGTTTCAGAATCAGTAGCCATCTGGATGGACTTAAAAAAAACCCAACCCTCTGACTTTTTTGTGGAGATCCAGAAATATGCAGTGGATGCCCATTCTTGCTTTCTAAGTTAGGCAGAGGTTAGGACTGTCTGCCATAGGTACTTCTTTCTCCCAGAACTGTGTAAGTCTTGTATAACTGTTTGAAATTGGGCATTTACTTCTACAGTAGTTGTGCAGGGCACTCTCTGTAGCTGGGAGGGGTGCAGCTCTTGCAGGTGATCTGTGATCTCTGTTGATTTGGTAGAAGCTTAGAAGCTTAAACTAAATCACATACATGTGAGCATCTGCAGCTGGGTGAGACTAAATACACTCTAAATAAATGTGTAGCAGTGGGTATTGAAGGCACTGCAGAAAAGATGCAAATTTCACCATTTTTCATGCATTTTAGAACTAGATGTATGTATGAATATCTAGGCATCTGTGCCAAATTACCTTGCTCTTGAGTGGGACTTAAAGTTCCTTTAAGTAAAAGGCTTTTCTGGCTCTCCCTCTAGCACTGTGCATTCTTAATATTACTCAATCTTAATTTACTTTTGCATAACTGTACTGTTTTAGGAAAACTTTTTTCTTTTAAATCTCTGTCTTTTGCCAGCTTTGCCATTATGAGTGGAAACCATTATCCTCTGGTTGCTCAGAAAGTTGTCAGTAGAGGATTTTACCTTTCCTTTCCCCTCTTCTCTCTGTTTTGGCTCAATTATGATTATTATAGAGTGCTCCTGCTGTGAGTACTGTACAGAAATGCATTATTTTTCTTTGTGCAATTAAGCAAGAACTAATTTGTGGAAGGCTTTGGGGTTTTTTGTGTGTTTGTTTGGTTGTGTTTTGGTTTTGTTTGTTTTTTAGAAGGAAGAAAGATGAGAAACTACTGATGTGCCATTTGGAAAGAAGGAAAGTATTCTTAAATTTACCTTATGGTTACTGCAATAAAGTGAAAGATTGCTTCTGTGAAACTGTAGAGCTCTTTTTACTTCTGCAGCTGCATGTGCTTCTGATAATGTTAAGTGTGATGGTGTTTGGCACTTTGTTAGTGGTACACTGAACTGGAATTGGACTGGTACTGACTTCCATGAGTCGTCTTGTAGGAGACTTGAGGCTGCAGGCAGATAAATCCACTACCAGGTCTCTCCCATCAGCTGTGTCTTGCTGTTGGTTAAATCATCAGCAGTGCTGGGTAATCTCAACGGTGCAGGATTAGGCCTTATGCAGATGGTATTTGTAATAATTTAATTAAAACGTATATTTATGAACTTGAAGCATGTCAGAAAGAGACAAGCTTTTAGTGATAGAAACAGGGAGCACACAGCTGCAGTGTAAAGTATTTGTAGTGTCTTGTTACAGGTTTTGCTGATTATTTTTTTTTAATCCTCTCAGAAAGGTAGGTGTCACAAGGTTCAGAAATTCAGAACTTGATTTTTAAAAAGCCCAAGGCAGAAATTTCTTGAGGAATTTTTAGGATGTGGAATTGGAAAGTGTGATTGAACTAGTTTATTTGTGTATATACAGTACTACTTGGGGTTTAAAGTAAGCTATTTTTTTCAGTACATTTTTCTGGTGTTTTAAGGAGTTGACCTTGGCCTTACCTAGCTTACTGAAAGATGTAATGATAGAGCAGGTTAGGCAGTTTATGACTCCTCATGTGTCTGTCAGACCTCAGTCTACCTTAACCCTTTTGGAGGTTCTGCCAATTAAAATGAATCCTCTAAGGAGCAGGAATCTAGTTTTCTAAGGCTAGGATGTAAAGTTGTGTAGTGTTAGAGCATATGTAGTGAATCTTTACATCTTGGCAGGAAGTGCTGTGTGGTAAGATTTCAATGTCTTTCTCACATGTTTCTATGAGACCACTTCATGCCCAGATATTAGCAACTATTAGTGCTATCATGCATGGCTGAAATGGATGCTGTATATAGTGCAATGGCAGGGGTAGAAGGGCCAAGAAGGCTGAAGTTTGACTGTCTTGGACTGCTGCAGTTGTATTAAATCATATATAGAATTTATACTCAATGGCTCTGACAGAGGTCCAAACTAGAGGAAGCTGCTAGGGAAAATATGTAATTTAAATTGCATCAGTCCTGGCCTTCCAGAGACAGATTATACTGTGTCCTAATTCCTTTGAAACTTTTAGTCATCATGATGATCTTCTAATTTCCTCTCTTCTAGTCTTCAGAGCAAGAATGCATTAATTTCCCTTGTAAGTGCTTCTTCAACATGATCCGTCAATGAATTCCCAAAACTCTAATGTCATCTTTTCAGAATATACCCCATAATCTTCAGTATGTAATTGCTCTAGCTATTTCTGAATGGACATATCAAAGAGAGTGGAGGAAGAAGGGAGCTGGGGAAAGAGTTTAGGTTTGGGTTTTTTTGTAACATTTATGTCTGCTTGTAGGAAAATAAAGCACTGCAATTAACATGTAGACTGCCTAGTAAGATAACTTTAAAATGCCACATAGAGCTAAATCATAATATTAATAAATGTAGCACATTGCAATAGTCTTAATCTCTATTTTTAAGAAGAAATTTTGTCTCTGGTTACAACCAGTGTAGCTAATTTTAGGGATGTGAACTCCATGATTTAGTGAGACAGAGTTTTAATAGTCTGAGTACTTGTTTAAGATTTGTGACTGTATGTTTCTATCTAGGGCCAAATATGTTGCTTGTCGTGTTGCTGGTTGGTGACCAACAGGCTGAGGGACTGATAAATACATAGTTTAATAAAAGTGGGTTTGGTGAATTTGAAAGGGGAAGAAAGTCTCTTTCCAAGATTATTTTGAATGGTCGTAATGTACTGAATCATTTTATCAGTGTGTTTTACTGCTACAGGGTAAGAATTGTCATGCAAGTACTGTATTTGAGCTGAGTTTTTGAAGTTTCCATATAAGGGGCAGTGAACTTGCCATATATTTTGCTAGCCAACACTTGAAGCATTATCTTTCTTTCCTGTAGTAAGTTTCCTTTGCTTAATTTTGGGAAGCTTTAATTTTAGAGTGGTGGTGCCTGGTACCTTCCAGTGCTGTGATTAACCTACAGGGACAATTCAGTTCTGAGTGCTCTGAGACTTTCCTGTTTAGTCATTTTCTGAAATGTCTTATTCTCCTGGGGCAGACAGGTCTATCTGTTGTCATTATCTTTGCAATAGCAATAAGATTTAGGAGACAGTCATGTTAACAAAGGTACAAAGACTCCTCAATTCAACAGCTCATTTCCAAATGCAGAACCCCCTCAGCATTATCACAGCATATGTGCTTTTTTGAGTGTTGAGTGCTCAGAAGTATTCTTTAGGCTAACACTGTGCTCAGCTTGCTTCTGCCTGGGTAGGCTTTACATTGATTATTCAGCCCTTTGCAAATTTAAAAAGGGAGAATTGACTAAAGTTGATGTTCATGCATTATTTGAAATGGTAAGTGTATGTTATATATTCTGCATCACTTCTGTGTACTTTGTCTATTTTTTCACTTCTGGGAAAAAAAAAAGTGAAAATTTTGCCATGTTCTGATATTTGAACCTCTCAGAAGACATGCTTTTATTTTTAATCTCCTTATTCTGAATTGTTTCAAGTCAGCCCCCTGCTGCCACCAAAGTAATGGACTGTCTCTACTGTATAAAGGTCTTTTCCAGTGAGGTGTGTGCTCTTCATGCAACATGGTGCTCTCAAGATAACCTTTTTCCCTAAACAAACTCAGAACTCTGTCTTCTTGGTGTGCTGGATATTACTCTTGCAGGTGCCAAATGAAGTTTCTCGCTTGCTAGATAGTAATTTAAAATGTCCAGTTTGCTCCAAAGATGTATTCTCAATTGTAACAATTTTGGTGTTGGGCTTGTCTGTGTTTTGTGGGAGAGAAGGAAAGAGGACAAGGATGTAATTTTATTGCAGATTTATGTAATTGTGTACATACTGACATATACATGGATAAAATATTAAAAATATTTATACTTTCTAAATTTTATGTATTTAATTTTTCTTTTACCCTTAGAAAAATGAGCACAAACAGAACTGAAGGAAGAATACTGTATTTAGCTTAAAAATTCTGGCTGAGCTTTGTTTCCAGTGTTTTGTTTGTGGAAAAAATAAGTAAATTGTAAAATTACCTTTTAAAATGCATGGAATGTGTTTGGGTTTGGTGGGGGTTCTTTTTGTTTGTTGGTGGTGGTTTTTGCTTTTTTTTTTTTTCCTGGGAGCTATACTTCATACCAGTTCCTGCAGTTTTCCATCTCTTGGAAAACTTGTATAGCAATTGTAGTTTATCAACTTTGTTATGCAAGGACAAAGTTGAGAGCATGGGGTGAGGGCTATGAAGATTAGGAAGTCGCTGTTTGTCATAGTTCGTCTGCAAGCTACCTCAAGAAAAGAGATTTTTATTGCTGTTGGCTCAGAACAAATCCTCTTTTGGGATTTAATGGCCAGTACAAATTACAATAGCAACATGTATTAATTATTTTTATTGAAAACATTAGTATCTCAGTGGCTGAACTGCTCCTACTTTTGCATGTGGCAGCATGATTTTAGCCAGAAGTCTCATAAATTTAATTGCCTGTGGTGGCTGTAGTGCTGACAGTACTTACAGGTTCTTTGTTACCAAATCTGCTATCATATCAGCATGTATTTTTTATAACGTTACAGAAAACCCAGAAACCCTCTAAACAGCTGTAAAGATTCCTCGAGTTACAGCTCTGTCCTTTCCAGAGACATTTATGAAACTGATGGAGCATTTTTCAGATTCTTTGGGCAATTTTTTTGCAAGTCTGAAGCATTCAAATTTCCCATCCCCTCCTAGACTAACTTTTCTCTTTCCTCTGCATCTAGTTCGCTTTGGACAGGCACATTCTTAGCCCTCCTGCCTCATTAGACCTCGTGAGAGGTAAATCAAGGTAAAAATAAGGCTCTTTAGTCTCTGTGCTGGAGAAAAAAATGAGGAATTAGCAGGACTAACCCCCCATTCTGAAGAGTATAGGGAGTGTAGAATCTCTTTGTAGAAGAGAAAGAAATACTCCGATAAAGGCCCTAGTACAACCTCAGTGATGTGGAAGGCTTTAATGCAAATAGATCTCTGAGCAAATTTTCAAGGAGAGAATAATGAGAGGCTTAATTAAAGACTTGGAGGTACACCAAAAATCAAATAAATTTAACTTCTGGGTTAACCAGTGGTGCGTCCTGCCAGTTAGTACAGTCTGTTATCTTAACACAGGTGAACACCATGTCTGCTGCATTCTCTGTGCTTAGAAAGGGAGCGTGGCCCTGCATCAGGCTTGCTGTTTTGCCACCTGAGAAACTGTGTGGAGATTTTGCAGGGGAAAGGGAAAATAGAAGAGAGATGGGGTCAGAGATGGTTAACAGTTGTGCAAAGTGTCTGGTATTATTTTCCTTTAAGGAAAGAGAGGTTTCTTCTGCTATTAGTTTTCATTTAATGCATGTCATCCTGTACCTATGTACCTAGTAACAGGGAGAAAAGGCTGAAATAAAGTTGGATGTAGAAGAGAAAGATATAACTGTAAGTAAAGGTAGTAAATCAAGATAAATGTTCTGAAACTACTTTTTGAACTTGAGAAGCAGAAAAAATACATTACTTCTTTTGAAAGGAAGCCTGATAAGTTTATGAATGTAACTTCAATGTTAGGAGCCAGTAATTTCCTTTAAGTCCTTTGTTTCTGTCCTGGAAATTATTTTACACATTTCCTGAAGGCTTTTGCATCATTCAGGTCTGTTGAAGTACATATTTTCTGTCTAATGAATGTGACAGGAGACTAGTGACTTCAAAGGTAATGAGCCCAGACATCTTGTGAAAATAATTTGTGTCCTCACCAGGTACGTACCTGTTCTCATAGGTAGTGAAAGTTGGACACAATTTGCCTGTCATCCTCTGGCAGGCCTGCTGGTTGCTCAGAAAGATAGTTCAAGGTTATCCACAGAATATGCTCTCTTGTCCACCTGCCAGGCCAGAAAGGTTATCTGAGGGGCACTAATGGAGTTGGAGCCACTATAAAGGAAAATTAAATACACAGGAGGAGTAGAAAATATTCAAGTGTTTTGGGAACTTCAGAGAATCTGAGGGTGTTGAGGTGTGGGATGTGAGGGGATCTGGGAAGATGGTGCTGGTGTTGTTGCTGTAGGAAATGAGTCTAAGGTTCATATGATCCTGTGTTTTATTGGTTTTGCTGAACTAAGACTTCTGCTGTACTTTGGGGGGGCAGACTGTCCCTGCCACTTCTTCTCTACCCATTTCAATGTGTCTAAAGGAACACAGCAGCTGTTCCACACTGCTATTCAGGCTGAGCTAAGGCTCACATCTTTAAGAGGCAGTGGGTAGTTTTGCATTTTGGTTACCTTAAAACATTCTGTTCATGGTAGAGAACTATCAGGTGCCCTGTCTTGTGCTTGTGCACACACAGGAATATATACAAACTTGCATTTCAGTTGAAATGAAATTATTATGTTAAACTGCTTAGCTAACAATTCAATCCATTTGGTGATGGGTAAATACCAATTTTGCTTAATGGTATTAGACTAGAATACATATTCCCTCCATCCTGATACCCTCCAGGTGTATTGGGAAAAGTTCTATGATGGGCAGTGTGCTGCTGGAGTTTATAGCCTGGGTAATTTAAGCCAACAACAAATCATTGCTTAGAAAACAGTGTTAACATGTAGATGTTTTTGCCCATAGTGCTCACCAGTTCAAGCATTAAGTCACAACATAGCAGAAGATGATATTTCCAGGGATATCCAATCTATTATTTAAAAATGGATTGGCTAGACTTTGTGGGCATATATGGTTTCTAGCAGTGATTTAGAGATGCTTCTTGGAAAATTCATACAGTTTGTCATAGTAATTGTTCATCTGTCAGTTGCAAGACAAGTTTGTTGCTGATGTCTTTAAAGCATTTACTGTGGTATTTGCTTTTGAGCTGTAGAACTGTAGACAACTTGATTAAAATGCAGGTTGTGCTCAGGTGTGAGGTTTCCTATTTTGCTTCTTTAGTAACCTTAGAAGCAGATACCTGTCTGCTGGTTCAGAACACAGTCTGATGCTGCTGTCTTTGGGTTGACCATCAGTTTGCATGTAACCAGCCCTGCAAAATAATTCTCTCTCTCTCTTCATAAAAACAAATTTTTAATCATCTGTGGTCTTGGCATTGTCACTAACAATAATGACACCTTTCAGAAGAAGCATGGAGTTAATGTGGGATCAAGTTAGCCACCCGAGGTGTAACTGGTGCTTCATTCCTGTGCATTGCATTAATGTTTCACTTTCACAAGAACTGAAGCAAGAAAATCAGGACCTTTATAAAAAAATTACCAAATGTTGCTTTTTTTTGAAATGGGTTGTTGCATTAGTATCTTACCAAGTCTCAAGTGTCTAACACCTTGTCCGCACTTAGCGCGTTGTCATTAAAAAAAAAATAATCTTACTTTTAATAACTGTTGGGCTTCACATACAAGGCTGGATATTGCAAGTAATCTTTTAGCTCTGGTTCAGTTTTTGCTACCCAGACTTTAGACATCCATGTTGAGATTCATAATCTGGAGAACTGAAGCTGCAGTTAATAAATATTTTTATTTTAGAATTTTCCTATTGCCTTTTCTAATACCTGACATATAGAATAGGACTGTCCAAGAGAATGTTTCAGAGGATGTAAGCTGTTTTGTGCAGTACTTGCTCTCCTCTGACTAGTTGATGAAAATCTCTTTCATTTGTATATTTAATTGAAAAAAGTCAGAGTTTTAAAGTAACATGGAGTGCGCAGGCATAACAGTTAAAGTTGTTGTAACCAACAGCTCAGGGTTCTTAAGTAAGGAAATGTACACAGAGGAGTCTGAACAGTGACAGGCTCCTGTGGCTTGATATCAAACTGGAGTGCAGTCACCTCTCTTCGGTGGTAAATGATTTAGGTGTATAAGCCAATTCCAACCTACCATGATTTTAGAGGTAACTAGATGGCATTGCTTGTGTTATGCATTTACCAAAGAGGCAAGAACAGTGTATGGATATCAGGTTCTGCCTCCAGTCCATTCAAGCACTGCATATAATACAATTTTTCAAGTTATTCTTGTCAATATTAAGTAGGGATGAATGGGGTTTTTGGTAAGCTCCATTGAGGTCATGGATAGTGGGGAACATTACAGCACAAATCACACTTTTAATGGGAGAGATGTGTGGCTCAAACCCTGCTGATTAATAGCGTACTGAAAAAAATGATCCAAAATATGTTTTTACAGGATTAGGATAAAAATTAGACACAACATGTTTCATAGAATTATTGCAACATGAGAAAGGAGTCTGTTGGACACCTTGTGTATTCCCCACCATATTGTGTGATGAGATGCTTGGGAGCCTGTGTTTCTGAGGTGTGCAATCTGATGAAGGCCTCTGTGCCTCCCAAAGCATTATTAGGGGCTCAGGGCAAGAAGTTCCCTTTTGGAAGAATAACAAGAGCAAACCTGACAACACAAAGCAACATTAGCATGCCCTCTTTTAGTGACAGTACATTTCTTCAAAACTTGTCTGTGAGGAGAGTTTTCCCCTTGCTGGGGCATGTCCTCCCTGCCCTACTCTCTTTTGTAACCTCTCCATAAATCTCAGGATCCAGTGGCCAGAGTTCCTCAGGAGGGGCAGAGAAGTGCCATTGCCTTAGCTGTTGCTTTGGTGCTTGGGGTGTCTTCCTGGAAGCTGTGAGTTTCAATGTGTCTGAAGCTGAGCTCCTAGAGCTCCTAGAACCAACTGTACTTGTTTGATGAACAATCTTAACTGATAAGCAAGCATGCAAGTTCTTTCCCCGTATCTTTTGCTGAAGACACACATGACTAAACACTCGATTTATCTTTGATGGAGGATTTCTCCCCTATTGATTTTTGCAGAAAAGTCATGATATATTTTGCATCTGAATTGACTCCCCTGGCAACAGATTGTGATATCAGTGTTCGCGTTAGTAGACTGTTATGAAGTAACTGCAAAGAAAATCCCTGGAGAATGAGGCAATAAGCTCTTCAGGAAAATAGATTTTAAAGCATGTGAAATAACAGAAAAAAATAATTCAGGAACAGACTGGCTAATGCATCTCACTTGAAACAGTGACGTTTGCCTTAGTACTAAGTCTTTAGACTACCTACGTTAGTTCTCTTGTCAGTTATTTAGAATCATGGCTCTGTTTCAATCAGCTAAAGTTGCTTTTGAAGTTTTACTTACCATCTTTTCAGTATTTGTTATTCAAGTGGCATAAAAGAGAGACAAAAAGATGTTGGTAATTCTTTTCGTTGTACAGGTAACACAGAGCTTTAATTTATTCTTTTAATTGCTCTAAGCTTAAAAAAAGTTTAACTAAAAAAAAAAAGGGAAGTGTATTTTGTAGTGCAATTCCAATCATCTCCCTGTCATGCAGCATCAACAGTATAGTGCAATGGTAGGTTTTAAAGCAGGTGTTGTTTCTGCTTGACAGATAAGCGGCAGCCTGGATAGCCTCATGGATAGATTATTGCTGCTAATAACTTAGCACTTAAGCTTTCCATATTGGCTTGGATTTGTTTGGTTTGTCCTATGAGAGAGGCTGAGAGAACCAGGATTTTTTAGTTTGGAGGAGGCTGAGGGGAGACCCCATTGCTCTCTACAACTGCACTACTTGAAGGATGTTGTAGTGAAGTTGGTGTTGGCCTCTTCTCCCAAGCGAGTAACAATAGGACTACAGGAAATGGCCCAAAGTTACACCAGGGGAGGTTTAGACTAGATATTGGGAAGAATTTCTTTACCAAAAGGGTAGTCAGACACTGGAATGGGCTGCCCAGGAAGGTGGTGGAGTCACCATTCCTGGAGATATTCAAGAAGTGTGTAGATGTGGCACTTCAGGGAATGTTGTAGTCAGCCAGGTGGACTTTTTGTGGGTTGTGTGTTGTTGTTGGTTTCGTGGTCTGTGTGGTTGTGGTTTTGGGGTTTTTCTTTTTTTTTCCTCCTCTTTTCTCTCTTTCTTTCCCTTGGGTGGACAGTTGGACTTAGTGATCTTAGAGGCCTTTTCCAACCGTAACAATACTGTGATGCTATGATTTGTTTAATACATTTTGGCACTTCTGGGAAGTGAAGGTGCATACACCAGAGAGAAAAATGTTTCTTTCAGGTAGTGGCAGGCTAATGTGGAGGGCTGAGGGTCGGAGATTGTGACATGGCTTGCAGAACCGCCTGTTCTGCGTTCAACTTGGTTCTTATTTCTGCAGCTGTGTCATATTGCTGCTGTTAACTTACTGTTTAGACTCCTAGAATTAAAGCCACTGTTGCTTTCCTTGAAAAGTTATGTAAGCTAAAGAGTATCTCTGTTTGATAAGGCGTCTTCTGAGAGACTGAGAATGACCTACTAGAAAGATTGTGCTTGGATTTCTTCATGTGACTGGGTACTGATATGATTTAGAGGAAGTTGTACTGCTAATGACAAATTACATGTTTCTGTTACAAATTTTAGAATGTGAGATTGTAGTTTCAAGACCCCTTGGCTCAGAGATGATCAAAATCTGAGTCAGGAAAATAAGGGAAGTAGGTAGATACTGCAGAAGTTCTGGTTTAGGGGAAGGTACCCACCTGTTAGAAGGTCTGTAGATAGAAAAGTGGGAGGGGAAGCAGCAACAGAGAAGGAACTGAGAACAGAAGAGTTCACAAAGAAGTATGTTGACATAAAGGAAGTTTGGAATGTGGTAAGGGGAAAAGGCTGAGCTCTTGTGAGGCAGAAACTCATGGGAATAGAACTGATGAAGTTGTGCTTAACTAGTAAGTTTTGATTTGAAGCCAAGTCCTTCTATGTGGTATCCTTCAGGAAGGAGCAGAACAGATCCTACAGTGTCCTCCCTGAGCTTAACACATAGAAGAGCTCCAGATCTTTCTGCTTTACCCAAAATAGCAGCTAGTTCAGCTTCCATCTGCCGAAGTGGCTACCATCATCATTCAGGGATGCCAGCCATTCCATGGATGAGATAAAGTGAAGACATAAGAGCTTAGGTTATGATTTGCAGGTAGCAGAATCGCTGTGTGCAAGGCATCAGTATCAGACTGAGGATGAAATTTCACCCGAGGTGACAGCAGGAGCTATATGGCATCTTAAATGTAAGCACAGATCAAGTGTCAGTGGTTGTCAAAGACGCTGTATTTACTTTTGGCCTAAGAGGAGTTTCAACAATGAAAGCAGTTGTGAAATTTGATCTTCTGTGGGCGGGAGATCACAAAAATCTTCGTTTTAGGAACACATGCTGAACATGTTCAGGAGGCAACACTGACCAAAAAGGAAATAAATAGATTGTGTTTTAATACATAGAACTCGTGATTGGTTTGAAAGAACAATGTGGTGATTAGTTTTTGTTCTTTTCTCTCTGCTTGGTATTGCCCACTAGTGTGTGTCTGTGCTTTGGCACTAGGTGGAAAGGCAAATTCCTATGGAACAGTTAATTGAGTACATCTGGCATGACTATCTCAATGCAAGCTTTGAGCTACAGTTTGTCACTGGGTCTTCTCTTGCAACTAGTGGAGTCTTTTTAGGATTTGCTTTTTGCAGGTCAGAAGTACAGCTCACATCATTCCAGCAGGTTGTGCCAGAGATGAGTATATAGAAATACCAGTTACAACTTTTAATTTCTACTCTTAATCATGAGAATTCATCAGAAGGTGATTATAAAGGTGTGATATCTCAACTCTGATAATTGTACTCTAAACGTACTTTGATTTTGCTAGACTTGCTCACTGTAAGGGGTGCTGGCAGGCTGCCTAGTCTATGGGTGGTGATTTTATGTACATTTACATGTAGTAGTCTCTTACATGATTAGTCTGTTAGCACATCTTCTGAATCACGTAGGTTTTCTTTTGGGATTTTGTCTGACAGCAGGATACCTGTAATTGAGGCCTAGCATTCTAGGCTGCAATAAAGTGTCTCTGGTTGGGTTAAAACTTGGACCACAGTGTTGTTGCTGCATGTAATGAAATTACATACCTTCTGGAACAACACTCTTTCCAGGAGGTATTTCCAGGAAGAGTCCTTCAGTTTCCATACAAGTAATAGTAAAACTGTAAGAAAACCTGTGATCAGTTCTGATACAGTTTTCAACCCTAATGCATTAGGTAATTAAATATAACAATATTGTGAAGTTTTAAAAACTGTACTAACTTTCTTATCTGTTACCTCATGTGACCCAAAAAACAACTAGAGAACTTGAATAGCAGTGTTAAAATGGTATACATTTTTTATCACACCACATCATAAGTCTCTTAAGTTATTTAGTGCTGCTAGCCTCTAGCCCCAGCTCTGCATGCCTAACAAGGATGCATGCACAGCCTTGTGTATGAATCTTTAAAAACCTGTATTGTGAAGTCAATACCAGAAACCAAACATCACCTATGTCACACTTGAGAGGAGCAAAACAGCTTTCCAATAAAAATAATGACAAGTAGTCATTTTTACTAGTCTATTCATACTACTTGAAATGTGCTTAAGAGTTGTTACACGGATATACTACTCTATAGAGGTCACAGTATCTGTGGCTACGTGAATCTGAAAGTGTTTGAACATACAGCTGCTTTTATTTTGGTGAATCTTTGGCTTTCAGCTGTCAGACAGCCCTAACAGGCATTTTGTCTAATTTTTACTGTATCTTTTGTTGTCAGACTATGTGACTGTTGTCTAAATACTGTCAAATTACACAGAGGAACGTAACACCCATTATATTTATTTCTGTACTGACCTTTATTTTTATAACTACCTTGTTAAAGCACTAAATGAACAAGAAAGATAATCAAAAGCAAGTAAAAAGCCTACATACCAAATGGGATGAATATTTAACTGTATCTGTTTGTTCCATAAGGTTGAAATGGTCCAGTGTTGCCTGATTGGTACCAGAATCATGTGAAGAGTCAGACTTTTTAAATCTGCATTTGGAGAGCAGATCAATGAAATAAGCGACTTGTCATTTGGGGGGCAGGAGTGTGGTGGTGGTTGTGTTCCCATGCTTTCACATTTTGTTTCTGTTGCATGGAAGGATTTTTGGCCTGTGCAAATCACTGCAATTAATTGAAGTTTCCCAAAGCATCTAATAATGTTACATATCTGCAAGTTCCCTCCTTAGCTAACATAGAATATAAGCCATTCAGGCCACTTTGAACTGCTGAAGTGTTAGATATTCTTGGTTTTAGTCTAATACTTGTGGTTTTTTTCCCAAAACTTTTTTTTTTTTTTTTTAATTGTAAGCAGTGTTAAGTCTGGAGGAGCTACTTTAAGAAACATATTTCTGACCAAACTTAATGCAGGTAGCAAGTACTTTTCTCGATACTTTGAAACCAAAATCCAAACGGCAGCTACCTTGGTGTGTGTTACTCCTGTGTACAAAAGGTGACATATCTAACCTGTTTCTTCTACTTGCTTACCTGCCAGCACTCTGATTTGATTGAAACATACATGCCAAGAACTAGAGGGCATAAGCTGAAGTAGCTTCCATTGCAGTTTACACTATAATTTCTTGGACAACCCTCTAGTTTTATCAGCAGAAGCTTCTTAACACAGCAGCAAATACAAGTTGTTCTGGGAAGGGAGTCGCTGAGATCTAACATAACCACTGTCAACATGGCTCCTGAATTTTTGGCTTTGGCTGTTACTTGTGAAACCTTGATGTATGTCGTGGAATTTTCAGTGAGGTGATAGGTAAAAGCATGCCTTAGAAATAATGGAGTTGAAGTCAAGGCATGACAGACTTAATGGATGAGCAAAGAGCAGTAGCTGAAGCAGCGGGACTTGCTTGAGAAACTGTTGGCACCACTGGCTGGTGAAAGAGCTATTGTGTGGTTTGTGTGTTTCACAAACTTGTCAAGTAGCTGACTACAGAAAGTGAGTGTATTTGTCAGTCTATTTATTTAGGATAAGTATCTGGAAAATGTTTTTTTCAACATGTAATACAGTATAGAATTTTAACTCACTGTTTAGAATTTGTAATTAGGCTGGTGTCATTTTGCTGATCTCACAGGAGCCATATTTTTGAGGGCTTAGTAGTGGATCTAGAGTTTCATCTGCCTGTTGAAACCACTAAATATCTGATTTATAGATGGTAGTTTACGCAGGTTAAATTACTCAAAGGACATGACTGAATGAGAGATCAAGAGAAAAAATATTTGGGCAATTTTCTCAAATTCACTCTGAAGTCTCCTGTGTCAAATATTAGGCTGTTTATTACAGAATCCTGGAGCCTGGAGCCAAGCAGAGTTCCCTGCTCAGGTGTGGAGCTCTGGCTCAGTGCAGCACCAGTAACCACAGGCAGACTCAAAGGACAGCATGGCTCTTGTCTGCTTCCTTTCCCACTGAGCTTTGCTTTGTTCCTTTTTTCTGTGCTGTTGCTATGACTGAATATTGTAATATGTGTATCTTTTGCACCAAAGTTAGCCATGTGATGAAGCATATCCTTTTAGACTGCCTAGATAGAAACTTAAGATAGAGGGGGAAAAAATGAATCTATTTAGAAAGTTCGAAGGAGAGGGAGGCAGGCAGGCTAGGAACAGAATATTGATTGCAGCTTCATTTCTAATCAGATTGTATTGGTGAATAGGCTGCTAACATCTCCACAACTCTAAAAATAGAAAAATCTAATATGAGTTTAATACGTAGTAGCTAGCATTAAAAGAGAATTGGCAACTGGCATTTGTGTCTGTGTGCCTTTGAGAAACCCTCTGCTTAGCCTGAATGTAAGCTGAACACGTGCCATTTCTGTATTTTATTAATTAAGCAATGTTATCAGTGTTGTTTCAAGTGTCCATTCAAATTGAAATGTATGGATTGCATAAAATCTCGTGCTTTGGATTTTGCATTATCCAGAATAAACACTTGTTGTTTGTGTGGTGTAATACAAATCATCACTGTTATTTTAAAAAGACACATTATTTTGGGATAACCTTAATTTTCTCTATCTCATTCTATAAGACTCTTAAGAAACATTAATTCATAGATGAGCAATTGTGGTAAATTTTGGTAAGTATTGATTTTACTAGGTAAAATATATCCCAGATAAAAAGCACAATTAAACTAATTTCAGATAAAATTACGAATTTGCAAATATTAGATGAGCAAAAGCAAGAACAGGAAATATATAATTGAAAAGAAAAATGTACAAAAATTCAGAGTGTGAATAAACACACAATTGTCAGTGTAGATACTATTTCTGTAGCAAGCTGTAATTGGTTTTACTTAGGTAAAGTTGGCTGAACTCTACAATATTCTAATTACAACAGGAAGTTTCCTCTTCCAAAAAAATCTCAGTTTGATTAGTGAGTGGTCCTCCTTGATGTGAATTGACAAGTTTGTCTGTTTTGTCTTTACACTCTGAATGATGGTTAGTATGGTGTCAGGCTATATAAGCATCTTGGTGAAGTAAACATCTCTGAACTTCAACTATATTTCAACAAATATTATTTGAAGAATAATTTTATCATTACGTGAGAGACATGATCTCAGAACAATTAAACATTGTATTGGCCTTTAAAGTTAAATAAATAATTTCTCTGATGCCGTAATTTCCTCTGGAGGGCTAGGACAAAACACCCAAGATATCCTAAATGTTGCTGAGATCCAAATTAAAAAGGCCATAATCCTCTCTGTCCTCCTAGACAGAGTTTTAACAAAAAAACCCCACAACTCTGAAAGGCCTTGAATACAAAGGACAGGGACTTATCCAAAGACAGTAAAAGCAATACGGGCTGCAAAGCTGTCATTGTTTGTCATTTTCTTCTGACAGTTGCTGTTGCATTATTGGTGTTGCCTTTTTAGCTTAGCTGTTTCATACAATAGTTCTTGACTAGATCTGTGCCACATTGAGCATGATTTTGCATAAATTTATTACTGTAGTAAAGAAGTTGCATGAAGTTGAGTCTATAATATATTATCAGCCCTCTCAATTACAGTAGCTAAGATAAGGGGTTTTAATTTCACTGTATTAAATTATGTTTAGATTAGCAACATAGTTTTGGCAGATTAAGACAAATTTAAACACAGTTTTACTCCTGTATCTCTTCTGCTCTAAGCAATTTTATGTGCTATACAATGGTACAGTTTCTGAATACTTTCTAGCAGTCTGTTAAACAAAGTCATTACTGTTTCTTGGCTGAGATTCTCATTTTACAATTCTGAATTTGGGAATGGTTTTTGTGTTGGATGGCAGGGAGAAAGGAGCATGTTCTTTGTTTAGTTTGTTCGGTTCTTTTATTTATCTAATGTTTTGAGCACTGAATTTGTGCCTAAGTTTTGTGCATGGTACATACACATTCTCCTGTGCATCCATACAACATATGAGTTGTTTGCCAAATATGCCCTATAGTTGGAGCAGAAAGCCAGTTTGTAATGGGCCTTTACTATCCCCGGGACTTCATTCCACCCTTGACATTTTAGTTGTGGCCAAACAGATGTATTTTCAGTTCGCAAACATCTCTGAAAGGAAAAGTCTGCCTTTGTTTGCCAGCACTGCCCTGGTGATACATAACAGCTACCACTCAAGCTTGTTCAAAGTGACCACAGAGGTTTTGTACTATAATCCCCGTTAAAGGCAGCTGTTTAAAACAGTTTCATTCTTCACCCCTTAAACTTGTAAAATCACCTTTTTTAATTTTTATTACAAATTAGTTTGGTGACATAAGTATAATTTAACCTAGTTTATCTTCCCAAATTGTCCAAATTATTATCTCGAAGTAACTCAGTTTAAGAAGTATCGCTAATTGAGGAAGCATGTTCTGAGGTTATGAATATTTTGAAGACTGGATAAAAATTTTACTGTAGGGTTTTATTCCTCTCTGATGGGGTGAATCTCTGCTTTTCTTTTAAGTCAGACAAGCCTTCTGCCTTTTGAGTTTTTAATTAATTGTTGTTATGTTACTGACTTGTGGAACTTCTCTAAAATACTGTTTCTTTTATGGGTTAAGATATCTTCTCTAACACACATTAGTATTTGAAGAGTATGGTGTATACAAAAGTGTGAAAGAAAACGGAAAAAAGGAGTATGGAGATGGCCTGCCATGAAGTACAAATACTGGGTTCTTCAATAAAATTTACATAACAGTCTTAGCTAAACTTGGTTCAGAGAGAAAAGACTGATGAGAAGGCTGTTTATAGTTTAACAAACCAAAACAACCCACGCTTCATATAGGAAGGATTCATGCCAGTACAAACTCATAAGCACTTCAAAGATTGCATGAGAAACTGTTCAAAATTGTGTGCTGTAGGCAGTGTTTTAATGTACAATGATTCCTACAAGATATTTAACCTAAGAGTTTATTTTTAAAAAATTGTAGGCTTCTTATATGGTTTTCTTCCTTTGCAACTATGGAATAGGCAATTGGTGCACACTCTAAATCTTTCTTGAGAGTGCACAGAATGCTATCTGAAGTAGTTGTTCACTCTGATGTGTTGCTATTTTGTGCACATGGAGTCTCTTAAAAAATAAGGGTTCAGGAAGATCTGCTTGTATAGGCACACTCACTTTCAAACTGTGTGCCGTTTGCATTTTTTTTTCTGGAAAAGTTATCTTTTTTTGTGAGAATTCATACTTAGTTGCAACTATCTGAATTGATTGTTAGGATGTAAACTTAAAATACTGTGCCAAGAGCAGGTTCTCCAGAAGGTGCACATCAGCTGAGACATTGCTTTAGGTTTTTTGCATGTGTATGAAACTTTCTGTGGACTGGTACTTGCTTATAATAATTATGTCATGTATATTTAAAACAGTATTTATAAAAGTCTATTTGTATACATGTACATTTATACAATTAAATAAGAAGACAGTAAGCATACAAATAGTATTTGAAAACATTTCCTCCAGAATAAGAAGAACCATTATAGTTGCTCTCAAAGATTTGATTAGTTCTATACATAAATGGAAAGTATTGCTTGTGATCCACTTAAGTAGCATAGTCAAAGCAGCAGAAAACCTTGTTCCACTAGAGTTTTGCTTTTCAAAACAATATTATTTATATTAACTTGTGGGACAATATTCCATTTTCTTCCAGGAGGAACAAATGCAAAAAATACTACCTAAACAGGAAACTGTGGTTCTGTTGCCTGATGTTTTCTATTGCCCCGTGAGTGTAAAGAAAGGAAAAGACTTCTGCTTTTTTTAAAAAAAGATATAAATTAGAAAATGCTTTAAAGTTCTGTTGTTGTCATCTTCAGGAGAGTAGAGGCTTAAATTCCCTGTTGAATCTGCAGGGAATTTTTGCACTTACTGCACTGCCATTAAGATGTTTTATCTAGAGTTTATTCAGAGCAGTGTTACTCAGGTATGTAAAGCAGCTTAAAATACCATTACTGCAGCAGTGTTTATGAATAGCAAAGGACCTGTATAATAAGGCATTTGTGTGGTTCCAGTTTTAGCTATCCTTATCTTGTATAATTAAATAAGGTTTTGTTAACAAAAGTATTTTAAACTTAAAAAAAATAAATTAGGCTTTAAAATAAAACCTTTTGTCTGTCTTTATTTCTTCTCTGTGCTTGTCTTTATTATTTTTTTTCTTCTTTTTTCTTTTTCTTTCATTATATGCAGATGAAGTATAGCTGATTTTTTTGACTTTTGGTGGCCTAGGCTCCTTGCAGTTCTATGCCTTTGGGCTTATTTGTGGTATCAACGTACAAATATAAGCCTTGAATATCAGGTTTGGAATAAAAGAATGTGTATGTGTAATGTGGCAAACAGTGAAAATTTGCTTTTGTGTATAGGTAAATTTAAAAAATGTTAAGTTGCCTTGTCAAGATATGCACTAGTTAGGTTAAAATAAAAATAATAAAAAAAAAGCTCTTCAAAGTGGAGACGCTTTCCTGAAGTGTAAGGGCAGGGGTGTGGAAGAGAAGAGAGGAAGGAGAGATCCTGTGGTGTTCAGTACATTTCCAAGTTCAAATATGGTGTTTTGTTTTCTGCTGACACCTGGAAGGAGGACTGCCAGGTATTGCACTTAATGGACAAACAAAGCTTAGAGCCTCTGATATCTAAAATTTAGAGAGATGGGAGTAATATCAGGTATGTGCACAGTCTTAAAGAGAGATCAAAGAAAGCCACAGCTGTAAGCCTTCCAGTCGTTCTCATAATAGTGAAAAATCATGGCTAAGCTGCTTAACAGCCTGTGGCTGTTAGTCACGTAATGTAATGAAGCAGATTGTATCTTTTGATTAGGCCTTCACATCAAAAAATGAACTAAAAGTCCTGTGTATAGGCAGAACTGCTGATGTAACAGAAATGTATTTTTGAGATTTTACTTTATCAGCTCAGTGTTGAGAGAAAAGGAGGAAAAAAAGAAACAGCCAGCGGGCTCCTTGAAGTAAGTGACTCAGTTCATGTACAGGACAAAATGTGATTGTTTATGTGCTCAGGATGTGCTGCTGCGGCATTAACGCAAACGAAAAGATCTTATGCGTGATGGAGCTATTGTTCTCTTGTTTATAAATGCAACTTTTGCAATGGTTAAAACAAACAAAAGACCCAAGACAAACAAACAAGAGACCCATGTATTTTGCTTATGATGGCTAGTCTATCTGGGTTTAGAGTCTTTTATCTCTTAATGGTAGTACTTCCAAAATTCCCTGCTATTGGAAAGTCTTAATGCTCCTGTTACAAAATAGATTTTATGTATTGTCAGCTTGAAGCATAAGAAGTCATTAATTAAACTTTTTGAAGTCGGCGTTGGATTGTGGGTTTGATTTCTGTAGATCTGTAAATCACATAGTTTAAGTATTCTTAACATTGTTTGGTTAGATGTGGGAGTTCACAGAATCACACAGAATCAGAGAATAGTAGGGGTTGGAAGGAACCTCTGGAGATCATCTAGTCCAGCCATCCTCCTGAAGCTTGATCCCCTAGACCAGATTACACAGGAACACTTCCAAGTAGGGTTTAAATGTCTCCAAGGGTGGAGACTCCACAGCCTCCCTGGGCAGCCTCTCCCAGTGCTCTGTTACCCTCAGAGTAAAAAAGTATTTTCTTATATTTAGGCTATACCTCCTTTTTACCAGTTCATGCCACTTGTTCTGTCACTGGACACCACTGAGAATAGTCTGGACCATCCTCCTGACACCCACCTTTTAGATATTTATAAGCATTAATGAGATCCCCCCTTTTCTCTAAGCTGAAAGAAACTTCGTAATATTCCCTGGAAGTCTCTTGTATGATTGTAGAGTTCCAGGAGCTGAGATTTCAGGAAATGCTTAAACAATCTGAGTAGCAATGAAGTTGGGTTGAATGTGAAAAAGAGAGAACCAGGTGGAGGGAGTAGGTGACCTGTTGTAGCTTTATCAACATGGAATGGATTATTTGTGATGTTAAGTTAGGCAATGGGGTAATGTGAAGGAAAGCACACTCTAAATCACAAGTGGTGGGAAATCAGAAGCATGTGCTGTAACACTGAGAAGTGGTTAGTCATGGCAAGGATGTGGCTGGCTTTTTATCACATTCTCATTCATAGAAAAGGAGTAAATGTTGAAAATGTAAAGCAGCTGGCTTTTCACAGAGTATTTCACAGTATTCTGGAAAATTTATTCTTGCCACCAGTTTGAATATCTTTGGAAAAAGAAAGCCTTGTATGGGAGAGGAAGAAAATCCCTAAGAGCTCGGGTGAAGAAAGCACGTACTAGAAATGCTAAAACTGAGTTGAAGAATTAGTCTATTAGAAGAGATACAGAAGGTCTTACATTGTTCTTCAAAAAATATTCCACCCCAGCTTGATTCATAGTGGCTGGATTTGTGGGGATTTGTCAGGTGAAAGGTACTCTCCTTCAGTGGGAATGGGAGTGCAGGCTTCTCATAAGCACTTCCTAATGGAACCACCCATGTAGCACCTGGGGCTCAGGGCCTCCCAAGCACTTCCTTATATTGCTGTAGAAATCTGAGAGAGAAGGAGAATACACATAAAAGTGACATTGATTTTTAAAAAGTTGAGAGAGTATTTTAATGACTCGTTCTTAATGGTGCTGCTTTAACAGTTGGACTGATTTGAAGCTAAATAGTCAACTGTGGGGTGTGGAGCTTACCTCTTGCCTGCTTAAGAAATTTAAACATAATAAATCTGAGTATTAGTTCATGCTGTATTGTTTTCCCTAGTAAGGACAGTGTTTGTTTTTTAGGTTTGTTTGTTTGTTATTGGTTTTTTTACATGCCTGTTGGACAGTAAATGGAAAGTAGCTTATTTACTTTTATAAAGGCCTGTTGAAGTTTGCAGTGTCTAGGCACAAAAGTTGTTTGTAATGGAACTGGTGTAATGAAACCTGTCAGTTTTATGCTGAGGAACAACCTGGAACAGGACTGAGTGCAAGTTGTGACACAGGAGACTTGTTGGGTTTGAAGGAGCTGACCTTAGCAATGAAGCAGAAAACTGCCTCTTCCCCCTATTGTTCTCTTCTCCCGTTGTTGGTTTAATCTGAAATAGCACCATATCTAAAGACTTATTTACACACAAGCAATGATCTAGCTGATTTGGCCTTAGTTCAGTCCTTTAATTAGAAATTAGATAAAAGGTTACTTCTGGAATACTCCTAGTTTGAACTAAGCATGTCCATAGGATTTGAGGTAAAACAACATTGGTGTGAACTTGGCAGTTGGGGTCACAGGTTATATACATGGCTTTTTGGCATTGTCCAAGTTAGACCAAGAGAGAAGAAGCTGTCTTTCTAGTAACACCAGAACTTATGTGTATGCTTTCTTTGGCATTGCTTTTTACAGAGTTTGTGGTTTGTTTTGGGGGTTTTTTTGTGTTGTTTTTTTTTTAAAAAGCATTTTAAACTTTTTTTCTGAAACTAAAATTACCAGCACATTTACCTCTATTTTGGGGTGCCTGTGTTTGCAGTCTCAATTCTGTAGTGCTGATAAAAAGGGTTACAATGGAGGGAAAGATAAGTGGTCAAGATGACACTGGGAAAGGAGTGGGTTCTATATCTGAGGTCGTGCCTGGTATACTTAGCTGCTTAGTCTTTATCTGAGGTCCTGTCTAAGTTGCTTAGTGTAACAACTGGGTTTTTATGATTACCAGACCATGTTGGCATAATCAGGAAAATTTTCAAAACTAAGCAAAGCTCCATGGGCTGATCTACCTCTGTGTAATGTTTTGCTTATTAAATGGCCTTGAAGCTCCCTGGCCTTTGAATATTGAAGTGCAGATGCCTTCCAAAAGGTATCTGGGATTATTTTTTACTACCCCCCATAATAAACTCATGATGTGTGCTCGTGAGGTGCCTTGCAGCTTTAATGTTTGTCTTTCTGATAGGTGATAGAGGATCTGTTGATGGCAAAAGCACAACCTTTTATGTTATTTGACTTTATCAGCATTTGCCAGGTGGTCTCAGACAAATCACTTTCACAGATAAAAAGCAGGAGAGTTTGCTGTCTCCCTCCATTCCTATATTGTCAACCATCTTCATGATCATTAGTGTGATGTTCTGAGTGTAGGTACTTCTAGATTTACTATTAAGTAGCTCTTTAAAACAACATGGGCAGAAGGTGTTCTACTGTAACATACTGTACAGCAATTTTGGGGGCTGATTTTTATATAACTTGAAACTTTTATGATAATTAAGCACTGGTTTAGGCCTTCCATGAAGGACTCTTCTGTACATTTTAGAAGGAGCAGTAAATTTGAAAGAGATGGTAAAACTCTCTCCCCTGACACTTTCTGCTTTGGAATATACTGAAAAGTAAAAAAACCTCCTCTGCATGCTTTTTTAACCCATTTACCCTGTGCTTCTGGTATATGCATACAAAAAGATAATTACTCTTCATTATTTTTGTTACCTTAGTGCTTAATCCTATCTTGTATGTTCCTTATTGGCTTCTTTTTCTAAGCAATAATCAGATACTCCTCTAAAAGTCTTGCAACTTAAATTAATGACTCAAATTGTTATCAGAAGCTTTTGTTTAGCTTGCACAGCTATGACTGGTGATGGTAATGAGGCCGTTTGGGAAAAGAAAAAGAAAACCCAACCACCTTTAAACTGAGTCTATGAGTGAGTAGATCACTTTGTGTCTTTATGGTTTGCTACTGTTAGCAAGGCAACCCAGAGATCTGTGTTTTCTGGAGCCTGATGCATTCATGCAGTCAGGGACTGTCTTGCAATGCTTTTTCTCTGTGCTTCTTTCAGCCACTTCTTAAAAGAGTAAGAAATAAACAGCAAAACTCAGTTTGACACCTAAACATAGATGGCTGAGCTCTCGCTCATCAGTGGAGAGCTATGGACAGTCAGTGGAAAAGAGGGAAGTGATTCATCTGAGCAGCCCTGAGATGGTGCTTGAGGGTGGGCTGCATGCACTTTATGCTCTATTAACTATGGATTTCTTTTTCCCAAATGGATATCCCCCCCTGCTGCCCCAGGATCTTTGCAGAAGAAATAACATTCTACATCTGCTTTGCGTTTTGCGACCAGAGGGTGTAATGGCCAATCTACATAGGCTGTTAAGCATGATGTTCTTGCCCATTCAGCAGTTCCTGTCCATATGGAACCCATTTCCAGTAGTGTTTCCTGTGGCATTAGGGCACATGGGTCCTTTTGTGCTCTGAGCTCATTGTTAGCATGACCTGCAAATCTGAGGTTTGGGTTTCTTTTGCAGATGCAGAAGTGAGAAAACATGTGGATCATTATGATGGCAATAAAATCCCTATCCTTGCTTCTGTGATTGGGTTTTCAAAGCACTACTGTGCTCTGAATGCTTCTTTGTGAATAGCAAGCTGCCTTTACCCAGCTCTCCATTTAAGATTGAAAGTATACCTGCCATTTCATACATAAAGAAGGGTTCATATAGTGCAGCTGTGTTCATTGCACCAAACAGTTATTCTCCTTTCAAAGCTCTGGTCTTTGCCCTGGGGTGGGCCTGGTCATGCAGCTGGGCATCTGCTTAGCCCGTTGGAAAAAGAAGAGCTGGGGTAGAATGAAATTGCTTTACCTCTGAGAGGTGCCTGTCTTGTAATCTGTGGTGTCTCACTCTGATGCAGGCAAGGAGCCTGAATTGTTGCACTCGTAAATCACTGTTCTTAAAAGCTAGTCTCTGAGCTGCACAAACATTACAATTAGTTCTCAACTGGGTGTATCAAAGTGCATATGTAAACTGTTCCATAAAATGCAGTGGTCTCTCTAAGCCTCAGATTTCTTCTTTCAAGCTAACATCAGCTATGACTATCACAGTAAACAAGTTGGGTTTTCCCTGTTTTTTTTGCAGAAGGCAGAGTCTGGACCTGTCTCTGTTATTTCCTCAGACTCTGAGATGGAGCATTGCCTTTCTTGTGTTACTGCTTGTTTTGGGACTGCCTCCTCTCATCCATTGCTAATCCCCAGCTCTCAATTAATTAATCATGATAGGAGAGTTGTATGATTGTTCCATTCTTTTTTCTTAAAGTGCTTCTCAATTCCAAAATTTTATCTGCTCCCAGATAGGTTCTTTTGGCTACTGGGGCCACTACTATATGTATATTTTTAGCTTTACTTTGTTTTCTTTTAGCAACTGCAGTGAAAAATTTCAAAAACCAAATAAATCTCTCAAAAATTTCTTTATTATTAACAGCTTGGTGCCCTTGTCAAGTGCTGGTGACCTGAGAGTCTCAGAATAATGACATGGATGGCATTCGTCATCTCTTCCTGTAGCATAGCTGGAAGAGCACTCATGTAGTCTGAGGGGGATGTGTGTTCAGTCTCCTGTGTGGGAGGATTTCAGCCCACATCACAGGAGAATGCACCAGTCCCTGTGGGGATGAGGTAGCATCCCAGACTCCTGCTGACAGTTGTCTTCTCAGTGTAATGAACGGGGCATTTGATACAGCAGGAACTGCAAGGCATGTTTACAGTGTGTCAGGAAGCCACACAGAGGGTAATTCTGATCTCAAGACAAGACTGTTGCAGCAAGAAGGTTGTGGTATGAGATTTAAAATAGGATTTCAGGTTTGACCTCTGGTGTCTTGGGGTAGCATTAGTGTTGAGCTGTAAAGTGATCGAAAATAGATCTTTGCCAAACTACCTCATCAAGACAGAAGACAAGTGATAGGCCACTTGTCTAGAGATACCTGGATCCTCCAGTGTCTGCTTGTATCTGATTTTAAATCAAAACCACCACCACCAAAAAAACCAAAAAAGAACAAAGCAAAAAAATCAAACCACCTCCCCTGCAAACCACACAAAAACAACCAATTAACCAAAAAAAATCCAGCAAACAAACAAAAGCACAAATCCCAAAAAAACCCTGCACTGCCAACAAAAAGGTATATTGCATCAAGAGAAGATTTCAGTAGCCTCTGCTGGTTAACCCAACCTTGCATCACGATGACAAGAGGGCAGCTGCCATTTTGGCCAAATACAATCAGACAGAGGAATGTGTTGGATATGACTCTTCTGTATCCTTGGTGAGCTCTCAATCCACGAAGCTAAAAAACTACTTCTGGTAGTGTTTTGGGAATTTGTGTCTAATATCTTGTCTAAACATCACAATTTAAACTGACCCCACGATTAGTTTTATGCTTTTTGCTACATGTTAATTGATTTCCTCAACTCCAAAAGCAATGCAGCCTTCAGCAGATTAATTCCCTTGATGCTGTTGTTCTTTTTATCTCTATTGATATTGTGACCTTGAAGTTCCAGGAAGACACGCAGTGCATGGTGATGATAGACCTTGCTGACTGCTAGAGACTCCAGTGAGGGAAAGGACATAAGGAGAAGGGATCTGGTTTGGGCTTGTATCCAGTTATTACAATATATTTTTAAACTATTTTGTGCTAAGGAAGTAAACACTTAAGGCTGTGTAAAGGTTAGCGATAGACCCACCCATTCTTGGAAGTATGTACAGCTTGTACTGAGTGACATCAGTGATGGATCTGTCTTGTGTGTATATACAGTTTGATTATTTATTACAGTATAATTTTGTGCCAAAGCTTAGTCAAAAATGTCTGAGGTTGTTTCAGGAAAGTATTGTTTTATACTGAGCTTTTCTTTTTGGTGAATTTGTTCCAGACCCAGTAAATTCATTTAAAGAAATATTTGCAATATGGGGTACAAATCTGGTATCTTAAGCTTTTTAAACTATTTGCCTTGATTGCTTTTCTTTGTTCTGTGAGCCTTTGGAAAGAGAAAAGTATCCTATGTCAAGTTATTTTTACTTATATGAAATACATATTTTAACTACCACAACAGTACCATGAGTCTTGCCACTTTAAAAAGTGATCTGTAAAAGCTATTTTTTTCTATTAGATATGTTTCTAAGACATGTTCAATTTAAAAAAAAAAAAAAAAGAAAAAAAGAAGCTAGTTTTGACACTTGGGATTTTTGTCACTCGTTAAATTAGGAATCACTGAGTATACAGTGCCATCCATATGTGTCATGTGCAAATACTAAAATGACGTCTCATAAATTGGATTTTCTGTGAAGCACACAGGACTGATGACATTAAATAATGTACATTTTTAAATGTATTTATAAAAGTTACTTGCACCTCTTTTTAATACTTAAGCATATGGCTCAATATAATTTATTTTTAACAAAAGGGCAAACTGCAGAACTGTTAGGCCACAGCACTGGTTTAATCCTTGGAAGAGAGTCTTAAAGGTCACCATTAACCAATGCTCTCCAGAAATGTCAACTCCAGAGCTCTTCATTTTGCATTTTTCAAGTGTCCGTTTTTCTTAGCAGTTGGTGAATGTGAACTTTTTATGTTACCATGTTCATCATGGAAGCACCTGAGAAGGGTCTGGTAGGAAATGGGGCCCACAGTGCAAAAGAGGTGTTGGAATCATTAGCTCATCTGAAGTGCATCTATACCAATGCATGCAGTATGAGCAACAAATGGGGAGCTTGAAGCCATGATGCACCAGGAAAACTATGACATAGTGGTTATCACAGAAGTGTGGTGGGATGCATCACACGACTGGAGTGCCACAATCGATGGCTACAAGCTCTTCAGGAGGGGTAGAAAGGGAAGGAGAGGGGGTGGAGTGGCCCTGTATGTTACAGAATGCTATGAGAGCTTGGAAATCAAGTATAGTCATGATGAGGTTGGGAGTGTTTGGATTAGGTTAAGGGCCAGTTGCTGCTGGTCTCTTTTCACAGGTAATTAGCAACAGAACAAGAGGAAATGGCTTCAAGCTGCAACAGGGGAGGTTTAGGCTGGACATTAGGAAAAATTTTTTTCACAGAAGGAGTGGTTAGACACTGGAATAGACTGCCCAGGGAGGTGGTTGATTCTAGTGTGCACCCTGAGTAGTGCAATAGCAGAAGACTGTAATCTTCTCGGTAATAAAAGGATAAAAATATAAAATAAGAGTAGATAGGATCTTGTCTCTGAAATGGTCAGATACAGCTCCAGTTTTATGGCTGTGTTATTACCTCCTGTGTGTTTGCAACCCATCATCATAGAAACAGGATGAGACTAATTCTCCTGATTAACCTGTGCATGATGCATGTCATCAAGAGTAGGACACTGTGGTTTCTAAGCCTGTATTTTAAGGGAATACAGCAATACTGGAGAGCATTTCCAGGAGGGCCACCGAAACTGAACAAGGATGAGAAAACAAGCATTACAGCAATGTGTAATGATGGTTTTATGTTTTTAATCAAGGAAAAGATTGAATGGTAATCACTGGACGTGTATGCATGCATAGGTCTTTCTGCAAGGCTTCAAATACTATAGACAATAACAAATACTGTAGTTGGAAATAAAACTTTTAACATAGGTTGTCAGGCATTTTGAAGCCAAGAGTAGTTGAACATCTTTAAAATGCATCTTTAGAAGATACTTTAATATAGCTTCTGCCTTGTCTCTGCAATGATCTTGCCTGAGCAGTTTTATTAGTTCTCTCTGGTCTTAAAGCTCTGAAAACCCATTATGGCTAGAGCGTTTGTTAAGCAGTCTTTGTAGATACGATGTTGGGGCAGCTTTAATTAAATGTAGCTTCTTTGCCATAGAGGCTAGCATGAGATGTTAAAAGGGATGAAGCAATTTTAAACAAGTCATTTTTGTCTCATGCCTTCATGGCTTTAAAGCCTCTATGGCTTTAAATTTATATGAGGAAATTTCTATTTTGCTACTATAAGCTACTCTATATTGTGTACTTGTTGTAAGTGCATGTGGAAAAGAAAACTGAAAGTTGGATTTAAGAAGGTAGAATTCAAATTCCATTTATCTCTTTTTCTTTCTCCTCAGGTGGACAGACATGACATGAATACCCTGAGTTTACCGCTTAGCATTCGCCGTGGAGGCTCTGACACCAACCTGAACTTTGATGTACCAGATGGCATCCTGGAGTTTCACAAAGTCAAACTCAGTGCAGATAGCTTGAAACAGAAAATCCTCAAGGTTACAGAACAAATCAAAGTTGAACAAACAGCTCGTGACGGAAATGTCGCTGAGTATTTGAAACTGGTAAACAGTGCAGACAAGCAACAAGCTGGACGCATTAAACAAGTCTTTGAGAAAAAGAACCAGAAATCTGCCCACTCCATTGCTCAGCTACAGAAGAAATTGGAACAGTATCACAAAAAGCTCAAGGATATTGAGCAAAACGGATCTTCCAAAAGTACTAAGGAAACCTCCAAAGATAATTTGAAAGATATTCAGCATGGAAAGTCTCGAACCTCTGGGCATGGAGCAGAGAGCAGCAAGTCGGGTGTGCCAGGTGTATCCTTGACACCACCTGTCTTTGTTTTCAGCAAGTCTAGAGAATTTGCAAACCTGATCCGAAACAAATTCGGTAGTGCAGACAACATTGCTCATCTCAAGAACACCTTGGATGAATTTCAGCCAGAAACGAGTTCAAGAACGTATGGGGGCAGTGCCACCATTGTTGCCAAACCAAAATATGTTAGTGATGATGAATGCTCCAGTGGGACTTCTGGCTCAGCAGATAGTAATGGGAATACGTCCTTTGGTCCTGCTGTTGCAAGTACCCTGGACAGCCAGGGAAAGCTTTCCGTGATTTTGGAGGAACTAAGGGAAATCAAGGAGACACAGTCCCAGTTAGCTGACGATATTGAGAATTTAAAAGCACAATTTAAAAGAGACTATGGCTTTATTTCTCAGATGTTACAAGAGGAAAGATATAGGTATTTTTTTGTTTTTAAACTGTTCTCTTGAAATGACTTTTGAATGGGTATAGAAGCTGTTTGGAGAGTATAAATGTGGGTGTGTGCTTGTGTGTGTGATACTTCAGAAGCAAGAGGAAAAAAATAATTCCAAACAATATCTGGTACCAAAATGTTCCACTCCTTCCAATAAGTGAAAATACATACAGAATATTAATATTTCCTGTGAAATTATGTGGTAGTTTTTTGCCTTTGTTGAAGCCTTGTCATAAAATTCCCTTATCTGACATCTTACTGGCATATTGTATTATGTGAATGCTGCATATAGGAAATGCCAATGGTTTTGTTACTGGTGGAAGAATCCTGATCTGTTGTGACTTGAAAATGCTAATCAGTCTATGATGTTTCAGAGCTGAATTACAGCTGATAAATATACCCTTTAGTCCTGAGTACCTTCTCCATATACTTCTCAGGCACATTGCTGTCCTGTGGAGGCAATGTCACTTTTTACCCTGGTGTGGCACACAGCTGTGAAATGTAATTTTAATGCTGTAGTACAACTTCCTCTTGCATTTATTACTTAGCAATTAATTCCTTTATGGTCCACTGTGGGAAGTGAGATATGTTCTACAGAGGGCTCGCACCTGCTGTACCTATATTCTATTTGTCATCTCCCTTGTTGATTGCTGGAGTCTTTACTACACTAATGGGCAAAACACTCAGTATGAATCGCAATATTGATGTTTCCTTTGTTTGCACTTCTTGAAATACAAGGGAAAGCTGCATATCGACTGGTAACATGGGAAGGAAAGAACAGAGCAAATAGCCTTCTGCACTCAGGACTTGGTTTCAGGAGAAGGCAGAGCAGCCTTTTCTGACAGCTTGCTGCCAGTAACATCTCAGATCTCCTCCACCATTTCCACAGTCAACTTTTCCTTCCTCATTTTTGTGCCGACTGCAGTGTTTGCCTGTTGGTGTGTTAAACCGAGTTATAAATTCACACACACACACATTTAGTTTGTGATAGTTTGCCATGCAGAGACATGCCAGAACAGGCTGTACATGAATGGCAGGACTCAAGCTCCTGGGAACATATTTTTCCTTGCACTACTGGCGAGATGTTAGCTGGCTCAAGCTTACTTATGAAACCGTATCCTCTTGTCTAAATGAGAAGTGAGAAACAGAAAAATATGAGTTGCGCACTCTTAGCCACTGAAAGTTCGTATCATTTGCCAATGATGTACAAATATTTGCTTTTTAACATTGACTGCCAGCAAGGAGTACTCAAAAAAAGGCTTTCAGTTCAATGAATAAGTGCTTATAGAGAGTTTCCAAAGATTTTGCTGATCTCTCTGTGTTCTGTAATGCCAGCCAGTTGAATCCATAGTACACTGTGAAGTTACCTTTTAAAATGTGTAATTGTTTTTATGATTTAGCATTGCTTGAATAGATTGCACTAAATTTAGACCTTTTTTCCCGATAAGATACGAAAGATTGGAAGACCAGTTAAATGACCTCACTGATCTTCATCAACATGAGACAACAAACTTGAAACAAGAGCTAGCCAGCATAGAGGAGAAAGTGGCATATCAGGCATATGAGCGATCACGCGATGTTCAGGTACTTACGGGCTTTTTTTACCTTTGTCATAAATGTCTAATATTTTGTAGAATTCTTGTACTGTAAAACACTTGCATCTTTCTACATTTTTGTATATAAGAAGTCTGGGGAAAGGTTTAAGCCCATGCTTTGTTTTAAGATGAAAGCTCAGGATGTTTAAATCAGTGACAGTATCCAGTTGTTTCAATGTATTCAGAATTTTATCTGCTGCAATTGATGATACAGCCTAGGCAGACTTGTGCATGAAGAATGGCCTATTTTAATACCTTGCACCAGAGGAGGAAGGAATTGAGCCTCCTTGTATTGTGTAAATTGCCACTTTTGACAATGTCCTAACACAAACCTCTTGTCTCAGGTTTTCAACAATATGTAGGCATATCACTGGCAAGGTTTATTGTAGATTTGCCAGTAATAACGTAAGAGTTTTAACCCATGGTCACAATGGTCCCTATAATCAAAGCTGTAGGGTGTGTTCACCTTAGTGATCAGTTGTAGTCATGTCTGGCTTCACTCAAAAGCCAGTAATAATTTCTACAAGTTTGTCCTGACAGCATGTAGTTACATGAGTATTTGTATACAATGTAAGCATTTATATAATGCATAATATTTCTGCTTAAAGTCTAAGTAAGTGGTGAAAAATGGTGAAAACACTGTTTTGCCTTACCTGGGTTTAAATTAATTAACTGGGAAATGCTCAGACTGTCTTCGTTGGGGCTCAGATGGTAAAAAACCAAACAAGCCCTGCTCTGTACACCCCTGTGTCACATTTCTAAACGTAGAGAGCACAAGCAGCAGGACGACCACCCTTTTTCCTGATTGGTGTGAGAGCTGGGAACATCTGGGGAACAGTGTGGGAAAGGGATGATACTGAATCTAAAGCATACCATAGGTTCATTTGTAGGTTTAAAGAAGAGAGGTCCCTCATGCAGGGCTCCTTCCCATGAAGGCATCTTGAGGATGTAAAAACTGAATGAGACGCAAGTTCTCCAGCAGTAGAGCTGTGAGATGTTCACTAACTCATCAGCAGAACTAAAAGTTCTAAAACTAATAGAACATCAGATCTAAAACTAATGGAAGTGCTACACTGATACAGCTTTGTTTCTTTTCTCCCTGTACAGTTGGCTCTGTTTAAACGTGTCTCTTTGAGGGGTTGACAGATAAGCTAAAATAGAGTAAAAGCATTTAAGTTGCGTGGGTATTTTAAGTAACAACCTAAGTTTGCAGTGCTTTGTCCCTAAGGGATTCGTAGATTGTGTTTAGAACACTTGCTCAGCATCTCAACGCAGAACTGCAAGCGTCAGACTTTTACAGCAGGACTTTCTCTAAAGCAGCACAAGGTGATTTCAGAAGAACTTACAGTCAGTGTGGAAGAAAGACCAGGAAAAAGTTCTTCCGTGTGTAGTAAAGAGCATGCATGAACCCCAGGGGACTTTGTACCATCTGTTAAGAACCGTCTTTGATATCATTACTAACAGCACAGTGAAAGGGAGCAGCCTTTCCTTAGGTGCTGTGCCACATGCTTTGTGCTGACTTTACTTCCTGGCTGGTCACAAGGTAAGCCAGTTCAACTTGCCAAAAACAAGAAGTGACCCAGCCAAAGCAAGCTAATAACTCCATGTGCAGTGGTTTTGTTTGTTTGTGTTTACATGGAGGATTGGGTTGAATCAGCTTACTGTGCAATCAGGTGAGCACCCCTGCCCGGTGCAAGGCAAATGTTTTGAGTTTGAGAGTGAGGAAGGAGGAAGGGATACTGGAGCATTATTTTCCCTTTTACCCAGTGGTAAAAGGTTATGTCAAGTTGATTGATCTCATTCATTTATAGCCTTTCACTCCATTACACAGTGGTGCCCAAGTCCCAGCTCCAGCAAAAAGTGGCATTTTGGCAAGTAAGTGAAGCAGTCAGAAATTTTTCCATGTTTTGCTGTGAGAGGGCTGAAGTGTGGACTTACTAACAATTTTGCTCAAAGACCATTTTTAGTTCATCCTCAAGCAGAGCAGCAACGTCTGCTTTCTTTAGAACAAAACGTGAAGTGTAATATATCATGAGAGGTTCCCATAAAGGCATCACTACAGATTTCTCCACTGTCTCTACTGCCTGCTGCCCTCTTGGGGTATGGATTAATGAGCCCTCTCACTGACAGAGAAGGCAATCTCTTACTAACAGCTCAATCCCAGCACTGTATGGTGGGTGGCTTTGAGAGAAAAGTAATGTAGAGGTGGTGGAAACCAAATGGTACATGTTGCAAAGCAGTTTTAATTAGCATCACAGCAAGCCCTACTATCCTGATGTTTTCTATAGTGTATACAAATAAACTTAACTTTGATGCTGTTTTTCTGCAGTGAAAGTTGCCATGGAAACAGCTTTCCCAATACTTTATCTCATCAGTATATGCAGGAAATATCTGTCATGAGCATTGGAGTTACAGTACTTTTTCTCAAACACCCAAAATGTAGAAACTACATTTTGGATGGTGGTGTCAGACTTGATTGGGCTTGAGCAGATATATATGTGCTTTTATTTTTTAAAGAGTTGGCAGTTCATTCAAGTTTTAGGAGTCTATAATAAATTACATTTCTAATCTAGCCAATGGATGGCTCTGCAGTTAAACAGAGTGGTGTGTGGAAATACAGCTGCCCTGATTCTTGTTTTCTGTCTTCAGGAAGCCTTGGAATCATGCCAGACCCGGGTTTCAAAGCTGGAGCTCCATCAGCAGGAACAGCAAGCACAGCAGTCTGAAACAGTTAATGCCAAAGTGCTCCTGGGGAAATGTATAAATGTTATCCTGGCCTTCATGACTGTCATCTTAGTGTGCGTTTCCACTATTGCAAAGTTCATTGCTCCTATGATGAAGAGCCGTTTTCATATCATTTGCACTTTTTTTGCAGTGACACTGCTGGCAATATTTTGTAAAAACTGGGATCATATTATTTGTGCCATAGAAAGGATGATTATACCCAGATGAAGCAGCTGGTCTGGCTGCTTTCTTTTTCTCTTTTTTTTTTTTTCTTCTTTTTTCCTTCCCCTCCTTGTTTTTTAAGTGCTGTATGTATACGTAATATTTTTTGTCAGTTTAAATGTGCGGACTGGATGGAGAAGGCTGCAAAGACTCTTGAACTTTAAGGTGTAAATACAAAAATGCGTATGTGTTGGCAGTCAGTCGCCTCTTCAATCAGATTGGGTCTAGATGGTTATGTCTGTGATGAACTGCTCACTTATGTCAGTCTTCTGCCTTAATCCAATGGGTTTTCCACTTTACAAACCCAGACCCACACAGATGGCGTGATGCTTTGGGAGGGATCCAAGCAACCGCAGATGTCAGGTGTACTTTTTACAAGACTGGATTGCGAAGAGTGTGATCAGGAGCACGTGCACTACGATGTGTATCAGCCCTGTTAGACTAAAAAGTTATTTTCTCGCTGAATCCAGTTAGAACGATTAAGCCAAATTATACAATCATATGTATCAATTGTTCTTGATTCTAAATTAATGGGTATGTGTATATGGGGTTTCTAGTTTTCAGGACCAGCAGTATTTGATGCTTCTGCTAGTAACCCCTTGCACAGAGAGTTTATTGTTTGTAAATTGTGATGACTGTTGACCAGGCTTAGCAGTTGTTTTATGCTGGCACTGTTCCTTATCACACTCAGGAAACACATAAAAGTGGCATAAGGCTTCCAAAGATGAACTGAATTGAATTACAAGATCTCCAGGCTGCTTTGTAAAGGAGTAATTGGTGGATATGTTGTCATGCAGAGGAAAGTACTCACTTGCTTCAAACCCTGCAACCTGCAAGTGGAAAGGAGTACACAGAAAGGCAAAATTTAGGTTAGCCTTTGTTAGCACTGAATTGTTGGGGTGCTCCAGCTGAATGCAAAGCAGATAGGTGGTGGGACTCTGGTACAGTGGATTTCTTTTGTGTCAGGCTAAGGAATGTGGAAGCAGCATGAGGGAACAGGTCCTTACGGGAGCAAGGAGTTAAACTTCTGTAAATACACCAACACTGTGCAGACTCTCTTGTCAAACATTCCTGGATATAATGTATTAGCATACAGTACCACTACTAAGAGACAGGGTTGGTTTTGTTTTCTTACTGGAATTAATTTTGTTTGCTTTAAGAACTTAAAAAAAAAATATTCCATGAAATCTGCTTGGCTTTCAGCCATGATGTAGAACCAAACCTTTAATAAAAAAAACAAAACCAAACCCAGACAACAAACCAAACAACCACAATCAGAGTTCTTCTCCACTCTCTATTAAATGAAAAACAACAACAACAGTGTCTTCAATTATTTGGTGTTCAGTGTTGCTTACTTTGAAATTATGAGAGATTTTCTTTGCAGGATCTGTTACTCTGGTTTTACGCGGTGTGGGGAAGGTGAGGGGATTACTCAGTGTGTGTATTTGTTTTTAGTCAAGTGCAACAGTTGGTGTAGAAATTCAGAAAAACCGTATTCTGAGAAAAGGGACTGGGGGAGGGGAGGCAGGGGAAGAACTTTGACATTTTACCACGGTTGAAGAGAATACAGTTACTTTTTGTGGCTTCAGGGACTGAAGGAGGGACAGAATTAACTGCATAAACAATGATATGACTCACCATTTAGAAAATTAAATTAAAACCCTTTAAAAATAATTAAAGTATTCTTTATCTGTGCTACGTCTTTGAACAGAGAAATCAGGAAGGATTGTGCTGGCTCACAAGCACGGGAAATGGAGCAGATCAGGCACACCCATGTTATCTGACCCCAGCCCTGGCTAATCTTCAGAGGAAGGTGGAGTGGAAAGCAAAAGTCCTGCTGAGGGGGTTTTGCCTTTATAAGGCCCAAACTTACCAATTAGTTTATCCCTGGTTGTGTCAGGAAGAGTTGTTATATAGATACATTCTTATTTTCCTTAATGGGTTTGGGTTTTTTTCCTGTTTACCCCTGTATTCCTGGCATCCCCTGAAGAAGGAAGGAGGCATTGTGTTATGTATAAAATCTCTGTCCTAACTATTGCATGTGCTCCTGCTGCTGTTCAGTTCAGGGTGACCTTCCTTCTCGTGTCTCTTAACCCATTTTGGCACTGTATGAGTGCATTGCAGAAGT
Source organism: Apus apus (assembly GCF_020740795.1). Taxonomy (NCBI): domain Eukaryota; kingdom Metazoa; phylum Chordata; class Aves; order Apodiformes; family Apodidae; genus Apus; species Apus apus. Next base: position 158,894,336 of record NC_067282.1, read on the forward strand.
CTTGGCCCCCACCTCCCAAGTACTTGCACTTACCTCCTTTTACAGCCAGCTCATAAACTGGAGATTGCTTCCACCAATGCAGCTTATAAACTTATCTTCACAGGGAAGTCTCTTCCACAATGTTAAAAAGATTTAAAAAGAAGTAACTCTTTCCTGGCCTTACATCACAAGAAAGGGTTTCCCTTGGTTTGTTTTTATGCCCTTTTGATGTGTCCTGAGATATACTTGGTCTTTTCTACTGTTTTAATATAATTTATTCCTACCTTCATTTTTGAAAAGTCAAATGATGTCTTTTTATAGTCTGTACTTTACATTGCTTTAGCCAATGAGTTTGTTTTTATTCAGAGTCCCTTTCTTTCTGAAGTCTTTCCCCGAATTCCTCCACCCATCTTTCTAATCAGCCCTATGACTTTTTTATTTCACTCATTTCTGTAGGCCACAAGATTATACATCCACTGCAAAAAACCATTAGAGTCCTGGTACTGATCCTCAGAAAGTGGTGACTCTTCATGGTGTTTTCTTGCCATCTGTATTTATGATCTCCATCCTTCTATTCAGTTTGCACAACCACCTTCTAGTTTGGCTGCTTGAGAAAACGCTTTGTCAGGCATTTTGTTAAACAGGTCCAGAAGGGTTACATGTGCAAGAAACACCACATATTAATAACTTACAGAAGAAAAACTCACTTGCCTGTTGTGTGGTTATATGCTTAAAGATATAATCCTCCCAGTTCTAGTGCCTATAGTTAAAAACGTGATGCCAGGTAGTCTCAAGGTCAGGCAGGAAAATGGTTAGTATTATGTGGGATGTGAAGGCTTCTGCTTCAAGGGCATCCTGTGACAATCCTGGAAGATGACCTCAGTGTAAAATGAGGGTAGAACATAAAATCAATGGGCCTATGAAAGATTGCTCACTGTCTTGATAAAATCTGACAGGGTCCAAATTGGAAACAGAAGGGTCAGGTGGTTCCATATTGGCTTTATATCTGGCAGAGCACACAGAAAAAGCTGTACAGGCTGCATGATGTTACTCATGCAAATTAAAACAACCCTAATTGGTAAATGGGCACAGCACTTCCCTAGGTTATTCTCCCTGCTAGATTTAAATCACTGGAGGATGTTACATACATCAAGAAAATAAAAATGATAATGAAGGGCAAAAGCCTGCTTTTGGGTGAAACTGCTATAGTTTTGCACAGAGTAAAGCTGCAGTGCCAGGAGCTCTTCCACGTGGAAGGCCACCCAAAGGGGAGGGAGGTCTCCCCTTCTGCCTTCACCCTCCCCTTTCTTACCTTGGGCTGACACTGGTGCATGTTGCAATCTTCCATATGCCGTGTTAGCTGACGAAGTGGGAGGAAACACACTGGAAGAGCTGGATAGTTCTCCACCTCTAGAGACTTCAAGGGCTAATGGAAAGGTCTTGCAAGTGTGAAGGGGGACAATAAGGGAGATAAGCCTTTGTCTTCATTGCTGCAGTGAATCGTTAGCTGCCCCTCAAACTGCACTCTAGGCAGCCTCCCTGCAGAATGATGGGGCAGCTTCAGTCTAGAAAGGTTCTTCCTAGCTTGTGCCTCCAGGGAACATCTACAAGCAGGTCCAGGATGTGGTAGCAGAGGCCTGCCACCTGTGTCTGTACCTGGATGGAAAGTGGGCTGGTGGCTGGGCTAGCCAGCAGTGATGCTCATGCCACTAGTTTCAGTATCAGCATCACTTCTACTGGGTAGGCTGGGATTAGATGAGTGTGTGCAGCTGGCTATGGAAGTGTGCCTAGGCCATCCCAAACAGCTGCAAGACCTCTTCTTAATGAAAGTTTTGTTCAGCTTCTCAATCAATTAAGCATGTTCTGTCAGGATTCTGTCAGTTTGTCTTTATATCCTCATATATATTAGACATTCTTAGTATAGTCTTTAAGCTTACTCATCATGGGCCTCTAAAACACTCAACAAAAAGCTGCCAGACTGTGTCTTTCCTGCTTGGTGCTGCGTTGGTAGTCAATTATTTCACTTCACTTTGACAGTAGTTCTCCAACTGAAAAGTCCTTCGGTTAGTTGTTAATACCTGTTCAATAGGCTTTTGGCAGCTTTTTTTGCTCAGAGGTTTCAGGGGAGGCAGTTCCTTGTGAAGGTTAGTACAATTTTCCTGATCTCTTCCCATCTCAGCATTAAGGTCTAAATTAAGTTTCCTCTAAAACTGGTATAATGGATCCCTCCACTAGCTTCAACTGTAACTCCAGTATTGTTGAACATCCAATTAGTCACTGACAGCACTGAATGAGACCCAGTTTAAATTCCTTCACCTTTCTGCTTTACGTTATGTGTGTTCGTGCAACTTCTTATTTTACTGCACTCCTGGGATGTCTGCTTGTTCTGAATTCTTAGAAAAGCACTATCAAATCAGACTTCTTTTTAATTGAATATCAAAATGCTTGTGTTATCCAGTGCCTCTGCTGCAGAACCATCACATATAGATCTGATCCCTGCACTACATGAAAGATATTTAAAAGCCAATGGTTTTCTTTGAATGAATCATGACTGCTTATCTGGGGAAGAGAAATTCAATAGGTGAAGGCAATTTGCTGTAGGAAAGACACATGATCCACTGACTGGAAGATGAAGCTAGAAAAATCCCGTGTAAACATAACCTTCAGTTTTCTAATCATAAGGGTTACAAGTGAATTACTAGCTTATGAATGACATAAACAAGGGCTCCAACATTTGAAGTCAAAGCTGAACACTGCTGTTCAAAGAGGAATTGGGTCAGGCTTATGTTTGACACAAAAGCAACCACATAATCACAGGCAGCATTTTCTGGAGTTAAAATCGATGAACAAGAAATTATTTAGAGAAAAAGCCCAAACAACCCACAGAAGCTTGTGGTTCATTTAGGCAGTATGGAAACCAGTTTTTGAAACCAAGCCCTTTCCACTGTGATACAGACATTGTACTTCTGGATTCAATGGTACAACAGAAGGCAAACAAAGATTAATGTAATGATACACTTTCATTTGGATAACAGAATTTAATCACTTCTGAAAGTCCATCTAAAAGTAGCAATCAGGCAAGTTCATTCTCTTTTTTTAATCAAGCAAAGAGCTATCGGCTTTTTTAATTTACCATCATGCCAGAACGTGGCCTTTAATTAAATAAATTGCTCCCCTTTAAAATGCAAGAGATTATAGAAGGCTTAGTTTCAGATAAAGTTTGAATGGTCTCTCTGATGCTGAGAAGAATCCGACAATTTTATATTAGAGCCGCGAAAGACAAAAAAAATAATAAATTAATGAATTTTCCCTGAAAAAGCAAACTGAGATGATGCTGTATATAAAGACTGCATGAGGACTAATCAAATTATCTTGTATGGTCAATTTGCTGTATGTTTAGCATATTAAGTTATACTATTGTTGGGAAGATTTGCACAAAGCCACCTTTCCTTTTTACCCAGGGAACCTGGGTCTGGTAGTATCAAGGTGAGTGTCAAGGTGTACCAAAAATAGTCTGTTTATTCACTGAACTTAATTGTCTCAGTGTGTGATCTACAATGTTTCTCATATCATTTTCATTTTGTGCAGCACTGTGGAAAGATGCAACTGCAAAAATGTAATTTTTGTATATTTTGTTGTGTAGTCATCACTGCCTCTAAGGTGCCATTGACATTTTTTAAAATAAAAATATTTACATTTATTTGATGACAAACACTGTTCCTTAAACTTATTGTCTGAGTATTCAAATCCCCATCAGTTTATCTTTGTCAGTAACAAAGTTACTCAATTGACAATGACAAAGTTATTCCATTGAGCATAAGCCCCAGCTTTAAAATGCTCATGAAACTGAGCGTTCTGCTCTGCTGCAGTTTTGACCTAAACTGGTGATATCAATTTTATTTACAGCTGTGACATGACAAAACTGCAAAAACCAAATGAGGTACCATGATCATTTTTCTCCAGAGCCCGTGTGAACATTCTATGCAAACATGATATTGTTGTGCCAAGGAGTTGGATTCACTTTGGATTATTTTTTTTTGAAAACTGAATTAGAAACCTAAGCTGAATTTTTGCATTATTGTCAGAACTCTGGGTTGCATGTGCCAAAAATGTAATACTGACATGCCTAATAGCCTGACATAAGGCTGGCATTTATTTTTCACAAAGCAGAGGTCTTTTAAGCTGGCACTGGCAGCCGTTGGGAATTCTGTTATTTTTATACCAAGAACAGAGTAGAAACAGTGAGGTAACAGCATGTTGCTCTGCAATCATGTTGTACTTCCTATTTCCTCCTATTTGAGGAAATGGCACTCAGCGCCTCCACTGTCACCTGCAGACTTTCCAAGGTCTTGTCATGCTGAGTTTTGCTCCTGTGCCTGGAACTCAGTCTATATTAAGACTAACTCCATTCACAAACAGCAGCTTCTCCCCAAGCTGCTGCTAACTTTTGCCCTCTTCTGGCACAGGCTGAGTAACCCCTGCTAACACACTGGCAAACCAGGTGTGAAAAAAGGCATCACACTCAAATTAGCACAGATTTGATGTAACTGAGAAAATTCCACACTGTATCCTCCTTAATTCCTGTTTGGACTGTGGACTTGGGTGACAACTTATTAGTTTAGAGGAGTTACCTAGTGGATCAATGCTATCTTACCTCTGCAACCTAGCAGATTCAGACAGAAGTAAAGCAGAGACTGAACACCCCTGCCTTAGGAATAGCTACAGTCTGGCCAGTGCGAAGCTGCAGGGTCAACAGGCTTTTGACAAACTTCAGGAACTGAGCCTGCATTCCATGTAGTGTGTAGTTCTGCCCATCTCTGTGTGTAACTCTGGAAAAACTCTTTAGTTTGTGTGGCTAGAATGGAGTCACTATTACAAGAATGAAAGCTCAGTCAGGACTGAAGCCTGTCATTGATGAGAACAATATACATAAATGTGAAATTTCCTTGTAGTGAAATACATCCCCTCTGTATTTTTCTGTTGAGTACCATTGTAATAAGTTGGTACTGGTTTGGGGAACATCCTTTTTTCCCCATAGCCACAGACACATGGTTAAAAGGGAAGGATGAAGAAGACCCACGAGATATTCCATGTCCACACTGAACAGGAAAGTATAGAACACAAGACCTATGCGATGAGAAGTTCAGTACAACACATTTACATGAGTAATGGCTTCACAGACTGCCTCATGCTTTATATCTACTGATGTCCTGTGTGCTAAAAATCACATTCTGGCCCTACTGAGCTCAACAGTAAAATTCCCTCTGAGTTTAACTAGAGAAGACTTACCACTGCAGTGACACTCAGAAACAATTTCATCTTCTGATTCTGCAATGCCAAGAATATTATGCTGCTTAGGCAACCTACACACAACAATGTATGGTTTTAACTCTCCACCACAAACAGCATGCTAACTCAGTCACAGTCCTCTCTGCTGCAATTGTATGAAACAATGAAACTCTAGGGATGCTTTTGGGTTGTGCTGACTCAGAGGCTGAACAGAGCTTGTGCTCCCAACACTAATTCCCCACTTGGCCTCTGTCCTGGTTGGATTCAGGTCAAGGTGACATAAACTAAGCATGGATTAAACTACAGGTATGACCAGCAGCATGTGTGTATAGAAGCAAAACCCACTGGGCTACAGGAGCTTGAGGATTTAGCTAATCTAGCAACTATTTTCAGCTTGCTCTACTGAAGCAACAAGGAAGTCTAAACAAGCTTTCAAACTCATCAAGACATTTTCTGACTATACTTACACAGTATCATCCGCCAAAGAGTGTATCTGCAAAACACACTGAAATATTTTCCTAAGCTTTGCTACATACTTTAAAGAGATATAAATATCTAATTATGTCAACCAAAGGTCTCTAAATGAAACATCTACTTTTACTTGAGCACCGCAGTGAGTTTAAATAGTGTACCTTAAAGAGGCTTTATGGTTTTTTGTAAATTAAACTACTGAGATCTGTAGTCGCATCAGTTTTTGTTTCTAAAAAAAAAAAAAAATAGCTGTGTTGTGGGAGATGTTTCAAAAAGGGGACTTTGCCACTGTTGGACTAATCACAGAATCACAGAATATCAGAAGGGGCCTCCGAAGATCATTGAGTCTAACCCCACTGCCAGAGCAGGACCAAAGAACCACACACAACTAGGGCAGATCACTCAGAAAGGCATCCAGACAGGTCTTGAAAGTCTCCAGAGAAGGAGACTCCACAACCTCTCTGGGGAGCCTGTTCCAGTGCTCTGTAACTCTCACAGTAAAGAAGATTTTCCTTATGTTGAGGGGGAACTTCCTATGCTCAAGTTTGAGTCCATTGTCCCTCATTCTGTCACAGGGCATAAGTCAAAAGAGCTTGTCCCTGCCTTCTTGACACCCAGCCCTCATGTATTTATACACATTAACTAGATCCACCCTCAGTCTTCTCCTCTCTAGACTGAAAAGCCCCAGGTCTCTCAGCCTTTCCTCATAAGGCAGGTGTTCCAGTCCCTTAATCATCCTCGTAGCCTCCGCTGGACTCTCTCAAGTAGATCCAGAATCCAGCATATTATGAAGGTATTATACTTGCTTCCTTTAGGTATTGACTTATTACAAGAGAAGGACTGACAAAAACAAAGAGAAAACAAACAAACCAACCCCAAGATGTGTTTTCCCTCTCTCCTCAAAAGGATGGCTTATTTTTTTAATATTTATAGTCTTCATTTTCTAACTGTTTGTCCCTCTTACCCTCTAGGCTCATCTCTTGATTCACGCTCTTTGCTCTCTGCTGTGTCCATAAGCTCCACTCCCCTGCTTTATATTCCTCCTTCCTTCAACCATCTCCTCCTTGTGCCCTTGAACTCCATCTTGTCTCTTGCTCTTTCTCTGCCCTTGTACTCTACAAGACTCTCAGGTCAAGCCCATCTGAGTCACCACAGCAGCTCTATTATTAAAGCAAGCAGAGGTACAAGCAGGTTTTCAGCACTGCTTCAAGACATAGCGAGAGACAGTCCCTGTGACGAAGAAGAGCATCATTACCCCCCATACTTTAAAAATGTGAACTATCAGGTGAAAAAACTACAATTACCTGACTCAGTGGGCCTCAGAGGGAAAGAAGTACATGTTTTTATCAGTGTGAAAAACATGGAGGCAAAAATAAAGTAACACGATTTCCACCATCTTGAGTCATTGTCTTAGAACAAGATTCCACATTGGAAATCATTACACACAAACAACCATTATTCAACAAATAAGAAGGCAAGTGACACCCAACCCTGTCTGTCGCTTCTACTTACCTAAATAATTTCAGATTTTCTATTTTTTTTGCTATGTCTCCTGCAGAGCTCACACTGAGTGACCTAGATTCTTGACATCATGTTTCTAATGTAAATTAATTGCTTTCCAATAGATCACAGCTGTGTAATCCTGATGTGAACCAATGGAAGAATGTGAGCCACGCTGCCGTTCCTGTTAATGAAATTGCACAAGGGAAGAAGGCTTCTGTTTGAACTCATTAGCATTAATATTTGTAGAGCCAATAATGAAAAACATAATTTTAAAATGAGCAAATTTGATACAGAAAACAAGAGTCAGACATGCAACTTCACAATACTTTATGAATTTTTTGTGTGTGTTGTAAAGCTACGTAGAACTAAAGCCCATAAACATCTGTTTTGCATAAAAACTAAATTTTTGTTCATTTTGGAAGGTGAAGTTCTAAGCTGTTGCAATGTTACTTATTTCAGTTTAGGTATACATTGGTATGGATACTGTTGATATTTCACTTCCAATATTACAGAGGTATTGATCACAAGAACAACAAACATGTGAACCTGTACAGCAGTACCAGTCTGTGCAGTCAGACTGCCAGGGAAGCACAGGCCTCTTGTCCATGGAGCTGTGGAAGTGCCTGTATTATGTTTTATACACTTTCTTATTAACTGAGCTTACAACCACCTCTAGGGGAGCTAACCATTAATTCTCATCTCTGCATAAATCTGCTGGCAAATTTAACATTGGGCTTTTTTTCCTCTTTTTCTCTGAGTGCGTGCGTGTGTGTGTGCGTGTGTCATCAGAGGACCCACCTTGTAATAATGCTGATTGAAGCCAATTTTAATCCTTATTAAATGACTGTTCATCTTCTCTGGGGAGTGTCGGGATCTGTCTGGGTGATCAATTTCCTGCTTTAGTCAAAGAGACTTGAGTGAGAAACTGAGAAAAGCTACGAGAACATCTGTTTACAGTATTCCAGCTCCTCTCCCAAGGCGATTTCTGCCGGAAAACAGCGGTGACGGCCAGGAAGGCCGGGAATGTCTCTTCCCTCGTGCACGGCTGTGACCCGAGCCTTGCTGGCAGCAGCACCGCAGCCGCTGCACACACCGCGCAGGGCACGCTTCCCCCCCAGCCAGCACGCGTTAGCAGCAGGTATCTGACCAGAGACCACCGGGCTGCGGGGCAGCGCTCCCGCTTCCCTCCGCGCTGCCCGGCCTCCCCGCTCCCCTCTCTCCTCCAGAGCCGGGAGCGGCACCGCCTGGCACGGAACGTCCGTGATCTCGCTTCAGAACCTCCAAGCTGCCCGGCAGCGACACACAAGGCCAGCCCCCCCCGCCCCACCGCAGGGCTCCCGCTCCCGCTCCCGCACGGCAGCCCCGCGACCCGCCCCGTCCCGCCGCGCCGGTGGGCGGGGCCTGAGGGCAGGGGGCGGGGCATGAGGGGCTGGAGGCGGGACCAGGGAATGGGGGCGTGGCCACCGCGGAGGGCCGCTGGCGCAGGCGCACACGGGGCGCAGAGGCCGCCCGAGCCCGTTTCCCCGGCAACGCCGCCCCCCGCCCCGCCCGCCCCGGCCTTCCCAGGGTGCGGCGCGCGGGCGGCGGGAGGCGGCGGCGGGAGGTGAGAGGCGCCATTTTTAAATTCCTGGAGCCGGTAGCGGCCGCTGCTGCCGGGCGGGGCGGGGCGGGGCGGGGGGGACATCGCTGAGGGGAGGTCCGGGCTGGGGGTTTCCTGCGTGGGGCGTCATCTCGCGGTGTGGGAGCTGGGCAGGCCCTGCGGCCTTTGCGGCGGCCCCGCCCGCTCCTCCCGCGGGCCGTTCGTTAGCGAGCGGGGGAGCTGCCAAGCCGGGAGGACGGGTCGGCAGCCCCGAGCGTCACCGCCCTCGTCTCGTGTTCCGCTTGGCGGAAGCGGCCTGGCGCGGCCGCCACCGCTGGCTGCTCGCTCTGGGCATCATCCAGCGCCAGCCCTGGGCGGCAAAGTGCAGGGGCAGGAAGAGCCCGCTGGCGGCCGGTCTTTCAAGTGCTTGTGTTTACATGGTTTGTTTTCCTCCCGTGAGCTTCGGTCAGGTGCGGCTGAAGGATAATTGTTCTTCTGCTGCGCTTCTGGATGTGTGACACCCGTATTAGTGTTCCAAGCTTCGATGTCCGTACAGGAATATTAGCAGTAAAAGTGTCGTGGTGAATTACGCGGCTCGTTTTGCCTTTCACAAGCTCTTTGTCCACACGCTGTAAGGTGCTTATAATAATGTCTGTCCACAGGAGGTGTGGGATACATGTGTTTACATGAGGCTTTTGCCCTGTCTCAGCATTTCTGTTTTTAAGTCGTTATGAAAGGGAGGTGATTTTTCAGAAGAGTTTTGCTTGTGGACTACAGATCTCTTTGTGACAAGCAGCCATCCGTATGCCCGAGTAAAACCTTGAGATTTTAGTGAGCATAAGTTTCTTCTCTGTGTCTGAAGGTCTTTCATAATGAAAAAACAGTGGAAAACATATGTGGCAGATGTAGACTAGCTGCTCTTGAGTACAGCTAGGTCTACCAGCTGTAACTCCCATACAGAATTTCAGTTGGATCAGTAACTGCTGTCACTTTGACTTAGTAGTGAATGTGGCTAAAGCAAAAATTTTAATCCTGAGTTAGCATATAACCTTGTTCCTTTTTGCCTAATACGTATCTTTCTGTAGTTTAAGACAGAAATTGGAAGGGTGTTACTGTGTGCCATGTGTAGGAATGGAAACTGGAATAATGTGTGCTTAACTGTTGAAATTTGTACTTCAAACAGTATTGTAGAGGAACTGATAGTAGTTTGGGTGAGATTGCTATCTTCTGCAATGTAGAAGTCATACAGATGTTCTCCAGATTTTCTGCACTTAGGCATGCACAGGTATTAAATGCTTATTTTCACAGCATTCTCAACAGTGATATCTGAGGAGTATCCAGATTATGGAACTTCCTGTAATAAAGGTCTGCGAGTTTCTCTTTGATAATGTTTTCTCCTTATATCTATTTTTTAATTTATTTTTTTAAAAGTGATTACTTTGGCCATTGCAAAGTGCTGATGATGGATTAGTAGAATATGGGCTGTTAAAGTAATGAGAGGTATGCTATCATAGTTCTCAAATTTGTATGTAGTTTTGCTTTTTTTTGATTCACTTGATGTTCATGGGAAATCTGATTTTTTGTGAGTGTGTTGCATGGTCATTTAAGGTAGACTTTTGTTTCACTTAACTTTGACTGTCTAAAAACTAGGTATCTAGTCCAAGGATGTGATTTCTTGGACATCTGATCTCATGATGAGACAGCTCTCTGCTCCTGAAAGGAGCAAGCCTTGCTCCTCTAGCCTGTTTACTTGGCTCTTTCATCCTTTCTGCTAGCCAGTACCAGCTGCCTGCTTTCAGTGATCATGTAGTTTGTTGGATTTTTTCATGAGCCAGCATGACTCACTGACCTCACAGAAAAAACGTGGAATGTTTTATGCTTGATTAAGTGTGTTGGCTTCTTAAGTTAAATCAGTTCATGGAGGGGTCTGATGAATGACAAATACAGGAATGGGTATGAAGAAAGAAGTGGAACCCCTCATTCCTGCTGACAGTGAGCTCTTGTGTTGGATTACACTTTTTCATGAGTTCTTTATCTAGTCTTACTGTGGCCTCTTGAGCAAAGATGAGAAGGGGTAGTGTTTGAAGAGTCGTGTTCATGAAGCTGCACTTCCTTTGAGTGTCTCACTTATTCTTTCAGGCAAATAGTTGCATTGTTTCACAAGACTTTGGCTGTTTCAATTATGGAAGAAACAAAACAAAATGTGCATGTAAAGAGATCTAGAGTTCTTACAGAAGCAGGCAGTGGATTAAACTGCATGTGGTGTGAAAAAAGCTGTTTGGCTTTCAACAAAGTTTACTGAGAAATTTAGTACTTGAACAAAACATGGCACAAGGTTAAATACTGTTAGGTTTTTAAATCAATAGTTGCAAAATTACATTTCTTGTATCATTTAACTGTTTAAAAAGTCGCCTGGGTGAATTACCAGTGCATGGCTGAAACAGTGTAATTTGATTATGCCAAATTATGTAAGCTAGAAGGAAGCCTTGTTACTGTAACAAGGCATGCAGTAGAAATAAAATGGTAATGTCCTCATAACTTCATATTTTTCTCTAAATACAAGTATTCTTACCATTTTATGTGCTTGTAGGAAAAAAAGATAATGTAGCTGAAAACTCTTGTAAAAGAAGAAAATGTGTAGACATAAAGGAGAGATGTGGAGCAGGTCTTTAAGCAGTGTTTCTCTCTGTATGACAATAAACCATCAGAGAAAAAAGGCAAAACAAAGGTGATTCTTAGAAATATTTATTGTGGAATATCTAGCTAAGGAAAGCAGTTATATTTCTATTTTAGTTTCTGAGTGTGCATTTTCTAGGTTTTAGGACTGTGCACCAATATCTTTTTATGTGTACTTGCACAAAACTATGTTAGGATTTCATAGCATGAATTTAGGGCAACTGATACAAGCTTGCAGTTCTGTAACATAAAATTTGGCAAATATGTAGCTGGAGAATTAATTTTATATTAGATGTGGGGTTGTTTTCTTTAAAGTATGGCTTCTTGTTCTCTACTTTTTTTTAACAGATGTCCAAGATTTGTTTTTAAGTACTGTTCCTTTGAAGTATTTCTCAAAAACGATGGGTGTAGTGTTGTGTAATTTTAAGATAATTTAAGGTCTGTTCATTGACTATGAGCAAGTACTGTAAAGCATCTAGGAATTCTTGTTAGTAATATATTACGGTATTTGTAGCCCTAGACAGTGTTGACTACTGACACTATCATTTCACTGCCAGGAATAATTTTATGATTTGGTAAAAAAAAAAAATAAAAAAATTTGTAAGAACGTGTGTAGGTTAAATATTACAAATTGCTGTGAATTATTTCAAGTAAAGAGCTCACAAAGAAATTAAATCTCTCTTACTGTAGTTTGTTTCCGTCTTCACCAGGAATGCAAATGATTAAATTTGCCACTAGATGTCCCTGCAAGCTAAAATAGGTTTTTCCCTCAAATACCAACTGCTTAGGTTTTTGCATTCTGAAACAATTGTTTTGTAAGCTACATTGTTACCCTCTGTTATTTCCTTTTTTCTTCTTCCCCCCCTCCCCCCCAGTCTTCATACAGATGAATACATGACCAGAAGTGTGTCTTGCTTTGCAGTCTGTGCACTTTTTCGTAGTAGCAAAAGCTGTGAGGAGAGAATATATTTCCCACCTGCAGCAACTTGGAACTGAGAGTTCAAAAGGTTGCAATTCCATTTATATTTTTCTTTTTGTTGATATGATCTCAGAAAATGCTCTGGGTTTTTTGGTGTCTTTGACTTTGTGTCTGTTAATGCCACTTCAGAACTACTTTTTGCTCAATAAAGTGCAGGATACAGACCTGACTTTAAATCCTGAGCTTTGGCTCACAGTTTGATAGTTACATGTGGTATCTGTAGCTTAAGAAAGCAAAGGTCTAAGACAGAGAGAAGTACTGTTGCCTTGTAGCTGATCATGATGACCCTGTTGGTATGCTTACAAATTCTTAGGGATGTGCTGCCTTGGGTTTTCTCTGTGTGCCAGAGCTTTTTGTTCTTTCACATGGTTTATTGTCCTCAGGATCACTGACCAGTTCTCCTCATACAGCTGTTGGTTTAACAATTGAACGTGTATTTATATCAGGTTTGGAAATTGCTATTGTCTTTTGTGTATCAACAACCAACAAAATTCAGGAATGAAAAATAGATACTGTATTGACTAGAAGGTTCTTCAGAACTTGTGCTATTAATGTCTGAAATAAGTTGTGTATATAGGACAGTCTCTGAGGACATTGTTCTTTATTCTGATTTCTTTCCCCTTCTCAGCAAATTTGGGTGAAGCAGAATACAAAGTTGCTGTTGTCGCTTTGTCTATACTAGTGTTGGGGTAGATTTTCCTCTGACTTTTTCACTTCGTAGTGATGGTGGAAGGAATAACAGGAAAGAAGACTTAAGTGTAAGAATTTCTTGACATTATTATATCTTTTAGTGGAATGGGCACTGACACACAACATTTATTTTCCTATATGGAAGATAAATTTTCATATTGCTTATGTAAGTTCAGGGGTTCATAAAATCAAATTGTGTGTAAGATAGGTCCATGAAAGATTTAAGGAATGGAAAGGTAGAAAACCATACATATTCAGCTGCTTATGTAAAGAAGGTGAGGTGTTTGCAGTAATGGTGAAGATGTAATGTATTTCCTGGCTGCCTTTTACTCTGGACAAAGTTACACTTTGTACACTGCAAACATGGCATTCTTAGGCATCAGTCCAGCGATGCCAAAAGCTAAAATGGCAGAGTAGTTGGTTTCAAGTCTTTGTAGCTTCCTTAAAATTCAGTGACAGCCCTCCCTCCCACAGATTCTTTAGAAGTGTCAGTAATTATCAGATCTATACACCTTGCTTTTCTAAGATCGAAAAGAACTAATGAGGCATATTAGAATACTTCCTCATTTCTCAGCATCTGTCAATTTGCAGCTTTCTCACACCATTCTAATATTGTCATATTTAACAAAACTCTTTCTGGAAAGGTTACAAGAAACCACCAGATAAACTTTGAAAATGAGAAAGTGACATGTATCTATGATACATTGCAGGGCTGAACTTTCAGCAGGTATCTTCCAGCCTGTTCGTGGAACCTTAACTCGTCTCCAGAGGGGGCTTGATAGGCGTTCAACACTGAGAATTATCTGCTCTTCTTCCAGCTGAAATGATGGGAGTAGTACAACTTGTTTGGATAGTGTGGCAGACTGTGACCATGATAAGTAGTAGTAAGAGCTCTATGTGACTGATAAATGTGGCCCCTCCTTGGACTCTGGTTAACAAGGCATAACATCATGGTTTGATTCTCAGTGTACAGCATAAGTAAAAATAACATTTCATGTAATCTGTCAGATAGAATTGCTTTTGCTTATTTTGTATTGACTCAAATAATCTCCATGTATAAGTTTATTCTGTGCCTCTGGACAGGCTATTACTTTTCAGGACAGGCAGAATGAGCAGAGAAGAGTTGCACTTTCAGTAGAGGTTTCTAACCTGAGTTACAGCAGAGCCAAGATTCTTCTGCACTGAAAGCAAAAGCAACATGTGAAATCTTTGAACTGTGAATGTACTTGATTGCTAATTAGATGTCCTTTCATTTGTTCAGGTGACTTAATCTTCTGGGGTGTCAGCAGAAAAAGTGGACAGCGTTGTAGTTTAGTTATAAGTTAATTTTTATTTTGTCCTCTCCATACTCAATGTGAACAGTCATCATAAAATGGATGCTTTGGGCAGTGTCCTTCCTCCTGTGGCTGGAAATGGTGAAACAGCCGATCTTCAAGAATTGCATAAACTTCTGATGAATACAAAAATGCGATGTGAACACCACAAAGCAAATTATCAAACTTTAAAGGCAGAACATCTAAGGTACGCTGATTTAAGCAGTTTTCTTCATTTGAGCTATTAAAAGGTGAAGGTAAATATTAGGTGGAAGGAATTTGTGTATGTATAAGCTATTTCTGTATTTAAGGACAGACTTGAGTGTTGTTCATGTTAGAAAATGAACAATTCAAAATACCTTAAGATATGGTAGATTGTTTCTCTGATACTTTTAATGTATGTAAATATGGGATAACTTTTCAGTGTATTACAGGAAGAGGATATCAATAGCTTAGTTCTAATGTGCTTTTTGTATATTTGGTTCTGCACGTGAGTTTTTTGAGCTTTAAGATCTAGAGGCTAAATACAAAATGTGTTTTATCTTGTAGACTACAGGAGGAATATACAAAATCACAAGATGAACTGAAGCAGTTGTTAGTTGAAAAGCAGACTGTACATGAAAAATTTCAGCAGCTTCTTGCTGAATATCAGGAGGAATTGCTGGGTAAAACACAAGAGTTGGAAAAAATGAAGATGCAGGTAAGATAATTTACTAGCAGGACTTAATGAGTTTTAAACCTGTAACAGGGCCATGCATATATTTATGTTTACGTAATGTATATACCTAGCTTGAATGTATTTCAATATCTTGAAATTCACCCAACAGGAGTAATGTTTCTTCTCTGCAGTGACTATGAGTTGAAATTATTGTTCTCTTGTTTAACTGAATCTTCCAAATTCTGTTACATGCTATGTTAATAGTAACAACATCAGTCTCTGTCTGTGTGTGCTCTCCTGTTGTGAGGAGAATCATCTGCCCTGGTGGATAACTTAGATGCTTAAACCTGGTAGGTTAAGTGACTGGAAAAATAAATATTTGTTTCTCTTTGTGATCACAGCTTTCTTAATTTTAAAAACAAACAAACAAACACAAAACCAAATGGAAAACCCTCAACATTTAAGATAACCTGGATGATGTTTTCTGTAACTGCTTGTTTCCTTAAACTACCGTGGGCCGTGTTCTTAGGAAACAAATACAACATTCAAGAAAGGATCCCAGGCTCTGAGTGGAGGAGATTCCACAGTACCATAACTAGAATTAGCTTTCATGGACTTTAGGGTACAGATAAGTGGAAGAAAAGTAGAATAAATTAGAATATGTCAGAGGTTGTGGATGAAATTTTTTAACACCTTTTTCTTGGTTGATAGGTTGCTGTATTAACCACATTGAAGCAAACTTAAAAAAATACCATGCAGCATGGATTTTTCCTGATCTTTGTTTCATTTCAGACCAGTACCCATTTATCTTTTGGAGAACACAGATGTAATGTGTTTTACGAAGAATTGGATTGATATTGCTCATTTTGATTCTTTGGGGTTGGTTCCTTTACTGATTTAAGTTTTTCCAAACAGTGATTGATCTGACACCACTTTTCCTTCCCTCTTTTCCCCACAAATAAGATAAATCTCTTGGCAATTCAGCTTGACATTTGTACCGCTTCTACCAGTAAATACTGACATTTTAAATGCTTCAGTTAGCTTCCCAGAATATTTTTCGTTCAGTAATGTAATATTTTTTTTCTTCTGTAGCTAGTATTGACAATTCTTAAGGACAACACAGAAAATTAAGTAGGATTCCTAAAGCCATATTTCAAATACTTTATTCCTGGATATTTCACATTTGTCCCATCACAATGTAAATAAAATAATATGATGTTATTTATGATACCTCTCTGTCTTAAGGTGCTAACTCCTCAAAAATTAGAACTGTTAAAAGCACAAATACAGCAGGAATTGGAGCTGCCTATGACAGAACGTTATCGAAAGCTGGAAAATGTAAGTATGAACTTTTGAAATTCTTTTTCATTTAGAGTAGTGATCACCAGTTTATAGTTGTTCCTAAAACCTTAGGAAATTAAAAGGGGAGCAAAATATTATATTTTTTGTCTGGTACTGCTGCCTCAGGCAGTGAAGGTTGAGACTCTAGAAGTAGGAGAAGGGATAGATTCCGTTCATCAAATATAAGTTGTAAAATGATATTAACATTGCATGGACATCTGAAGGAAATAAATCTGTGAAATTCTCTGATTCATGGGTTGTTTTTTTTTTTGTCTAACTTAGGAAGTGGAAAAATACAGAACAGAATATAACAAACTTCGTTATGAGCATACTTTTCTGAAATCAGAATTTGAACATCAAAAGGAAGAACATGCGCATATTTTAGAAGAGGAGAAGATAAAATACGAGGCTGAGGTACATAGAATGTACAGTAGTTCAAAATGTATCTGATGACAAAGCTGCTTGAAGGTTGTGAAGATGTTGGTCCTTGATGGGTTGTCAGTTTGACACCGTTTCATCATGTAGTGTTCGTTTTCGTTCAAAATACTTTCATGACTCACCCTAAAGCTGTCCCTGCAGGCTTGTTGGGTGCTGTGTTGCAATGCCATTTGTGCCGTTTTAAGAAAGAACAGACAAGCCTTCTGATAAATGACAGCCAGTAGCTTTGCTTAATGTTTCTTTTAATTGCATTTTGATGGAATTTGAGACATTTTGGTAATCCAAAATTAATATGTTATCTGAGAAACTGATGTAAGTTTAGATTTTAGAGTACTTATGTGGCAACTAATCCAAGAAGAAGGCAGCAGAAGATATTAATACCAGACAAGGATACATGACACAGTGGTGATCAAAAGAATACTGAAAACTTTGGTAACTTAATTTCAGTTGTATTAACTCTCGAATAAACCATTTATGAATTTTCTGTGTAAGAACTAGACAAAAGAAATTGTAGCTAGATAAACTGCCAGCTTATTAATGTTTAAAATATATGCAGCAGTGTCAATGAGTGTTCATATGTTATTTGCATATTCATTTAAGTATTTGTCTGGGAGCATATATCCTAAGATGCCAGATTTGAATGTATTAGTCCAAACATGAGACACAAATCAAAGCAATCATCCCTTTCAAAATCAATCCAAATTTGCAAATGCAATGCATTAAAAACGGAACAGTTGTCCTTCCTGCAGCTAAACCCACATGCTGCTTTACAGCCTGTCTCTCTTGTGGGCTTGTAGAGTCTGTGCTAGTCCTGCAGCTAATTAGCACACTTACAGAGAATGAAACTACCTTCAGCCCAGGGCGCAATGTGATCTAATTTCTCTCTCTTAGAGCCTATTTAACCTTCCATGCCATTCAGCACAGGGAGGCTACAAAAACATCATAATTCTTAAATTATGGCTTGGGCATGTCATGCAATAGGTGTTTGGATTTCCTCATCAAAGGGATTTGGAGGGCTTTTGCTGCAGATATTGGCTATGCTCCATAGAGATCACTGGCACAACCTTTAAAAGCATTGTTGTAGATCAGAATTTGGAGTAGTTTGCAAATATGAAAAGAACTCTTTCATACCTTACTTTCAGACTCTTTTGCTGCCAGTATTGCATTTAGTCCACATAACTCATTTTGAAACACTCAAATCTATATATTTGTTTGTTAGTTGTAGTCTCAAGATTAGTTTGCACCTGTTGTACTACCTTGTAATAGAAATATTTATTTTTTTCTTTATTTCCTGTTTGACAGGGCCAAGTCACATTGTCTGTCTTGAGTTACCAGTAGATTTGAATTCTGTTGTAGTTACAGAATTGTGGAATCATAGGTTGGAAAATACTTCCTTCTAGTCCAACATCCTGCTTAAAATATTGAAGTGTAATGAGATCGGGTTGCTCAGGGCTGTGTCCAGCCGTGTCCTGAACATGTGTGAGGATGGGAATTCCACAACCTTTCTGGGCAAACTGTTCCAGTATTTAAACGTCTTCATGGTAAACTTTTTTCCTAATTTTTAATTGGAATTTCACAAGTTCTAGCTTGTTTGTGTTGCCTCTCTTCCCATCATCATGCATCTCTGAGAACAGATTCATCATCTCTGTATCCTTTTATCGTGTATACAGAGTCTCCCCAAGCCTTCTCTTTTCCAGGCTGAAAAGTTGTAGTTCCCTCTCAGCCTGCCCTTATATATCCTGTTCTCCAAACCCCTGACCGTCTTGGTGACCATCCACTGGACTTGATTCAGTGTGTCATTCTTCACATACTGGACACAGACTCCAGATGCAATACAAGTACTGGGAGGTGACAAAGGCTCACTTCCCTGGATTTGCTAACTATACTTCAGCCAATCTGCCAGAATGCAGTTGGTGATCTTTGCTGCAAGGGTACACTGCTGATTAATCTTAAACTTGCTGTCCACGAGGACCCCAGATCCTTTTCCATGGAGCTCCTTCCTGGGCAGTTGCCGCCAGCTTGTTGCACTGGGTTACTCTATCCCAGATGGATGACTTTGTATCTGATCTTGTTGAAGATGTTCCAGTCAGCCCATTCCTTCAGACTGTCCAGATCCTTCTGAATAGCAGTTTTGTTTTCCAGCACCCCAAATTTGGTGTCACCTGTGACCTTGCTGGAAGTGTACTCCATCCCATCATCCAGGTCAGTAAGGAGGACATTAATCAGTATTGGATCCTGCACTGATCTCAGGAAGATCCCACTTGTAACAAGTAGTCAGCTGGGCTTTGCAACATTGATCATCAGTCTTTGAGCCTGGCAGCCCAGCCAGCTTTCCACCCACTTTTTGGTGAAATGAAACTTGCCAATTTAGTGAGAGAGGAGATTATGGGAAACTGTAACAAAGCTCATGTTAAAATCAAGGTGTACAATATCCACTGCCCTTTCCTTGTCTGCAGTGTCAGTCACCTCTTTCTAGAAAGCAGAGAAGCAGGTCAGGCATGATTTGCCCCTTGGTAAACCGAGCTTTCCATCACCTCATCTTTTGTGTTTAGGAATGGCTTTTAAGAGGATTTGCTTCATAACCTTCACAGAGCTGACTGTCCTGTAGTTATCTGGATCCTTCTTCTTGACCTTTTTGTGGTGTGCTGTCTGCCTCTTTCCATTCATCAGGGACCTCCTCTGATTGCAGTGACATTTCAAAGATGATAGAGAATAGCCTTGCAATTATACCAGTGAGCTCCTTCAAAATGCTTGGATCCATTTCAAGGACTTGCATGTGTCCGGTAGATTAAATAATCCCTAACATTTTCTTCCTTTACTCTGGGACTGTTAGGGGGCTCAGGGACATCTGATGCCTAAGGACAAGCCTTATCAGTGAAAACTGAGGCAAAAAAAGCATTGAGGAATGGGTCTGTTGATTTTCCCACTCTAAGAAAGAAAATAAAGGTGAATGTAATTTATTAATATTTTAAATGCACACTGCTGGACTTTCCTGGATTGTCAGCTTCTGTATTTGCTGCTGCCTGATACCTCATCACTATAAAAGCTTTTATTTTTCTAATTAACAACTCTCAGATTGCAAGACTGGATAAAGATAAAGAAGAACTCCATAATCAGCTGCTTAGTATTGATCCCACAAGGGACAGTAAACGCCTGGAAGCACTCTCCAGAGAAAAGGCACAACTGCATCAGAAATTAAAAGGCTTAGAAGCAGAAGTAGCAGAACTAAGAGCAGAAAGAGACAATTGTGGCGTGCAAGCAGAAAGTGTTCAAAGAGTACAAATGCGACAGTTAGCAGAGATGCAGGCTATGACAAGGTCTCTAGAGGTAAGATTATATTTTTTAATTTATTTTTTTTAAAATTTTGCCTTCTTGTAGAGTGTAGCATGAAAAATACTTGGCCCGATAGAACTGTCACTGAAGTCACTGATAATTTTGCCACTGACTTCACAATTTTAATTCATATATTTCGGATTTAAAAACAATTTGGGAATCACGTACTGCCAATTCTACTTTGGAAAGGTGGAGAGCTCAACAGAGACTGTTGAATGATCTCCTTTCTAAACTTGTAGGTGATATCCATGTTTTCAGTCAGTAAGATGCTTATATCAGCAACTTGTCACCTGGCTGGAGCTAGAAACTGATGATTTAGTAATCTGCTCCAGTAAATATTTTATTATTTTCAAAAATGTCATATGATGCTCCCTTATTTCTTTAATCCTTTCCTTGTGTGTCTTCTTTCTTGCCTCCCTTTGTCTCTCCTTTCTCCAACACATTACTGCAATTGTTTATTTCTTGGCTGCTAGTCTCACTCAAGGAACCTTTGGTATTTCTGGCCTGTTGTATGTTTCTCAGGGTTCCGCTGTATTCCTCACATCTGGTCTTTAGCCCTCCTCTCAGTTTTTGTTATCCCTCTAGGTAGCGAATCTTCCCACATAGATTTCTCGCACAGTTGTAGCATACATATAGATGGTTCATCTTCTTTATTGTTACTAGTGTTACAAAATGCTCCCATCACAACTTAAGAAAAGTGCTGTAATATTCCTAATTTAGAAAACAACAAAAAATCCTGCTGGAAATATTCCAGTTTGGAAAAAGGAAGGTGAAATGGTAGGTTAGATTACCTTTTTGATATTTAATAAAGTTCAGGGTCTTCAGTCTAGAATACCCACAGTAAATTTCATTTTATCACCTGTCCATGATGTTAGTTTTTCAGTTAGTAAAACTGTATAGGCAAACATCTGTCACCTTTCTGAGTACAGCTTATCATCATGCTGGTGTTTACAGCCATGCAGTTTACTGGTAGGAATACCTGCTGCCTCCTAACCAAGTCAGATTATCTCTGCCGCTTGTGAAGTAGGACTGAAAATGTGTGTGATTCTGTGCAGGCAGTCTTAGTAGAAGCAGTTGTGACTTTTGAATAAAATTCAAGACTCTTGTTCTATT
Organism: Apus apus; assembly: GCF_020740795.1. Lineage (NCBI taxonomy): Eukaryota > Metazoa > Chordata > Aves > Apodiformes > Apodidae > Apus > Apus apus. Next base: position 158,915,698 of record NC_067282.1, read on the forward strand.
GGGACATATTGTTGGGCAAAGATAAATATTTCTATATTATACTATGTAATTGTATAATTTTCAATCCTGAATCAAACTGTCACAATAATAATATAATATTATAATTAAAAGGGTTGGCAATATCTGAAAGCTCAGAGCAATCGAACCTTTCAAGTGAATATCAAGTGACAGCCCTGCTCCAAAAATCTTACAAATGCCTCCTTTATTCAAGGCAGAAAAGAAGTCTTCTGAAATACAGATTGATCGACTTGAGAAAGAACTGCAGATGAGTCATGAGCAGAACAGTCTTTTAACTGGTAAACTTGACAAATCTGAACTCGAAGTCAATTCCTTAGCTGCTAAAGTAAGTGCTTTTATAGTATCTGAAATATAGTATCACTTTTCATGTCCTAATGTGTTTAAGTTTTTCTGATGATATTTGATAATAAAAATAAAGTAACAGTATCTTCTGCTGTGACTTAAAATAGGTTTGGAATTTTTTTTCCCAGATTCAGTAGGAAGATATAGATCGTATGACTCTACAGTCCTAAAAAGGATCCCTAAAAGTATCTTGAAACATTGAGGCTATGGTCTTTTTATTTAATTTTTTAGATCTTTTTTCTAAACAGAAGGGAACTCTAAGAAGTGTCTTTATATTCACACTTTTAGTACTCATGAAAATAGAGAGCTTTATTTGATGGAAACAAACTTTTTTTTTATAAAGTATGTAAAGGGAAATAGAGCTTTAAATGGTGTTGTTTTTTAATCTTCTTTTTTAAATGTAGCTATGGCTTCTGGAGATCTTCAAAAGTACTCTCTTGCTACAGGAAACAAGTGGCATTGGAATCACCTGCAAGGATTTAGGTTCTATTAGAAGCAGAACGCTCACATTAACATAGCTTTCATCCTGGCTAGTATCAGCATAGCTGGTACAGAAACATTTCTGTACAGCCCTGCATCTTAGCATTTTAAGTAGATAATTGTCTTGCAAGATGTTTAAATATCTTAGTTCCTGGCTTGGCACCAGATCTTAGAGGTTTTGTTCTGTGTTCATATGCCCTTTTTTTTTGCGATCTTAGTGATGTTTCTAAAAAAATACTTAAGAAAAAAGGATCAGAAAGTGCTTAAGAAACTTGACATCACTGTTTAGTATTTCAGCATAATTAGACAAGTCTGGATGCCACAGTCAGACAGAATTTTAACTGGTTGCAGTGGCTCCTCAGCTACATAACTTAAAAAAGACGGATCCTTTATGCAATTTCATATGTGATTATTTGAACGAACAAGAAAAATCAAAACAGTAGTAAACTGGTTTACCTTCAAATGTTATAGGATAGTTACATTTCTTAATGTAAATTTGAGTCAGGATACTAGACCTAATGAAATATACTTTCCAGAATAACAGTGGCACATGCTTTGTGTGAGTGTGGCAGTTAATACTGTCATAGTATGCCTCAGGAAAGATATAATACAGGAAGAAAACTTCAATTTCTACCATAGTTGTTCTTTAACAATGTCAGATTTCATTCAAAACAAGCTTTACACTGCACAGTTATGAATGTGAAGTATTAATCCAAAAAAGTTCTGGTTTACTGTAAGAATATAATTTAAAGCCCCTTTGTACAATGGGTCATACTTACTTGTTTCACATGAATAATAAATAGGAGAGGAAAATGTATTTTAATTGTTTTTTAATCAATTGTCTATCATAATATAGAGAAGATTTTTATAGTTTTTACTTTTTGTATCAACTGGTGTTCTCTGCTAACCTCCATAAGCAGGAGAAAATTGAAATGTTCAGTGGTGTTTCTTGAAGGGAGGAAACTAGAAACTTACTCCTATACTTACCTCCACCTCTTTCTACACCCACTTGAACTTGTTCTTGAGCTCAAGTGGACACATTTGTCTTTTGAATTTCGTGCCTTAAAAAAACCACTTTAAATATTTGCAGGTTGCCCTGAAATGTTCTCAGCTTAGTATTTAAGCAACCAAATTCACTGTATAGTTACTTAATAAGCTACTATGTCATTCTTAACCTTTTGCCACTTGTATATGCTAGCAGGTTGTAATTACATTTGTCATCGTGAATGGATTTTCATTATAAGTACTTTCCTCTAGATATTTAATTCTCATTGACCATATAATTTCTGTGTACAAATGCCTAAACTATAGAAAGTTTCCATGCAAGCAGTAATTGTTTTTGATTTGATGTTCTTAAAGCTCTTGCTTTTATGAGGCCATTTGATGTGTACATCACAGTTGTCAGGAAGTATTTTATTTAAAATGCACTTTAAAACTACAAGGATCTGGATTTTTAGAAAGTACTGTAGCACTCCAGGAGGTCAGGGGGACTATAAATAGTTACCAAATTAAAATTTCTTGAGGGAGCAATTGATAATCTGATTTTGCATATCACTGTTTTATTTAGGGAGATTAAATTTAACTTCATTTTAGACTCTGGGGGATCTTTAGTCAGAAGTAAAGTATGTGTGAACTGACATGCTAATGCTTGAGTTAGCAAGGCTTCAGGGTCTTATGCAGTATTGGATCAGTGTCAAAGCAGTAAGTATTCTGAAAAGAAATACCCCAATATTCGGAGGCTTGTATAATATTTACTCAGCAACCAAGTTTCTGCAGGCAGTCCTGAGCATCTGTTCATATATCACTAAAGCGTAAAACAGTAAGTTTTCTACACTGTAGCTTGTGATAGCTGGCTGGTTAAAGATGAAATACATGCCAATAGTCAGCCTGGTTCCTGGAATATATGTTTTCTTTTAGGACTTCAATTTTTTTCAATCAGGGAATATAAAAACTTGCATTTCAAGATGACTGAAAACTCATTCAATAATCTTCAGTGTGTAACTTGAGAAATTAATAAAACCCTGTAACAGCACTGGTTATGATTTAGGGAATTGGATCATGTCAGTAGCTTTAGTGTTACAGGATGGATATAATCACCATGAAAACAAAAGTGTATATTCTGGACTGGCTTTTAGGAAAGCAGTGGATGAAATAAAATGCTTAAAATATGTTTAAAATAAGCAAAATCCATGATTATTTGTCCAATTTCCTTGTTAGCAAAGTATCACATTAAAAACTTACAGTAAATATGTGAATATATATATATTTACTTGATTTTTTTTTTTTCTAATTCATAGGTAGAAGAACTTAAAAATTCTCATAAATCGGAAATAGCAAATGTCAAACTGGAGGCAGCAAGAACAAAGAGTGAGGCAGAAAGAGAGAGAGACAAGATTCAAAGTGAAATGAGTGGTAAAATCTGCAATTAGTTTCTAATTATTTCTTTTGTGAGTTCTAGTTAGAATGCTAAAACGATTTTTCCTCCAAACTTTCCCCAGCAGCCTATGCCTTCTACTTCTGGTCTAGGTCATAGATCTGAAAATTCATTTTTGTCTCTAATGTAACTGTATTGTTTCAGTTGCTCTTCTAGGTTCAGAACAGCTATAGAACAGTTTTGCACTTAAGTAAATGAGTGAATTTGTGATACAATTTGAGCATGATCTGGTTTAAATAATGTACTTCATAGCTTTTTTTTTTCCTACTTGATCACTGCCAGATTCTAGAATCTTTCAGACGCTGCCTGAAACCCTCATGTACCATAGGGCTTCAGCGGTGATTTTATTTTCCGATTCTTTGCCTGTGAAATTGTTAACAGTTGGGTAAGGCTGCCACATGAAATAAAATACAATCTCTAGCTCATTCTTTGAAGAAAATGAGTGATAGTCTAAGCTACCTAATACAGCTGAGCCTGTAGGCAACCTCAAATAGTCTTCTGGAGTGAAAAGGCCAACAGTCTCTAGTACTAGTTGTGTGCTGATGATTAAATTGCTACACAGCTGTTAAGTGGACTGTCCTCACTGATTTGCCATAACCCCAAAAGAGAAGCTTCACCTTCCTGGAACAGTTGTTTCTGTTCACTTGAATTAATATTAATTTCTCTTAGAGTGACTAAAAAGTAGTGTTTTCTGTATCAACAATGCACTCACACTATATTGCAAATGAAAAATGTTGGACCCGATGAAATATGAAACTATATACAGACAAGGTCTAAGGTAACCTGAAGCTGCTGTGGGATCACTGGATTAGCTAAATAACCAGCAGCCACTGCTAGAGCACGTTGGCTTATTTGCCAGTGAACGTGTCTTGGTCACAAGTTTTTAATTTGCATCTTGTGTTCCTGCATACAGGGTCATAATTTTAGAATTGCCTCATTTTGTAATATGAGTGGATTATAATGGGAGATTTGATGTAGCCAGGTTACTACAGTTTCACTAGTAATCAGTTACTGTTCACCATAAACTTTTCCATAAAAAGAAAATAACATTTTTTTGCTTGACCTTTTTGTAGCTATATTGTGGAAGACGTTCTGTTGGTTTTTTTTTAATGCAGATGCAAGTGCTTAGCAGAAATCATGTTAGAGTTTAAATCTATAATATCAACTGTTTAATTACATTTGTAAGCTAAAATAATAAACCCTCATAGACAGAGATTCCAGTGCAGTGGTTACTCTTCAAAAGTTTTTGAAATGTTGCCATCATACTAAGAAAGGCCACGTGTCGTCTGTTTTTCTTGAGGTTTTTTCCCATTCAATCATTCTATCGTGCAAATTGTGATTATTTTTTTTACCTCCCTGTTATCAATTCATAAGGTTATTTTACTACTGGATTTCATCAGTTTGATATCAATAATAACATTTTTACTTTTTTTAATGTATGATGCAGGATTGCTGTCAGACAAGGAAATTCTTAAGGCAACTGTTGAACGTCTTAAGGCACTTTTAGTAGAAAAGGATCGGGAGCTAATTCGTAAAGTGCAAGCTGCCAAAGAGGAATTTTTTGAAAAAAATGCAGCCTTACAGGAGGAAAAGTATGTTTGTTGATTTACTGCTCAGCTTCTAAAAGAGAAGTAACTTTACAACATGTCATTCTTGGCAACGAAACACTTCTGGTATTTTGTCACAATTCTTTTGTCCATGTTGAACAACATCTCAGGTTAGAACTCGAGAATAGATTAGCTGATCTAGAGAAGGTGAAACTGGAACAAGAAGCTTGGAGACAAACTGAGAAGGAACAGTATGAAGAGAAACTATGTGTTGCAGAGATGGCAGAAGAATCTGCCAAGAAGGAACTTCAGCGTTTGAGGTACAGTGTGGTTTTCTTACCTTAACACAACTTCTTCATTTCTGCCTGCCCACCCCCCCACCCCCCCCAATTTCTTTACAGTAGTCAGTATAAAAGTTCACTATTCATAGACAAATTTTCATTGTGGCAAAGTAAACAAAATTATCTTTTGCGTTGTGTAAAAAGGGGGCAGAATTTAAAATGAGCTGTTTAAAAAACCCCAACATTTTCCATCCAAACTTTAAAAAATGGCATGGTTTTAATGAACATTTTAAAGAGACAATTTTGGAATACTCGTGTGTTAAAATGGAGCTGATGCTGTCTGCTGGCATTGCCCCACCGTTCAAGTAAACCATTTCTCTTTCCACAGTGGCACCATATCAGCAACTGGCAAACTGGGACCCTAATGTGGTTTCTCTTTGAGTTGCTTATTCTAGTTCTCAGTGAAGTGGTTTTACAGTAGTGTTTGTATGAAAGCCAGTATGATGAAATGAGCAAAAGTCATACTCCAAAAGCAAACAAATCATTGTATTTATTACTCTTATATGGGTTCTAATAATAAATAAAAATGTATTTTTATTAAATATGTATCAACATTTCAAATTATGCAATATATTCTGTTTCAGGCTGATTTGTCGTAACTTCTAACATCTGTATTTTAATTAATGTCTTACACAATTTTAGATTAAAAATTCAACAGCAAGCTAATCAGGCAGAGGAGTTGGAAGAAAAGAAACGTGAAATTGCTGATCTGAAGCAGGTAAGGTTTTATTGCATTGTAATGTTTTCCAGAGAAACGTACAATCTTTCCTGCAGTTACCAGATCCAGAGTTTGAAGACTAGATTGATTTTTTTAAGGCTTTTTTTTTCCTGAGGGACAAAATACATACAACAGATTTTTTAAAGTGCAATGTTTAGAAATCAGTCATGCTTTCCTTTATAAATAGATTAGTTTTTTGCTTCATGCGTTCTGTGGGTACCAAGGATTTAAAAGCTGAATGTTTATAGACTGTTATATTGAATATGGTTATGCACTATTTAACTGGAGATTCAGTTTCCATGGAAACTTATAAATTGTTTCTAGGTAATGCTTTGCATTTACACTGCATCTCTCGTCTGAGGTTCTTCAAGTGCTTAACAGATGTTTCATAAATGAATAAACTAGTGTAAAGAGATGTATTGGTATTGCAAAGTGAACTGATGGCAGTGTTGAAAATAAAACCTAATTTTATTGACTCCTGCTACCTATTTAGTAGGTAAGAACATAGCTGTGCATCAAAGTAGTCTGCAAGCTGTGTGCACTTGAAGGTCAGGGCAGTGTTTTTTTCCTCCAGAAATCGGGGTATCTGAATGTCCATGTGGGGAGAGGTAAGGAAAGGGAAATCACCTTTCTATATGCTGGCTGGAGAGGTTGGGCTTTTCAGACTCTGTACTGGCTTGTTTTTGTGAAATGGTTGGTACAGCCACTGCTGGCTGTAACACATTCTGTATTATGAGAGAGAAGAGTCAGCTCCACAGCTCTGCTGCTAAACGTTGTGCCGTGCTCTAGTTCTCTTCAGCCCTGAGGCTTAATGTCAGATCTCTTAAATTCTGATGGACACATGAATGTCTGGAGACTCCTGCCTCCCTTTCTCTTTCTCATTTTAACTAAAATAGGAAACCTGTGTCTAGTAGTGGTTTACTGTAAAGCTTCTGGAGAAGCTGTTAAGTAAAGAGAAAAGGAACCAATAAGAAAGACTTTGGAAAAGCCAGTGCAGCCGGCTGGCATCTGTCTTTTGCTGCCAGTATCTCAACATTATTTGTTAGTTATTTGCATACCTTCTCACCTTCTCAAATGAAAAAAATTCTCTTTTTTTCTTTTTTTTTAGCAAATTCATGACATGCAACTCCAGGTTGCCTCACTTTCTCAATCAGAAAATGATGTGCTGGAGTCTAATCAGAAGTTGAAGGAAATAATAGAGCGCTTGAAACAAGACTGTCAACATGCAAGGACTCAGGCAGAAAAAGCTCAGCTGGAAACAGAGAAGTAATTTTTGTCTTCCTTTTGGCTTTACTTTTCATATTGCTTGTGTTCCTTTCACATGGTTTGCCTAACTATGGATTGTAGGTTCTGAATTAAGTTAGAAATTAAAGATGAACAGGAAATACTGGACAATTGTAAAAATTGGCTATGTAGTAGGTATAGAAACTTTGCTTGTGGTAACTTCAAAACTAGGAGTTTGTTTCCCCTCATGTCTGTTACAATTAGTTATTGACTAGTGAAAAACATTTTGTGCAAAATGAAATCCTATTTATACTGAAGTGCCTGTCAAACTTATATTAGTTTCAGTGGATCTAGAGTTTCACACACAGTTCTTTTAAGATTGTTTAAGCACTGATGGTGAAAAAAGCATTTAAGTTAGATAAGTTTTCAGGGACCAAGTCTGTGTATGTGTGTATATACTTTTTCTCCCCTCTCCCATGAGATCCTTTTAACTGATACGAGGCAAAGAGAAGCTTATTGGATATCTTCTAGTTGCTCTCATCAAAATTGTAAATAATCACTTTCCTTTTTTGCAGAAGTTTGACCACATACCATCAAAATATGCTACTAAATGCTGAAGGAAACCAAATCTTGTCCAGATCCCATAAAGCAATGAACACTTCCCAGAAATGTAAAGATTAATTTGACAGTTCATCTGCAATAGCTATTTAGTATTTCCAAGCCTAATAACCAAACACATGTCTAACTTGCACCCAGTTATTGTGTGGTGAGTTTTAAAAAAGTCGGCATCCCAGATGCTTACAAAAGCATCAAACAAAGCTTACAAAAGACAAAATGTAGCATTTCTTAACTTCTCTTCTGCTACAAATTGGTAATGCAACTGCTTTGTTGTTGGTAGTTCAAGTATTGCTTTTCAGTTTGACATCTGAAGAAACTGTTGCATTGGGACTGCAGAATGTGTTCAAATTGTTGGTGGCATGTTAAGTACTTTGGATGTTTACTTGAGGAAGGTGTATTTTGAGTGAGATTGTTAGTTCTAGTGAGACTTTCAGTGTCATTTACATATTTATGAGCCATAGACCATAGTCAGGAATATGTTTTCCTGGAAAGGCAGTGGAAGGAACTTTGCAGTCCTCAGTGTATAAGTACGACGTAACAGGAGATGCACCAAGGCTGACACTGCAGAAATTGAGCAGCTTTACTGCCTACATGGAAGTCATCCAAGTCTGTTCTGCTGTTAACCTGGGAGCCTTGGAATCTGTTTCCATTCTTTTTCTGACTCTGGGTGATAGGACTTTTTTCCTCAGTTCAGTAATGCTAACAAGCTTGAGCTTCTAGAGTTAAGTTGCACCAAAGCAGATTGCTTGGATTAAAGTGGAAGTGAAATAAGGACCAAAAGATAAGAAAGCCTAAGATAAACTGTTTCAGATAAGTAAAATAATGCCAGCTGAGCCATAAGTAAGGCGAAGCAGCTGCCTGCCTGCCTGTATCAGTCTTAGGCTTTCAAATGAAAAATGGGAAATGAGAAAAAGGGCTGATGGCAAACTATGAGACTGATACAGATCAGAGATGAGCTCAAGCAGGCACTTGTTAAGCATTTCAGGAGAAATGTTAGTGGCATTAAAAAAAAAAAATACTGTCATGGCATTTTAAACCACTGTTTCAATTGAAATTCTTTTACTGTTAAGCAGTGCTTTTCAAGAAAGGTCTTTGGTTCCTGGGTAATAGTAGCTATTTACAGTCAATAGAACAGCTAAGTACACACCACACTGAGTCTTTTAAAACAATTGTGTCAGGTACCAAGTGGGTCATGATCCTGGCTCTGATATGAGAGTGGATGATTCCTAATACTCTACTGTGGGAAAGAGAATGGCTGTTTGGTGAGAAATTTATGGAGACTTATTCAGAGGTCTCATAGGGAAGCTGCATCAGCCCAAGACGAGTGGGATGGCTGCACTGATACCAAGCCTTGGACTGTGTTTCATAAAAACTGCTGCACAGAATCTCACAATTTCATTATTTTTTTTAATTGTAATGTAGATAAATATGGAATTATACTTGTTTACTTTGACACACAATGCAGATAGCCCAAACAAACAAGGCAGTATAGAGAAACTGGCTCCTTTCCTATCTGCTGCTAGAGAACACAACCTAATTTTAGTATGTTTTAACCATGCGAAGGCCTAAACAGATAACATATGCTGTTGGTGGTGTGTGTCCAGCTGGAATGTTGTCTAGGAAGTGTATTGGTGGGAGCATTCTGTTGGTATTTGTTCTGGTCAGGAGCACATACTAGTCATATCTGTACTTCTCTGTTAGAAAGGCCTAGCAGGCTGCTCAGGGCATCAACCTATTCTCTGACATCTTACCTCCCAGAGGAGGTAATTGTCAGCTCTTCTGACAGTGGATATTTAGCATAGGTATCTACTGTTGTGTTCCAGTCTGGTTATTTCATCTGAATCTAGAAATTTTCTGTGGACAGTCTGGCAACAAGCCAAACGAACAAGCAGCCAACAATTAACTAGCTTGTTGGAATCAGTTTTCAAAATTAGCCTCACAGTTTAACAAAACCCAGGGTGATGTTGATGCACAGGTTCAAATGCTGTTAGTCACAATTAGATGATGAGCATAGTCAAATTTATATCAGATACTTCAATACATAAAGGCAGGAATTGTGAAAGGATGCATCTGTTTTAAAAGCATCTATTTTAAGGCACTAATCCAAAGCACTGCTTTGTCTATATAAACTCTTAAGCTTTTTTAACCTGTGTTTTTTCACAGGACTTTAGAATACAAACGCATGGAATGGCTTGAGGAGAAGCATGTGCTTACTCAGCGCATCAGTGAGAAGGAAGAGAAATACAATGAAATGAAGAATAAGCTACATCGAGCTGCTGTTGCTCAGAAAAAGGCAGGTTGGCTCTTCCATTATGAATGATCCAGCTGATGAAAAGTTCAGCTTTGCTTTGAGCAGCTAGAATTGTTTTAATAAGAAGATTTTATTTGCAGTCTGCTGCATATAATAACAAAATATATCAGGTTCTTCAAGATTAGCATAGAAATAGTTTGAAGTGGTCTGCGAAGGAGTATTACAGGCAACAGCTTAGTTATGATGCCATCAAAGATTTTGTGGGGCTTTTTTTTCGTGTGTGTATATGGTTATTTGAGAGCTGTACTCCTTGGTTGGTAAGGATGATGTATTGGCTACTAGACAAATGATGTTCTGCTTTTCCTTGATGGAATATTAAAATTTTATAGTTTCTCCTAAGCTTGCTTTTTATGAAATAACTTAAGTGGAAAAGCTGATTAATTTTTTATAAAAGCTCAGTAATAATTGGCAGTTTTATACATTGGACATGTACAGGTTATGAAACCTACTGCTAGCTTTTAAGGCTGTTAAAAGTTGGGGTCGACATGAGCAAAAAAAAAAAAGCATGCAAGCATACTTTTGGGGCAGGGACATGATTATGTTTACTTACACATGGTGATTTAAAGGAAGAATTTTGTCATTCTCAAGTACAGTTAGTGTTTGTTAGCACAGTTAGCCACTGCCCAATGAGTGAGTGGCAGCTGTACATCTTTCAGTCACAGCTGTGGATCATTTCCCACCTCTTTTGTTTCCCATCATGGGGATTCAGAACCTCCAAACAACACAGCCCCTCTCCTTAAGGAAAGAAAATCCCCCTAACTGTTACAGCTCTGAAGCCATGTGCAGTGTAGATGGAATTTTTACAGGAACTAATTATTCAGGAATTACTTAATTCTGTTGGAATTGTCTTTTGACAGAGAAAGACTCTCACTGATAATAAACAAAGGAGGATGCGAGAGAAACTGCAACTTTTGGAAGCCAAGATGCAAGAGCTAGAAAAAGAAAATCAGGTGCTAAATAGGTAATGAACTTTTCTTAGCTTGAAAAAATCATATATGCCCAATATCTGACTGGCAAATATGAAATAATTTTGAAGATACATGAAAGTTTAGTAACTGGAGTCCAGATTTTTCATCACTGGAACTCTTTGAATAGAGTCCATTTAGGATGGGCAGCTGAGACCTTGTGAAACAACTGCAGAGCTGTCTCTGGGGAGAGCCAAAGGAAAAATACCTGACAGATACTGTTGTAGGAATCCCTTTAAAAGAAGGAAGTTTGTGAGGAGTAGGTGTGGCAGTGAATCAGTGTTAGAGTTGAAAGTACAGTATGTAAAACTAAATGGAAGACAGGACAGCAAAAGACTTCAGAATTGCAGGAGAGACAGAATGAACATCCTTTTGGAAGACAAACTCCTGTTTTTTTTTCTCTTCATTGAGCACCTATGGAGGGCTTGATTCAAATAATTTAATGTGGCTCCTGTGGCTCCCTAGCGTGAATGCCATTGAAAAACTGTCATCTGTAATACTGCAGATGCTTAATGGGTAGAGGGACTTTTAGATAGGTATTTAGGCAGAGGAATATACACAGATCTTCCACCTTCTGGAATTTTGGTATATAGTTTTCCTTTGTAGGCATAATAAACAGCGGAGCACTCATGGAGAGGTGTGCTTCTGTGTTGGAATGATAAAGATTTTGAGCAATAAGAAATCTCTTTATTCCCTAGGCAGAACGTTTCCTATGAAGAATATGCACGTCTCCAGAGGAGACTGAAGGATTTGCAACGTAGGCACAATGAATTCCGGACATTAATCCTGAGCCCTAACATACCATCACTCAGTCCAGTCAGTATCATAACATCTGCCTTGCCTCCTGGGCCTGAAGTGTCCTTCCAACTTCTACAGGTGATATACTACAATTTGTGAAAATAATACAACACAAGAGGGTACCAGAACAGTCTTTCATTACAGATCTTAGTCTTAAGGAAGGATTATTTTATTATTTGAAGAGAGGAAGGAAACTCTGAGGAACGCTTCTCGTGATGTTCCCTTCCTCACAATAGGAAGGAGTTTGTGAAGGACAAACTATATGTCACAGGATGTAACAAACAGGCAGTTTTAAGCTAGTTCTCCATACTTTGTTCTCCTGAGAGGCTTTAAATGGCTCCTTCTGGGCGAGGAATACTGTAGTGTTGGTCTCACACCATGGTTTCATGATTAAAAAGCAGTATTGCAGCTCTTGGGTTTCTTGTGTGGTTAAAAGAGCTTTACTTTGGGTGAGCTTCTGAGGGTGAAAATCTCTGGCCAGAATTGACCAGACTGACTTCACAGATTCTTGGTACCTGAGGCCTCAGGTCTGCGTGTCTCTTCATTTGAGATGAGGAACACCTGCATGTGTGTTTCTTACTGATGCTGTTCATTGTGAGTGCCAGAACAATAAAATAATTCAATGAAATTAAATGATTACTCATTTTGGTCCCTTGTAGGTGTGCAAAATGTAATAGAGCCCCTTTTTTATGTATTTCAAGGAGGAACAGCATCAAAGAGAGCTTTCCCTGCTACGCAAGCGGTTGGAAGAACTAGAAACCACGCAGAGAAAACAGCTGCGAGACCTGGGACCACCTTGGGAGGCAGCAACAGTGGGCATATCCAGGCACCTGGCCAGAAATAATGGCATTGGAGATGGCCTTGCACCAAGTGAGGACTCCACATGAAATCTGCAAACTGTTAGGTTTGAAAAGCTTACCCTTTGCATGTGCTTTTGATACTTTGCCAAAAACATGTTTGGATGTGCCTGAGTAGTATAAAATATGGTCTGTATCATTTTGTATTTATTTTGGATAGACTGTCATCAGTTATCAAATGTAGTGGTTCAAAAGCACTGAAAGATTAACTACATTTGGAAATGCTTTTATATAAATGTAAAAGTAAGTGGAAGTTCAAACATATGAAATAATCTCATTACATGAAACTTCAGAAGACATTTATCAAGGTTTGGATGGTGCTGATATTTAAAATGAATTATTTTTTTTTTTTAGGTAAATCCTTTAAAATCTGTTCTTACTCCTTCAATGTAGAAGTTACTGTATCAGTTTGGAGTTTTGCTGGTTTGATTGTTAACAGTGCTGTAATCCACATTTGGATTGTTATGCCCAAGTTCCCATGCAGGCAGAGAAGATGTAATGAAGTGGAAAAAGTGCTGAAAACTTTCATTTGGTACCCTTGAACATGTGCCTCTTGTATTTTTGTAATGGGAATAAGCAATAATCAGGTTTTTTCATGTAATAGAGATGAAGTACAACACATTGCCCTCATACAATGAAAATGTGAGTTTGTATTTGTTGCTACTGTAAATTGATTGCTTTACTACAATAGAATTATTTATTCAAGGTTGAATGTATTTCTTTAAAATTGTAGGGTTTTTTCCTTCATTATCAGCTTAGTAACAGAAACTTGTAAAGCATCCATTCTTTTTTTATACCTTGATAGTGAAAACTTCCATGGAAGTGTAAGAATGATTTTATCTGTTTTTTTGTGTTTGCTTTTTTGTTTGTTTTTTTTTTTTCCAAAATAATGAAATTCTGAGATGATCTTTAACATCCCTTCCAACCCAAACTATTCTGTGATGCTATGATTTCTTTTAATATTTTCTTTGATATTGTTACTAAACTGTAATAATAGACAACTGACTAACTACATTGCGTATGGGTGACATGTCCATGATCCCACTCTTCTCTGCAGAGGCTGCATTTTTTATTTTCAGCCCAGTACCTAAGGATAAGGACTGTACTGCACTTTCTTGGGGATTTTGTTAGACTTCTCTGAGGAAAACAGTGTAACTATTAGAAGTAAGGGAAGCTATTTCTACTGTCTCCTGCAGGATTAATTTGGAAAAGTAACTATCTGTGTCTGTGCCTGCTCTGCCAAATGGCATGTTCACTAACATTTCCCACCAATAAAAATGCAAGAGCTGGCTCTCAACAGCCTTGCATCTCTGTCCCCAGCTGTGGTGATGTGGGCTTCAGTGAGACTTCATCTGTCATCAGGGGGCAGGGAGGGTGGTTTATACAAACTAGAGAAGCCTTGGAGGGCAGAAAAAGGGTAGTAGCAGGAGGAAGAATGATGGCTATCTATTGGTTTGTGGGTTCTCTTTCCTAGTCATCGCAGGCTCTCTGTGCAGGGGTTCATTTCCTGTCCCTGCAGCAAGAATGTGTATCAGGTTTTCCTTGTTTTTAACTTTTTCAGCTTTTTAGAAGTGTCATCAGCCTCAGAACCTTAAAGTAATGATGATGTAGTGTGGCTCTTGAAGGCAGGAAGGCTGCTGGGAACCCCCATCCTGAGGAACCGCCCTCTACCCCTGTCCCTGGGCCCTGCACAGCTGAGTTTCAGGCCAGTACCTCCTGGCCCCCAGCGTCACCTGCCCCTGCAGCGCACCCTCCATTTCTTGCACCTCCTAAGGTCAGAGTGGCACAGAGCTGTGTGTGACACAGGGTCCTTTGCCCGTGTGCCTCTGCCCTGGAGCCTGGCAGGGCTGGAGCTGTGGCAGAGGAGATGCAGCAGTGCCCCTCAGCTGGCACCAGGCAGGGCCTTACACTCCCTTCCTGGTGTCACCCTGGCACTGTGACAAGCTATGCTTGTTTTCTTTCAAGCAGTTTAAAGTATACAAGTTAATCAAAATAACTTCCAAATGCATTTTATTCTAGATAAACCCATACAAACACCAACATGTATTTGTCATTTGCACTTTTTTTTTTTTTTTAAACCATTCATTTTAAACAACAGGTTAACTTCTGTACAACAGGAATTACTTCACACAGTAGTAAGATTTGACTTCAAACTAGATGACTGCAAAATAATGCTCTGTAAGCTAGTGTTAGAAAATAAGCTGTTTGCCATATCAGTTTGCCTGTAAACATGTGAAAATAAGTTAAAGAGCAGTTTGCTTTCATTTCAGAGAATGCTGTTAGAATTGTTGGGTGGCCATAAGACAGCTTTAGTCAGAGGTGGTTCTCTCTGTCCCTGTAACAGTAACAGCGAATTGCAGATATGGAAGGTGTGCCAATGGTGTGTGTGCTGACCCAAACCTACCAAAAGAGCCACAATCACTTAATTATACTTCACATCACTTCGTGAGATCCACTTCATGGGTTACAAAGTCTCAGCATGACTTTAAATGGTTTACTAACAAGAGTGACACTGTTTAGGAGGCTTGAATAAAAGGCAATAATCCTATTCCAGGCTGTAGGCTAAAGCTACTTGGCCTGCTTCAACATATACTTAATCTCTAAAAATCATTAAAGCTATTGTAGCAAACAAGAAGTAGTACAAATACAGAATAGGACTGGTTTTTCGGTTCCTCATCATATAAACACACATAGTGAAGTTCACAGGATCAGACCCACGCAAACAGGTTATATTTTACAGCTTTTCAAGCAGAAAAGTTAGAGTTTGGTTTGTTTGTTTGTTTTTTTCTGCCTGTACAGAAGGTTACTGTTGAACAAAACTATCACAGTTCACTCAAATGCACTGCCAGCAAATACCTGAAGTGGCACAGAACTGCTGAGACATCTGTCTAACTGGGAAGAGTGAGTTGCTCACGCCCCTCCTTTAAATATTAATTACTGTGCTTTTATTTATTTGATGCTGCTTTAAAAAGGTTAGGTTAAAAGAGATACAAATCAAGCCCTTAAGTACAGGTATTCTAAGCTTAAGTGCTACTCAAGCTAAAGTCTGCTTCTTTAGAACAGAGGGTGAGACAGGTTAGGGTTGGGGGTGGGTTGTTTTTCTGATTAAAATTAAACTTACCACAATATATTGTGCCACGCAGAGAACTGCTGAAAGTACTGCAACACCATAGTGCAGTTTCCTGAACAAAGCCATACATTCCATCAAGTATAGTGTAAACTTAATAGCAAGTGTAAGACTTGAATTAAAAAAAAAAAAACCCAACAAAAAACAACCAACCAAATCACAAAGCCATCACAGTATGGGTTGGTGGCTGCCCTCTCTGATATGCAAGAGGTACAGTTTGTGCAATCACAGGGCAGGGAGGGGGCAGACCAGCAGGCAACACATTTTTGTGTTGGCTCTTTCCCATGTTCACAGGCAGCCTTGCTGCTGCTGAGGTGGGTGAGCCTGGCCATGTGCTGGGGGTTGTGCCTGGTGCCAGCTTCTGGAAGGCTTTACAACCAAACCAGCCAGCTTTAGTACTGATGTCCTGCAGCCTCTGGGCTCTGCAGCAGCAGCAGCAGGGCACTCTGAGACATATTTTAAATTCTCCCACTGCCTAGGAGCCCTGCATAGGCATCTCTGGCTGGTCACAGCCCCAGCACAGGCTAATCTTAAGCCATCTGTGCCTTTCACAGCCTGCCTGTGGCACCTTAGCTGTGGCCAAGGCAGGGGACAGCTCTTCCCTCTCCTTGGGCCACTGTGCTACACCACTTGCCTCCAGTGGTGGGTCCCTCTGGAAACCTGTGGAAGTGAGTCTCCATCTTATCAGCACCTTACCTCAACTGTAAGGGCAGGCTGCAGCCTCAGTAAAGTGCCTCCACAAGACTGCAGCAGAGTCCATGGCAACAAAAATTGTCAACTCTGTAGTGAAGGGTAGGACTCTGCTGGTGCAGCAGCAGAGCCAGAGTCATGGCTGCTCCTCCGTGGCTTTGCATGGCAGCCACTGCACCAGCCTCGTCTCAGCAGCATGGCCACCCACCTGCTTTCCAGCTGGGCTAACTTTAGCCACCCATGCAAATGTAATGGACGCCCTCCTTTGAACACAGCCAAGCCTCAAAAAACACCCCAGCAGGACTAAGGCAGGCAGTTAGAACCTCCCTACCCTCACCCCCACCACTTGTATCAGTTTCTCATCCACAGAGATTACATCAGCTCCCCCCCCCGCCCCCCTTCTGACATGATGTTAAACTAACCCTCTTTTGACAAAGCCTTTGTGTGGACAACCTGAAAAAAAAAATATGCTGGCTTTAGATTTGTGAGGCCCTTGTACATGGATGGCCAGGACTGCCAGCACTGATGCACGGGCAATCATGCACCTGAGTACAGGTTTGTGCACCAAAGTGCAGCCATCATCAGCTGCTTTATCAATCACAAAGGTGCTCCCATGCAGTATAGCTGCACGGAGGCTTCACGTGTGAAGCTGCTCACAAGAGTTTCACAGCTTATTTAAGGATGGAAAGGTAGAAATGTAAACACAGACTGATGCCGGTCTAGTGCCTTTCTCCAAAAGCCTGCTCAGTGGTGGCTTCAGTTTGCCCATGGAATTTCTAACCTAACATGCCCTGCCATGTGGCATTTTGACTTTTAAACTGCAGTCCCACTTTTTTCTACTAAACACACTTGTTCTAAGTGTCACTTTGGTGCTGTTTTGTTTTGTTTGTTGTTTTTTTTTTGAACAGGAACCAGTGTACATTTGTCTGGAAGGAAGGAAACTGCAGCTGAAGCCGGAGCTCATCCTCACAGTTTGCTGAAGCTGCTGAAAGGATGTGGCAAAACATCATCTCTCTCTCTTAAGAAAAAAAGAGCTAGGCAACTTACAGGTTCACATGGGCAACTCTGAACTTGCAATGTGTTTATGCTTCTCTTGCAAGCCTGTTTTTAAGTAAGCACAAAGCTTACTTAGGCTGTATTTTTGATCCAAAAGGTATGTGTGCTCAAGTACCTAAAAATGCTGGCTATGCCAACACTAGACTCACTTTTGCTTTCACATGCCCATGTTTGAATATGTAACCCTGCCCATACTTCATTCCCAAATGTTGATTTTTACTTGGAATGGTCAGAGTGGAGAAGAGTCCAAATATTTCAAACCCTG
This sequence comes from Apus apus, assembly GCF_020740795.1. NCBI lineage: Eukaryota > Metazoa > Chordata > Aves > Apodiformes > Apodidae > Apus > Apus apus. The sequence continues at coordinate 158,933,489 of NC_067282.1, forward strand.
TACATATAGTCAGTCAAAACAGTTTTGGGAGCAGTAGCGCTTATTTAAAATCCCCCACATAGACACTGTGAGTCAGTGCTCTGCTCAAAGCCATTTGCATTTTTTCTTTTCATCAAATAAGGCTTTTACTTGCTGGAGCTGTTTCTGGACTTCTTCAAACCCCCGTTCTCGCTCAAGTTTGCTGACAATCTGTTAACAATTAGCAAAAAAGAGAATAATTTTTTTAGCGGCTTATTTTACTTGCTGTTTTTTTAAAGACTGCTTTTCTGCATTCTGACAACTACTGGCAGAAAAAACCATCTGAATGCCTGCCTAGATGTAAACATTCTTTTCTGACTTCAACACTTTATTTTGGTAGTTTTCCTTTCAAGTCCTTATGATTACAGGATTTGCAACACTTCCACAAAAGAATGACAGAGCCAAGCAAAAAAACCCAAACAAATCCAACACATGTTCATCTCTTGAAGCCTGAGGCAAGACCAGTGCTCTAGTTTTACCCTAGAGCAGATTTGCAAAGGATATTTTATTTCTTTTCCTCTGCCCTATGAATTTAGGGCAATCAGCTGCCTCTCTTTCTCTAACTGGCCCATTTGACACCAGCCCAGGTGCAGTGCTGCTGTCTGAAACTCTTTGCTGGCAACTCAAGAAAGCAACTGAGGTCTCAGCAAACCATGAATGAGATTTAGCTACTCCCAGCCAAAAGTCAGAGGAGGAAGAGCTAAAGGAGGGTTTCCTTCTAAGGATATGGGTAAGCTTAGCCAGTACTAATTTCAAAAAGGGAAAAAGGGCCCTAAGATTAGAAAGTATGCTGAAGTCTCCCGTGTGAACAATTTTAGTGAGCTTAATAAAGTGTGGTGCCATTCTGAGTATCACTCCAAGATTCTTTTAAGAGGCAAAGATTAGACACCGAACCCAGATAATTTGAGGCACTGGAGATCAGAAGTGGTAAGATAGCTAACAGGTGACTGAGAGCTGGATGATTACAGCAAGTGCTGATGCTGTGCTGCTGGGGATGAAAGAGAGAAAGGTCTGGTTGCTGGGAGACCCAGACAACCTGCTGGAAGTGGTAACGAGGCCTTCAGGCAACACACCCCAGCTGGCTCTTATCTGCCTCCCTGCGCAGGCACACGCAGCCTCTGTTAAGGATGCTGAGCAAGATAGAGTGGAGAATCCTGTTGTGCAAAGTGGAGGGCAGGGATTTTCTTACAAACAGCTTAGAGGTAGCCTGTAAGTACGTGCTTTCAGTTGAGAAAATATTTCTTTTGTTAGCAATAGCAGAGACTGTGACCTACAGCTTCTTTTAAGAGGGAGACCATTAGAGCAGAGCGTAAGAGAGCTATGATGGGAAAGGAACAGACACCTCTTGCTGGAAGGCTGAGTGTGCTCCACTGAGGTGTTTGTACTGCCTCTTAAATCGAGATCCCTGGTGCTACAGCCTAATCTGATTTCTGAATCTCCAGGGAAATGGAGCACATGCACAGGAGTTGTGACAGGCATTAGCAGATACTCTGCAAACACAGTAAAACAAGAACTCTAGACTATGTAAGAACTTTCTCAAAATGCAGAGAGAATGTAACTGCTACTATCTCTGTAAAATACAGCAGTGACAGTAAAGGTGCATTTTCAAACTTTTGGCCTGTGACCCCTCTGCCAGGTGGGGGGAGGCTGCGCTGCTCTGGCCCCACACAGCTCAGCAGGAGGAGCAGCCTCAGCTGCACCACTGAGGGGCTGTCTCTGGAGCCACAGGCCATGGTGCTTTTGTCAAGCCCAACTTTCAAGCCTGAGGTAGCAAGTTAACAATAAGGGGTTAAGGAGGAATAGCAGACATGCTTACCTCATCATAATATTTCACTATGTATTTGTAGATTTCAATCAAGGCCACTTTCTCATTAAATTCATTTTCATGTTTCTAAAACAGAAAACAGTTACAGACAGGTAGTTCTCTTTAAAACAAAACTTAATGTGAAAGCAAATGAAGTTCCCACTTCTCAACTGTACCTTAGATTCCTGAGTTAGAAATTCTTCAACCTCTGAAGTGGTCAGTGGAGGCAGATCCCTGATGGCTTTATAATACGCTTTCACCTCCTTCTTGTAGAGTGGAATGTCCTTAGCATAGAGAAGTTTATTTGTCGGTGCTTCCTTAAAAGAAAATATTTGAAGCCTTGTCAATTTTCACAGCACAGATTTCCTAAAGTTCCACCTCCACATAGTTAATTGCATCTAATTGTGTCTATTCTCTGTGTGACTCACATCTCTTTGCAGATGCAAGGAATCAAGATTATGAAATAAAGATGAAGAGCAGACGCAGGACCCCAGTAATAGTGTATTGTGTTTCACGACAGTTGCCATATTATTATTTCCGTTGGCATCAGGAGGGAGGAACATTTGTCCCTTAGACATGTTTTTCTTTCTTACTTCCTCCTCACCCCTCCCTGAACCTGAAAGATTGTGAAAGCTGAACCAAAGGGCTTGAGGCTGATACCCTATTTACACAGAGGATAGAGCAGTGCTGTAGGAAGTTTGTGCTGGCAGAGGTTCCCCTAAAACATTTTGGTCCCTACTACTTCCATGCAGGGGCTGAAGAACTGACTGTCAGGCAAGCACAGCCAAAGGGACTTACTGTTTTTCCCTAGGGCTTCCACAACCCAGGTCAGTGCTGACCTACCCAAGCAGCTTTAGGTTCATCCAAGGAAATAAACGCTAATGTTTGTGGTAGGAGCTGAAGCCCCACCTGGAAACCATGTTTTCAGAATGTAAAAGCAGTGGCTGGTATTTTCCTGTCACTGCTCTAGTTAAAATTCTGAGGAATAAATGACACAAGCACGTGACACCCTGTCACTACTGTTTCCACTGTAATTTAAACATTTGTTCTTTAAGCAGCTAAAGAATATTTTAAGATAAGAGGCTAAAAATTGTGAAAGTAAATGAATTCTAGTACTAAAAGATCACAAGCAGTTTACTGCATTGCAAACCTTTATCAGGTTTCAGCATCCCTTTTCAAATGGTTAATGGGAGCAATTGTATCAACAGGATTGCACAATGGATGTTAACCATAGAAATCTAAGAGACCATGCTCATCTGCAGTTTTGCCATCAAGTAAACGATAAGTTTTAATTCATTACAGTTCACTCCTAAAATAAGATAAATAAGCATATTTGTTATTTACCTTTAACAGATGAGCAGTTGGTTCAGATCACATAGGAAAATAGTCCCTTATTACATACATTTTTTAGGCTAAAAAATCTCTACCCTGTTTTTCTTGGTAGTAGGAGCCTGAACAAATTCTTCCTGCTTTGGTCCAAAGAAAAAGAAAAACATTCTCAGGAATAATGATTCATTCCTGATCCCCAGAGTTCTGGACACAGTACTAAAGATCTTTTGAATGTATAATTTCTGGACTTGTTACTCCAGCAAATAGTTTTGCATGTAAAAATGGAGAAGCTCTTACATATGAAAAGAACTATTTCAAATGTCAGAGCTCTTTCAAGTATCCTTGCAGCTCCCAGAAGCTTACTGTGGATGTTTCTTGCAAATAGGTGCATGGCAGACAAAATTTGGACTACTTATCAAATTATATTAATACTTTTAAGACCTTTGTTTAAAAATTCTTTAAAGCTTTAAAATCTTACAACTCCCACCCTCTTCTACATATTCTACAAGAACATTATGTAGAAAACAACAGCAGACAAGACAAACAGCAGTTAACTATAAATATGGCATTCTAGGAGCTGCCTCTGTCTGCTTCAGTGAATTCTTCACAGTCTTGCAATGCGGAGCAAAAAGGAATGGAAATGCAACTTCATTAGGCCACTGACAGTTTTGCCCCCAGTGTCAGCAGATCCAGAACTTCATCCCTAAACCATTATACAGCTGCAAAAGACATGGGTGGAGAAGTTAGCAAAAGACTGGAAGGGCAGCATTACCTTCCCCAGTGTCTGTTCTGCTAGAGAAAAGGCATCCATGAAAGCTTGTGCGATTACAGACAGACAGCCATCTATATGTGAAGTCTTCTTAATATCAAAGACAAATTGGGGATTCTTCAGTATGTTCACCCAGAAGCGAAGAGGAAGACTAGACACGGAAAGAACAAGGATCTTTAAAATTAACCACTCAGGTCACACAACTGCTTTAAAATGGTAATTTAACTGCTCTGCACTCATGGAAAGAAGCATGCTTCTGGGCTGCTTATTCATGTTAAAAAAGGGATCAGGGAACAAGGGCTACAGAGCAAACTCATCAGTCAGTCACCCCTTCATCTTCAAATAATACTCTCAACCTGCAGAGACTTCTTTCTGAGTGGGAGGTTCTTGTGCAGACTCACACTCCTGGAAGCTATGGCTGCTTCTATCAGCATCCAACCAATTTACTAACATTTAATGTGACCTACAAAGCCAAAATGTGTCTTCACCCAGACATGCCAAAATCTTATTCTTCTGCTCACAGGTGACCTGTTTCATCTTGGCAACTATGTTTTCAGCATTTCAGTGAGCACACTCCTGTACAGATCATACAGGCATACCTGTTGGTTTTCCAGATATGGACCACATCAGGGTCAGTAATTTTTTTGCTCTCAGCCTGGGCATCCAGAAAGTCAAAAAAGTACTTGATGGCAACAGGTGCTTTATTGTTGGGTAAACTCCAAATGCTCCTGAAGAGCTTTTCAACAACTGAATGAATTGCAACCTGAAAAGTAAGACAATGAACAGTGCTAGTATTACACAATAAAGGAGCAGGATTTCTTGTCTCTGAGAAGTGAGTGTGCCCCAAGGCAACCACATACAGAAACTTCAATACGCTTGTGGCAAACATCTAGGCCATAAGTTATTGGCAAACAAGGCAGTCAATAGCAAAAATGAAACTACTAATACACCATAAGGAGCTGCTTTCAAATGTCACATGCCCTGACACTTTACTGTCAGGAGAATTGTGGTGAAGTTTGTGATAAATCGTAGGTGGAAGGAATCACTCACTGAGTTTCCTGAACAAAGACAACACCAGCTCTTCAGAGACTGTTGGCACCATTGCTAAAGGCTATTTGGACCTTGTGACTGCAAGTGAGAGGGGAGTGAGCAAAAGGAGTTTAAGCAGATTTCTAGGGCACTGGTCTTCATGGGGCCACCTGAGACATGTGTTGAACACAAATGCTCATCAGCACTTCACAGCCAAGTAACTGTGATGCTTGATGAAATTCTAGGATAACAGCTTTGGGTGGCATACAAAGACACTAATATTACAGAGAACTACTGAAAACTGGGTCTTTCTGATCCAGAAGTGAAGCTGTTTGGCTCACAAAAGCAATGGCTTGGCTGCTGATGGTCTCACTGACATCATCACAGAGTATCCATAAGTAGTGGCAAATGAAGCAAAACACAGTTTTGTGCCTTTTTTCTTCACATCTGTTCTGAAGCTCAGTTCAGCCTGATATTCTCTCAACAAGAAGGATTTAAGTGTATCCCAGGTCCTGAATGTGCTACTGGCCAGTTCATTTCACATGGCAAACTCTGCAATTGTGTTTCTCTGTGTGTGTGTGTGTGTGTGTGTGTGTGAGAGACAGAGAGATGCAGTTCAATGTCATTTCCTTTAGTATATGGCATACCATAGGTGGAATGTCACAGTGAAGGACATCACAGCACTGTTGTTGAGTGCACTATTCTACTTTGCAGAAAGAGATGACTAATTTAAAGCCTTTTAAGAGGACTGTTTCTCAATAACCTGAGTTTTTCTTCTGTACTTCATTCTTCCACCATAAGATATTACTGGTTTACTCCAGCACTTCTTAAGGGCTTTTGTTCATTTCCATGTTAATTCCAGCTAATGAGAAATGACCTGTATTCACTCTCACTTTGGGTAGTGTCCCAGATTACGTCAGGTGCTATCAACGATCTAATTAAATAATAATTGATAGATTTTTTAAATGCAAGAAGGCCATAATCACCATCCCTTCAGGTCTCTTGTATTACACAGCTCTCAGTGTTGTGAGGTGATTAATATTTTAAGTAAGATGTTGTTGTGAAGAGTTTTATAATCATTTTGAGTAAGTCAGAAACAAGATTACATTACCGGAGGGAGTGAGCAGGGTTTTTCCCTCAGGAATGTGCCTTGTATTAGAGCATAAATAGGTGATTGTATCATAAATTAAAAAAAAAATAAAATTAAAAATAATTATCTTGTGGTTTTGGATGCTTAATTTGAGACCCTAAGATATTATTTCATTTCATGGGCAATATTTTGTGAAACTCAGGCCTCAGAAGTTGTCTCTAAGCCGGGCAAACTCTAGTAGAGAGTTTCTATAAGATCAATAACTACCTTTTTTCTTTAACCTGAGAAAAAGTTGGGCTTACTGAGGACACAGAGAATGTGAGCAATATATAGTTTTCGAACTCTAGCATTAGAGAACCTGAAATGTGTCCATTTTTGCAAATGGTCATAATCCATAGTTAGCATAGTGATTTTTACAAGCTACCTTTTTACTTGAGATTTGATATACAAGCAGGAAGTCTGTGTAATCTCTGTTTTCATTTCTATTTCTGTTTTGTCAAATGAGCCAAGCCTAACGTCAGCCCTCCCCCAAAATAAGGCCTTTACAGTTTACCTTTGTTGACAGAAGCTTTGTCAGATACATTTCCTTCACTTTGAATTTTTGCTTTCCTTTGTGACCTGCTCCTTTCACATCTTTGTTTGCTTCAGAGTCTGGTAAAATCTATGATGAAGAGATACAAGAGATTACACAGGTACAAATACAGCTCAGTATTAAATCTAGTACTTAACAGTGTAATGACTGAACTCACCAAATGACAGTGTTCATCCGAGTAGTCCACATCTGAACAGAAAGCAGAGAACAAAGAGGCATTAATGAAACACACAGCTATAAGCTTGTGAATTCTGCTGGGCTCTGGGCTGTGCAGCAGGGTGGATGTTGGGATGCTGAGCAAGCAGGCTCAGTGTCATGCTTTCCTGCCTGCAGTGTGGAGGAAGCCTGTGAGAAATCCACAGGTCCCAACTCACCTCCCCAGTGTCCGCCTGTAGCGCAGACCACTAAGCTAGGGCATCATCACCTGTTGCTAGGGTAAGCAATGCCATCCCAGTGAGCTACACCTCAGGGACACACCTCCCCTAACTTCCCATGTCCACTTTGATGGCGAGTCACGCTAGGAGGGTCTGTTTCTCCCCAGGGGCTACAGAAAGTCCACCTCCCCCCAAGCCACCAGCTGAAGCAACCTGCATCACGGGGGTAGGTGAAACGAACTGACACCTTGTAAGCATCCTTTAACTCCTGACCTGCTGTTGAGACAGCTGAGTCAAGGCTTTCAGAAACACGGTAACCAGAACAAGGAAAATTCCAAAACTGCCTTTTTTTGTTATGCCTGCCTCTGGACAGTGCACCACCATGTCTATGATGCACAACTCACTATAGCAGGGCATGTTCCCTGTGTTGGTCTCACCACTCAGCACTTTGTGTCACCTGGGCTTCCCTGCCCTGCTTTCCTGACTATGAGTCATTTGTTGGGGACTGTTAAATCCTTCTGTCCTTCTTTCCTTTGCCTTCTTCCCTCCTCCTAGGCCCTGCCAGAGGCCCAGAGCCAGGGTATCACGGCTCTTCACTTGGCTCAGCTGTATCAAAGTGCTGATTTTTCTGACCTCTTATTGACCAAGACATAACCTCTCATAGCACAGCTCTCTGCATTCCCAGCCCATTCCCCACAGAAGATTACAATAGGCTGCAGTTCCTTTGTTACCTGATCGTGTATTTGCCTTCTTTTTGAAGACTTTTATGGTTGCTCCATTTGAAATCTGAAAGAAAAACCAAACATATCATGAAGTGTCTGGAATTCAAGAAACCCTCAGTTTCATCTTCTCTGTCCTTAAGTCCATGGCAGCACAGGAGTGTGCCAGCCCTCTCTGTGCAGGGCTTTAAGCAGGCAGCCAGGGCTGGGCTTGCAGGCAGGGGCAGTAGCTGCCATTTGCCAGCCTCACCTGGCAAGGTGGGAAGGCAGCTCTTCCCCCAAACCAACCTTTAAGACCTTTTCCTGTCTTTGATTTTTCTGGTTCAGCCCCTATTTGGGCATTTTCATTTTCATGTACTGCTCCCATCTCCACAGCTTGCCTGGGCTGAATTCTCTGCCTCAAATACAATAGGATCTTATGGAAAGGTGAGGCAGGGAGGGGAAAATTTCTCTTCTGCCCCCCTTTCTTTCAGCTCCATCCATTCTGGAGCTTCCTCCCATGCCCAGTGGAGGAGCCAAGTTGAGGGTCTAGTCTGGTGCTCCCAAGAACTATTTTCAAACTTCAGTTCCCAAAGTGAGCACAATATTTATGCCCTGTGGACCATAAGATCAAGATCCATACGCAGCCACCTTGTGATTTCTAGGAAGAATCTTCTCCATTCCTTCCCTGAATTTATAGCGCTGCTAGGATAGTAATGATTATCTTTAAAAGAAACTGGCAACTCATGCTTTTATTGTCAAAGAGTAACTAAAAAACAGCTCCCACTGAGAAGTACACTACTGCTCTGCTGTCAAATGTTGGGTCTTGCCAAGTGCTAGTATACTTCCCTCTGTAATTACAAAAACAACTGGCCAGTTCTGGGAAGGGATCTCTGCCAAACTAATTTAAGTGTTTTTTAAACCTTGGCAGCCAGCCTAGTGTGAGAAACCAGTTTAAACAGTAAGATACTCTATCAAAAGCTGTGTCTTGTGCCAAAGAAATCTGCACTTACACTTGCTCCCAGAAAGTAAATCCAATCTATTTTATACTTTTTTGTAAGGTTTCCATTTATCATACAGTGTCTCAGAGCTCTTTCAGGTAACAAAGAGCACTTTAAAACCACAATAAAAGTGAGAATATGCTCCAAGGCTAGCTTGTGAGGTGACGCAAGTACCCAGAGAGTCCTCCTACTTGGCCCCAAAGATAGGTAAAGAGGAAGAGGACTACCCAGCAGCTTACCCCCTCCCAGAGCAGGGTGGGCAATATGCTGCCTCCACTCCCTCTCCAAGAAGCAGGAGAGCAGCTCAATGCTAAAATGTGCTGGCTCCTGTTCTGAGAGGAGACAGGCATTGCTCAGAGGGAGGGAGAACTGTGCTTCCCTGCAGCAACCACAGGCACTAGTGCAGTGCAGGCACGATCCAAGCCCCCACTTCAGGTTTTATTTCTGGGACAAATGAGGCTTTTTGTATTGAGAGAAATATACTTTCCCCTCTTTATGGTTACTGCAGCAGCCATACTTGCCGTTTATTTCAGTGTGACCCCAAAAAAATAAATAAGCCCTTCTTTTTGTGTTCTGCTGCCTAAATCACTTCTCGTGGTGGGCTTCCCCCATGGGCACCTCAAAACATCTTGGTTTTGTCAGATGTGTTACTGGGGGACAGACAGGGAGAGGGGAGATCTCTTCAGATCCACATAACATGGAGTGCAGCTACTTAGCAAAACAGAAGATGCAATAGTGTGGATCTACACCTCTTGTTCTTCAGGCATGTAATTGTCCTTCCTATAATCCAGTTCCTGGCAAGTGTGGTCCCTGGATCACACATTCAGATTTTCTCCCTGGGGCTGTGCCTGCTCCTGGAATGTGTGATGCTGCTATGCTGCTACAGCTTCAGAAATTTGAGATCTGTGACTAGACAGGAGATCAGAAAGCAACTCTCTAGCTCTTTTCTTGCACAGGAAACAGGACATCATGATAATCAGACACTTTCTTGTAAGGACTTGTGTTTATCCTCATTTAGCAACAGTTCAGTTCTCATAAATAATCTCATCAATAACCCTACTAGAAGCAGAAAGATTGAGCAAAAGGACCACAGAAGTCAGAAACATACTAAACTCTAGTAAAAGTACAGTGGATTTTTTTCCCCCTCAAAAACTCCACACAAAAACATCACCTACTTGAGCATTTTAAAAATCAGTGTAGAAACTAAGTCTGCCTTTTCAAGAGTGAATGGTGATTCTGGGACCTTTAAAACACAACCTCATACTTGAGTATCTTAAAAAGATTTGATGGTACTTCCCAGTTTCAAAAATCTGGATGGCAAACAAAAAGAAAAAAATCAGATGACATAAAACTCTAGGCACTGTAGAAATATAAGTTGGAATTCCTCAGGCAAAATGACTACCCTCACACTGTACATGAAATGTTCCCTTTTCTTGCCGGCTAGACACCTTTACATTCCTTTTTGTATTGATATGCATACAAGAAAATAAACTAGATATGCCACTAAACCACTGCCTAAAATGCCACTGAGCTTCTGCCTAAAATGTAGTTATTTTTTCAGTGTCATAAAAAATGAACTAAAATATCTGTAAGAGATACCCAGCACAATTTCCATAAGGCAGCTGCTAAGCTATAATTAGCATAGTTACAGCTCTGCAAAAACAACTGAACCTCCAACTTAACTTGCATCTGCCTGCAGAAACCACAGACAAAAACAAGGGCTGGGACAACGATGCCCAGGGATGACAGCAACCAACTGGAGCAGCCTCATTTGCCATGAAGTAAGGTACCCAGGAGCCACGGCATGCCATCAACTCGGGAAGTGCAAACAGCTGCCAGGTAAAATTAGGGAGCAATTAAAATAGCTGCCTGCAGTCAAGAGAGTGGTTACTATCACATTAGACAGAAATTCAAATAATCAGATTCAAATCTGCATTGACCTTTGCTGCACAGACTGACTGCAACACTACAATGTCCTCATTGGTACAAAACCTTTACAAGTGGAGTGGAGGGAAGTCCCACACTAATCTGTAGACAAGACTGAAGGAAGGCACATGAAAAGCTGTGCTTAAGACACTGGATGGTGACTCAGGGCATCTGAGTTCACTATCACCTGCTCGGGAGCTAAGGAGAGCAACAACAAATGCCTACTGAAATCTGTAAAGCGACTCCAAATGAGCTTGTTCCAGATCTGTGCAGCCTTGTGCTGTGCCCAAGCTACAAACAGGCCTGCCAGGAGTCCTTGTTCCTCTCTGTGGGTAGCACAGCTCTTGCTCATGCAGACAGCGACCTGCTCAGGGGGCTGCCTTAGGTTTCTCAGCGCCGTACTGCGCTTCGTGACACAGACCTACGCTCCTCAGCAAAACTGCTAAATAAATAAAACCCATCATTTTGTCAAGAGCCAGACCTTCAAATTCAACAAAGCAGGAAGAAAGCTCACTAGAAGTACTTAGCATATTAACTTCATTTCCAAAATCTTACAGAAGCATCAAAATGTGAGCTATCATACCACCTGAGGCTAATCACCCACTGCACATCTTACCCTGCCCTCTCACTCTTTGTTTTGAGTAGTGTTAGTGGAAACTCCTTCAACAGGCAATGCTGCTCACTATGCATTTGCAATGTGCTGCTCCCAGAAGGAGCTGCCACCAGCTGCAGCCCTGTGTGTTGCTGCAATGATGGACAGGTTACTGCAGCATTGAAAAGTTTACAGGTGCCATTGGAAGTGGAGGGGAAAAATAGGGGTACAAGTGGTGCCAGCAGATGGAAGCAGGAACACAAAGAAAAAGGGCAGGTCTCAAGAGAAGAGCAAAGTCATCAGTTCTTTTTATTCTGACTCTCAATGAGCTTTTGCAAGAATCACTACCACCTGTTCAGATAATCAAAATACAAGGTGAGAAGAAGTAAACAATTGCTCATGGTGCAATAAAAACTCCACAGTAGAGACTAGAAAAGTCTTGATGCAATGTTCATATGTGGAAATCAGATGCTTGGTTAACTGAAGTGCTCAACTGAAGTGACAGTTTACCTGGTACACTTGAACCAAGCAACCCTGCAACAAACACCTCTGAAAAGTAACAGAAAACATGACTCATTGTCAAGAAAGTTGTCACAGATTTCTTTCCTTCTGTTGATCATGCTCAGCTATCTGTTCAAGATACTGATCAATCAAGGTATTTCTGTGCAGACAGCATTTGGGGGCTGGGGAGAAACAGCTTCTCAATTAATTGGTATGACTTCTGTGCTTACCTCATAATGACCAATGGTATTTAGCTTCCTTATCCCATCCTCCATCACCTCTGAGGAACCATCAATGTCTAACAATTCTCTTTGCTGCTCCTCAGACACAAGTTCTGCAGTACAACAGTAAGAGAAAGCAATTACATAACAGTGGCATTCTCACTGTACAGATATTTGTAAAGAAAACCAAGATCTGATTATATCTGGACCAGCGGCTCCCAACTGAGCTGTTTCTCTCTGTCCTTTTGGTAGGTCACATAAGAGTGGTTTTGCACTCCCATGCTACAGATTCCTCTCCCGATGGGACAACCTCCACGGCTTCCATTACTGTAGGCTACTGGTGCTTCACTTTGTGTTGGACAAGGCAGAGTTTTTAGAGGTGCTTTCCCCTAACCTAGCTACTCTGTTGCACAAGCATGCCCTGGTGGTAGTGCCACACTGGGACTAGAAGAAAGATTGCACAGGCCACTTCTAAGAGATCTCCAAAATGAGCTGTGCAAGACTGGCATAGTATTTGTGAAGTGTGGTCAGGCACTGGTGGTAGACATAACCATCAGATATGAGAGAACATTATCATCACTTGCTGACATAGCATCTGAGAAGGCGAGGAGATAACAGCATCTTACAGGGCGAGTCTTGGAGGTGAAAAATGCCAACAATGTAGAGTTTTGTGGATCATGTGGGAAGTGGAATGTTGGCAACTACAGACTTTTATTCAACCATGGACTTCTGAAAATCCAAGGAGAAGAGGCAGCTCAACTCATCTGCTGGAATGGGCTTATTTACATCTATAGATACTATACACATCTGTGTGAGTCACATGCAAATGGTTATGTAAACCTAGTTTGACTGTAAATAAACTATATTTGTGGGTTCTCCTCACCAAGGGAAATGTATGCCTGTTGGAATGAAGGGCAGTACAGGGGATAGTAAGTAGAAACTAAAGTATTTGGTAATAACAACATGTCTTACCCACTGAAAAAAATTATCAACTAGCTGTACTTGGGTAGACAGGCCACCTTACTTGAACCAGAATAGGAACATATAAATTATATGTGTTCAATAAACAGTATGTTAACTGCATGCTGAAGCTGTTCTGGAAGCAAACCAGATATGGTTCTACTGTTCTAACTGGTCTAGTATTTCCCCAGAAGTTCCCTACGAAAGCTATGTTCTGCCTAAATGTTAAAAAAAAAATCAAAGCCAGAGGTGGGAATTCCCAAAAACAAAACTCCACAGCCAGACCAGTGAACTCCTTGAATAATATAACACAGTCACGCCCTCTTACCAAGACCAATTTCATCCAGCTGAAGACCATAGAGAAAGCCATTCTTATTAAGGAAAGCCTGAAGGCTCTTCTCCTTGGCTTGGCCTATGGTGTCGCAGTCCAGAACATTAACTTGGATAGTCTGGCAGGCATCTCCACTCTCATTTTCTGGGATCTTTTCAAAGATAATGTTCACTGTCTGAGGTAAGAAACACATATTATTCAGACTTACAGAGAATACCTGCCAAGGGAAATCTTCAAACTCCTGACAGTAAACTGGAGAGATTTTCAATATATTTAAGCTAATTTTAATACAGATTATTTGAAGGAATTACGCAATGAAGCATTTACAACTCCCCATGTCTGAAGAATCAAAGAGATATAGCTATATATATTTCTAAAAGTGTATTTTGTATTTCTGCTTTTGTGCAAATCCATTTCAGTGAATTACCGAAAAAAGACAGGAGAAGAGGGAAAATTACAATGCATGTTCTAAAAGAAGCAGATCTTTTATTTAAAATTAATGCCTTAAAAACAAACCTGTAAGCTACTAGAGATCTGACAAGGTTGCTAAGTAAGTCGTCATGGTAAGCATGATTGATTTTGAATGAATAGGAAGCAGAGTTAAAATGAATATTTACACCAACAGATTATGCTGAGTACCTTACATCATATCAAAAAATACACATCCCCTGGAGTTGTCAATGTCTGTCTGCATACAGCCCTGTCTCTAGAGGAGGCACAGACAGAGCTGCTGCAGAAGCAGTGCAAAAGGAAAGCATGTCACAGCAGGCAGAACCCAAAGTGGTCCAGATCTGCCCAGAACAGTGTGATTTATCCCATTAGTTATTACTCCAGGTCCTGTCCAGTTACAACACCCCTGCCCTTTAGCTCACAGCTGCTCTTGGCTGGGACACAATTCATGTGCTGGGCTGCAAACAAGGTTGAGTATGGGCTAGAGGGAGGTGCCAGTGAGACTGGGTTACCATCTCCAGGGAATGTTTTTAGTCAGGTCATATTTCTGGTTAAGTCAGGGAGGTCAGCTGCTTCCAAAAGGCAGGGAAAAGAAATGAGCATAAGATTTCTACGTGGAGTGATAACAGCACTCATTTCCAGTGCCACAGCCTGCTCCTTGCAGAGGCATCACTGTTCAGCTACACAGATACAGACACTCTGCTGCAGACGTGTTGGGACAGAATTAAAACAAGTGTTTTAGGTGCCAGCACTTGACTGCAAGTGACATAGGAAAATCTGTGTACTTGAACCACTCTGGCTGTTGGATATTTCTGGTATAATACACATCTTTTGAGTGAAACATGAGCACTGCAAGGCGTGGCTCAGTGAAGGAGTGATCGTTAAAAGAGGAAGAAACTAAATAAAATTTTTCCCCTCCTGTCATGTGAAGGAAAGAACTTCTGTCCAGTTTGCTGCACGGACAACTTTTCTCTCTTCTTAGAAAAATGGGTAGTTATTAATAGTTGTAGAATGCTATTTTATGCTTTATTACCCAGCAAGAGTGAAAATTATGACACACAGGTGGTGAAAAAAAGTAGTTCAATGACACATAAATTAGCTCTACTGCTTCTAGAGAAGCAAAAGGAGTATTAAAAACAGGTTTGCAAAACTATGAAGATTAGGATTTAACAAAGACTAGGATGTAACTGAAGTAACTGAGAATAACACCAAGATGTTTAATTGTGAGGAAAATGAGTCCATGGAAAGGACAGACGGAACAGAAGAGGAGGAGATGTGGGAAGGGTGCCTGCAGAAGGAGAAGCAGACTGGATGCCATGCCTCAGGTTGGGATTTCATGCGGAAAATTAGTAAAAAATATATTGGCACAGAAATGATGGAGCCATGCTTGGTTAGGCCCACAGACCAACTGAACAGACAATAATCTGTCCTTGACTCCGACTGCCCTGAGTTCATGGCCTTGTAGGATAAAAATGTGAACAAGGACTAACAATATTTTGTCTTCAGAAAACTCATTTTAATCAAAGTCCTTGTCTCTGTCTCTGAACTGATCTTGCAGGAGTAGTTACTCACTCTTTAACTGACGCTCATTTGTCTTTACACTCGTGGAAGCATTCCTTCCTTTAGTTGATCCTTTCCTCCCAACATTATTCCTACACTCATGTTCCTGCTTCTCCTTCATTTCCTCTTTGTTTCAGACTGTCAAGAGAAACCGTCTTATTCTCTGCTGCATTTCGTTTCCAGCACACGCTCTCACACAGACCGCACATAAAGGTGCAGCCTCTTCAGTTACTAGCATGTGAGAGTACTCTCATCCTTGCTCAACTCATTTTAGGATGACAGGACTGTAAAAAAGAGAGTAGTAGTTCTTTATGTAGGTGGAACACAAGTAATCTATGGACTCCTTAATTGAAAGTATCCACAATGTGAGGGTGGGACTCAAAGAAGCAGTCAGATAGGAAGAAATATTTAAATGCATAAAAGCCTCTGAACACAGAGAGCCAGACAGTTTTGCTGATAGGTTTTCCTGCAGAAGTTAATCTTAAGTGATGAAGCACTCAATGGGGAGCTAGGAAAGCCAATTATTGTTATGTCTTCCCTCTGCAACTGAAGTTTCCATAAATCAGATTCAACCTGTCTGACAGCAGAATCCCTGGCTTTAGAAAGCATTAATCAAAAGCTGACAGTCACAATCACTGCATTTAGACAAAAAATGTAGAACTGGAAAAATAAATTAATGTATAATTATGAAAGGCCTTTTATGATCAGCTCTGAAGGCCAGAAAACACTGAAGACAAATCACAGGAAGAGACATGTAAGTCACAAGGAAACAACCTCGGGCCCTTTTCTAAGTTCTATCACTTTGCAAAGGCAACAAAGATCTAAGTTAACTTAGGGAAAGATTCAGGAGGAAATTACAGGACATGTGGTTCAACCCAGTAATATCTAGAGTTAAGACTTCACACACTAAAATTAACAGCAACACAAAGTCACAGTGCTTTTCAGCGAAGGCTTAACACAGGTTGCAAGAACTGTAAAAGGCTACTTAAGGAGAACAAGGCAAGCATCTGCAACTAATTGCATAGGAACTAGCTTGGAAACTAGCTAAAGACAGGGACAGATTTTAAAAAACATCTTTTTATTCACGCAATGACAGTAATAATGACACTTGAAGACAATGTATTTCAGATGTGTAGTTTTCTTGAATACGAATTATTTAGTAAAGATATAAATAGCCATAGCAGATAATGAATGAGATGTGCTTTAATTAAGAAATAAGATAATAGCATATTTTCTTAGAAGTAAAGAAAAACCATCTGGGATATTCAAGGGTTCTTATTCATTACCCTGTTCTCTATTCAGCTATGCATCTGAACAAAGTCTAATTCCATTTATCAGACAGACTGAAAAAAACAAGAAAAACTTTTGATTAGTAGATATTAAAGAAGCATGTAAAGGAGACAGTGCCATGACATACAGGACAAGAACATTGCCTTAAGCCTACTCCCCTGTATCCTAGACTATGAAATACAATAAACAGGAAAAATCAGGTTGATGGTGTCATCCTTCTGTAGCAGCCAGAACAGTTACTCATGAAAAAGTTAAAGAACAGCTAACGAACTGGCATAGAAAAATGTTACAGGAGTTAAATTGAGGCTAGATGAGCACCATGCAAGCAAGGGTTTACTCTCAATGCTTCAGCATGGTACTCCACCTGTACCTAATTTAGGAGACTCCCCTGTAGCCAACATCTGCACTGCTTGCTTCCTGGCGAGGGCTGGTGTGTCCTTTGCTGCTGAAGAAAATCCCCATATGCCACATGCTTATTTTAATAGCTTCCTTAACTCTTACAAAGTGCACCTAATAATACCACAGCCATGGTGTCTTATTAGGAAACTGGGTTCCCTGTCTCTGCTTTACTCCCTAACAGCCCTCCCACTTCTTTTTAACACCCTTCTTTCAACTTGTAAAGCAGTTGAACACTTTAAAAAAACCTTCCACCCTGTGGCTTTGCTTCACTTTCAGCAAAAGGCTGTCGGCTGAACAGGTGAATCAGATAATTTCTTCCCATCTAAATATGCAAACTCATTTCA
The DNA here is from genome assembly GCF_020740795.1 of Apus apus. Classification (NCBI taxonomy): domain Eukaryota; kingdom Metazoa; phylum Chordata; class Aves; order Apodiformes; family Apodidae; genus Apus; species Apus apus. Next base: position 158,950,767 of record NC_067282.1, read on the forward strand.
GCACAAGAATTCAACAGCCCAAAATAACTTTGTAGCTCTTAAATGCCCAAATACCAAGTCTACCACATGAAGAAGTTCACAGAAAAATTTCTCCAACACCAGGCTCGTGCAGTGTTGCTTTCCTATTCAAAACAAAATAGTTCAGTGAAATGCTAGCCCTTAGCTGTGCACCCTGCCTCTTCCTCATCAATCACTGGGCAAATTATCCAATGAGGGGTGCAGGTGCTTGTCTGCCTGTAAGATCCCAGTCTCTTTCAAGGCAGTTTTATGTCTTACAGCACTCCTGTACAAGCCCAGAGTGAAACAACACAGCTCCTCACCTCATACTGGACCTGTGCTTTTAGAATCATCTTTCCTTCAACTCCTCTGTGTGAGTATTTACTTCAGCAGTCCATCTCTGTTCAATATCTCATACTTTCCAGCAGAAAGGGGGCTGGCTGATCTCAGGGTCCATAGCCTCTTTAAAAAAGGCATGGGGCAGCCAAGAGACAGCTCGAATACAGTTCAAAACCAACATGTTTCTTAGTTCTCTTTTTTGCTTGTTACAAACAGCCTGAATTTCAGAAAATAACTCCTTGTCCTTCCTTCTCTCTTTATGCCCAGTGCTGCTTCTTTCTCCTGCCCCAAGAGTTTATCTGCATAGTGGTGTACTTACGAGAAGACCTGTGGAGCTCCCTTGACTTTTAGGAGTCTGCCTGTATCCTGCTTGTATTAGTTTGGAACTGAAGACCCAATCTTGAAAGGAGAGAGACATGCATATAGAGTGACTACACCCTTGTTTGTGCCTTGACACTGATTTGAGTTGAACTCCCTACCAGATGCATCCCTGCATCTTCAAGTGCCTACATAACCTTAAAAATCTGGAGACTGAGTGTCTACAGATGTGCTCCAGTCTTGATTACCCTCTTTTTGGCTGTGTTTTTATACTTCGCTCTGGATGGGTAGCTTTTAATGTACTGCTATTCTGGGGCTGTGGAAAGGGGCAAAATAAAATACCAACAAAATACTGAAAGACTCAGAAAGTAACTGCAGTGAGCAAATGTGCAAATGCATCTGAAAACTCAGCTCTGGATTCACTTCATTTAGATAACAAAACCTGCAATCCTTTAGGCAGAAATTTTCTTCCAAAGCAAGCAGAAAATACTTGGCTTCCTGTCTTTATGCTCACAGGTCCTGCATGTCACTGCAGTGCATGAGAAACGGTGTTTGAGAAAGAAGAAAAGCAGACTCCTTCCACTTCAGCATCCCATTCAATGCTATTTGTGAAGAGAAAATGTGCAGAGCTGGTCTGTTCCACAGCCCGGAAAGCCTCACTGTTTCACCTAAATCTCTTTCACAGCACAGTTTAGTTTCCAGCATAGGTTTTAGACAAAAGACTAAACAAAACTGTTTCCCTCTCCAGCTAGAGCTAGAGCCCTTGGACTCCATCTCTGAAATTTTACTACAGTATCCCTTCCTTTTCTGATGGTTTTAAAGGGAACATTCAACCACCTCTAAAATAAGTCAAATAAACTGATGGACCTCAGTGGAGAAAGCTGCCTAATTAGGCCTGTAACAGTATGATTATCTCCAATTCAAAAGCAGCAATACAAAGTACAAAGGCAGTGAACAATGTTCAAGAAAGACTATCTGCTTTCTCACTTCCTCATCCATCCACAGCCAGCCTTCCCAGCAGCCTTCTGAAGGCAGTCCTTCAGACCACTTCTCTCTGCTCTTCACTGCAGGCTGCCCATAGGACCCTATCAGCAACTGCATGCAGAGAGGTACCACCAGGAGAAGTATTTAAGGCTGTGTTCAGCAGTTTCACAGTCAGCTATCTCCCCAAGGTGCTCTCAGTTTGAATTTGTGCTATAAACAGAAAAAGTCAATCAATTTCACAGGATCAGATGTTCCTGTGCAGTCTACTAGTAACAGGCATATTGAGCTTGCTTGAAAATTGTTGTTCTGCCTAGCTACTCAGTTTTATATCCTATGGCTACCTATAGCAATACATTTAAACTCACCCTGGATTCCAAACGCCTGCCAGAATGCAGAACACAAATAAGGAAACCAAAGATACAGTATATATATACACAGTTTAATTTTTAGTCACAAACTTCCTTTCCAAATGCACAGTGTGGTAACTTAGCTTTGAAGTACCTTCACATGAAGCTTCCAACAACAGCTTTGTAAACAGCTGTACGAAGACTTGACTATATGTATTTGTCAGTCCAAAAGCTTTCAGCAGAAAATGACAATTCAGAAATGTTTCACAGAAAGGTTGTCATTTCAGGGAGTTTCCTCTATGACCCAGTGAGATAAGTCCAATGGATTGCTGACCAGACAAAATTTCCAGGGTCATGTAGTTTACTCCAGTATGTGGTACCTTAGGACCTCTAGGTTCTTGCCACAAAAATGGAAGATGGGCAGACCTGGAAGCTCCATCCCTACCCAAGGCTCAGGATATAGACTCTGAAAGGGACTAAATTCTCCTCCAAAGCCACTAGCAATTGCAGTGTCCCTGCCACAGCAGTTGCTGCCCTGGCCATTCCTGCTCCTGAGCTCTGAAGCCCATTCACTATTCAGTCACACTTCTCATATTCCTGAGTATGTCTGGTAAGTCCGATAGGAAGCCAGGAGTTAAGAAGCAAGGAAGCTATGGAAATGAAGATTATAAGTTCTCAGACTCAAAATAATTTGGAAATTCTGGGAAAAAAAATACTTTGGTTATTCAGAAAACCTTTTGCAGACCTCCTACTCAAAAAATCACAATTTTTACAGTCTGAAATGCAATAATCCCTGCTGTCCCTTCTCCCCTCACTGTCAGAGTGACAATCAGTAAAGGAATACCAAAGAATTCTGGGTGTAACTGTAAATTAGGAAACAGTTTGTAGTTACTTTGAGGAGTAAAGTTCAGAAACTTAGCTAGGCTTCCCAGATACCTTGTTTTTAAACAAGCAAGTAATTAAAGTCCACCACATTGTAACCTCGCTAATTTGGAACTAATTTGAAGCTCATAACGTGGAAACCCACAGCAAATTATTGCTGCCTGAGGATTAGCCACAAGTAAACACAACAGCAAAAGAAAACCTCTGCATTCCATTCTTTCATTCATTGTAAAAGTGCAATTTGGTTTAAATTCTAAGCATATGTTTATATTTTTGCAGTACACTTAAAAATTAAAAGGAATTTTAATACCCTGAGACTTCATTAAACCTAACTTTTAGTGATTAAGGCATGCTGAGAAGCAAGAATTAAGTGCTGTTTGGGAAAGGTATATTGGTGAAATACCAGCTAGTTAAACTTTATTGCAGTTTGAAACTTTGTCAGCAATAACAATTTTATTATCTGGGTGCTTAACCATCACATTAGTGTCTAAGAGCCTTAATTTAGCTTTCCATAAAAAGAGAAAACCTTGTGGTTGACCATGTTTTTTGGAGGGAACACACACTGGCAAACATACCACTGTTTTGAATTCAGACACTTGCCACAGCAGCCAGTCTTCATTAAGCGTGTACAGAGCTTTGCAAGTTATTGCATCAACAGGTCCTTTGTTTATCCTCTGATTGAGGGTTGTCACCAGCAAATAGAAAGGTTCACCAATTGTCTCCTAGAACATGAAACAAACACAGGGAACATGTTAGGTTTTGTAATCATTAAATGGGCACAAATAACTAGCCAAGAATCAACAAATTAAGTTATTTCCTTTTAACTAACTTGTCATCTTGCAATTAGAAAAGAAAATCCCTCTGAGCAGATGTACCTAGTTATTTGTTTAACCTCCATCCCTTGCTTTTTATGCAAATAGCAAGGGACAGCTGGAGTGTGTGGCAAGATAGCTCACAGCCCCTCGCTGTGCACAAGCACACTACAGACAAGCTGCTCCTACTCCACCTGGCAGACACTTCCTAGTTCCACTGCAGAGCAGTGGGGGGTGAGACATGCATGTGTTCACACACATACTTCAGCTATTTCTTCCTACTTCAGTCTTGTGAGACAACAAGCTAACAATCAGTTTCCTTTTCAAGTGGTGCCTCCCCTTGCTGTCCCTGAAAAAACGCCTTGGGAGCAATGTGGTGGGACATATATTGGTGGATCAGCAAAAGAGGAAATGAAACTGGGGCTTCCCTCTCCTGCCTGAACCCCAGGCTTCAGGAAAGCACCTGAGAAAGGAAGGGTGGATCTTTGTTTCTATGTGACACCATTCCTGCAGCTTGGCTGAGGCATCTCACCAGCACAGCTCTGTAAAGATGACTGGTGTATTGAGAACACATCTCTTGACAGTTCCTTGGCTCTCTTCTGGGGTTTCAAGAAACCAGTGTGAGCTGCTGAGCCTCACACAGTTCTGCTGCTGTATTACTGGTAAGAGGAAGACAGATATGAGTGATACCCTATCACACTGATAAGAGAGGCAGGAAGCATAGCCAGGCACTGAAACCAAGAACAAAGTGCTACCAAGTGGGCTAAAATAAACAGGAAAATGAAATAAATAGTTTATTTTGTTTGCACTTGAAGTCATTTAGTTCTTGAAACCTGCAATGCTGTTTGGAGGTTAAAAAGCTTAGAAAGAACTGCAGTTTTCCAAAAGATGGTATTCCTTAAATCTCCATTATATGGAAGCTTTCCAACAGCTTGTATGGAAAGGCACAGCTGCATTTTAAGGAGTGTGTCAGCCTTTTAGTGTGATCACAAGACATCTCATGGAGATGAAATAACGTCTGACATGAGAAAAGGATATGCTACAACTGCAAAATTACACAAATCTCAGCCAAATAAATGACATGATCCTCACTTACAGATGTGCTCTTTTCCTACATCCCACTGATCATAGCTAGGTCACCTAAACTAGATGTGCACACACTGATAATGTTAAATGTTAGATTGGATGCTTTAAACTGGTCCCTCTAACAATTCCCATGGAAGAAATCAGTTTTAAAAACTATTTGTGTATCTTATATAGTGAAAAGATGAACACATACTCGGAGAAATCCAGAAAGGCAGACAGACATCCAGTTTGTCAGCAATTTTTCTACCACCGATTCAGTTCGTCTAAGCAGAAGCTTAGGCTGTACATTGCTTGACTGCTCCATCAAGTCCTTTGTCAACACTTCCAAAATATGGGTTAGATAAACTAGCTTAGTTTGTAGTGCAATAGTCAAGAAGGATGCAAACAAGCACCTGTTAAAAAAAAAAAAGAAAAAAAAGGGATGCTGTAATAGTTGAAATTTCTCATTCTAGTAATTTTTAATAAATGAAACACACTTTAGTGCAGTTCACATCCTAAGTTTTCCCTCCTTAGGTGCAGATACTGTACAATGATTGCTACAAAAATATAAAAAAATGCAAGTCTATCTGCTCTTGTGATTATTTCTTAAACACAGGATCTGTGTCTCTAGATTCAGTTTTGCAGAACAACACCTGCTTCAGTGCCAGAACATTTCTAAACTAGAATTTTTTATCGAACTCCAGGAAGTGTTTACAGGTTTGAAGTGAGTCTTCCTGCTCCTTTGCCTCTTTGTTTACATGTGCAAACATTCCAGTTTCTCTTCAACAGCTTGTTTCAATGGCAATGTTTTTCTTCCTCAATGTGTGCAGATGGAGAAGATGGAAAAATGCTCTGGAGTTTTTGCAAGGTTGTTTTGCAGGAGGTAGAAATTACATTTGTTCTACAATCCATGTTGTTTTTCCCTGCTAATTCTTTGTCTTGAAGATGATAAGCATAAGCATACTATACCTGTCTTTCACAGAGAAATTTTTCTGCTTTTCAAGGGTGTGAATGAGAGTAACAAGAAAGTTCTTGTTACAAATTAAAGCATGCAACATGTTGAAGCTTTCATCCTTGCTCGTTTGGTCTCTGCTCTGGAATAGTTAAACAAAAATAAGCAAACTGTAGTTTGGCCATGATGGGTTTTTAATGCTCAGAAAAATGGTAAGCAACATAGGGGATAAGATCCTGGCTTTGTTAAAATCAGTGGGAATTTTTTATTTACTTCATGGGTCTCAGGATTTTACTGAAGATGCATTTGCATTTGTGTGTAACATAGAGTACACACATGTAGAGCATACATTTTCTGTCATATACACAAAGTAATGCCAATAGTTAAGTTTGCCTGTCATTTCCCATGACTAGATTCTGTTTATTTTTTTTAAACAAGTCATAAAATACATTGGGCAACAGCATCTTCCATATAAAATTCTTTTTCTATATAAATCTATGTAACTCTCCTCATGGGGGAAAGGGAACATATTGAAAATGCAATCTGGTGTGTTCCAGGACAACACTGAGATAAGGGACACAATCACTCTTGAAAAACATCTTTATTATCACACTACATCAACTTACCTGTGGCATGTCTTCACTGAAGATGGATGCAAAGCCTCCTGACTAAAATACAAGACAGGTGATATTTATCATTCTTACGTATACCAAACGTTTCTAACACATTTATGCTAAACATGCAAAGCATGTTCCTGATGGCATACAACTTGAAATAAAGCAATGGAAATGCTGGCTTCTAATGCAGCCACAATACACAAAATCTACACGATAACTTCTGCAAAGGTGCTGCCAAGGTTCACTGAAAAGTGAACTGTCAAAGATGACCTGGCATTGACTTCAGTGCTACTGTGTGCTACTCTGTGCTGCTGAGCTGCACTAGCACAGAGTCTGCTAATCCTGTGCAGGAAAAGCTATTTATTGCCCTCATCTGCAAAAGTGCTAGTGTGCAAGGGGAGCTGCAGGCTGCGTCCTTCTTGGATGACAATGATAGACACTTGAGTTCATCTGCCTCCATTCATTTCAAGGCATGTTATGAATGATCACTAATGAACTCTCCAGGAGGTCCGTGCTGTCAGTCTCCAGGGAGGCACAGGTGCCACCACACATCCAGTCCTAGTGAAAGCTCTCACAACAAAGGAAGCCCTCAGTTCTCAAATACCTTCTCAATGCCTCTTGTCTTACTCTTACAGTCTGTAAGGTTCCAAAAATGCTGCAAGTTCCCAAAGTAGCACCCTTGAATGACAAACTGACATTTACTGTCATCTGCTTTATCTGTGATGCTGGCAGCCCTCAGTTTCATTAATAAATCATAGAATCACAGAGTGGTTTGGGTTGGAAGGAACCTTCAAAGATCATCTAGTCCAACCCCCCACCACGGGCAGGGACATCTTTCAGTAAGTAGATCAGGTTGCTCAAAGTCCTGTCCAACGTGACCTTGAACAGCTCCAGGAATGGAAAATCCAGAGCTTCCCTGAGCAACCTGTTCCAGTGTCTCACCACCTTCCTTTACTTTCCTTTTTTTTTTTTTTTTTTTTTTTTTTTTTTAAATCTTAGGGGTTGGAAGGGACCTCGAAAGATTATCCAGTCCAACCCCTCTGACAGAGCAGGGTCACCTACAGCACATCACACAGGAACTTGTCCAGGCAGGTTTTTAATGTCTCCAGCAAAGAAGACTCGACAACCTCTCCGGGCAGCCTGTTCCAGTGCTCTGTCCTCGTAAAGAACTTCTTCCTTATGACCAATCTAAATCTATTCCCTTTTAGTTTAAAATCATTGTCCTTTGTCTGTCACTACAGGTCCTGGTAAAAACTCACTCTCCATCTTTCTTATCACCCTTCTTTATATTGAAAGGCTCCAATAAGGTCTCCTCAGAGCCTTCTCCAGGCTAAAGAACCCCAACTCACTCATGCTATCTTCACAGAGAGGTGTCCCAGCCCTCTGACCATTTTTGTGGCTCTCCTCTTGATCTGCTCCAACAGATCTATGTCTTTCTTGTACTGGCAATCCCAGAACTGGACACACTGCTTCAGGGGGGGTCTCAAGAGAACAGAGTAGAGGGGAAGAATCACCTCCCTTGACTCTCTGGCCAAGCCTCTTTTGATGCAGCCCAGGACATGGCTGGCTTTCTGGGCTGCAAGTGCACATCTAATTTTTCATCTACATATCTGATTTTTCATCCCTTCCTTTCCTCATGCCTCCTGTTATCTTCTCCCCTACCATACTCTTCTTCCTCTTATTCCACTGGCTATTCCCATTTTTCCAGCACCCCTAACACCACCTACCAATAAAAAACACACAGAGTGAAACAACCAGAACCATGTTAAAGGTTAAAAATGCTTGTGAACAGGAAACAAGCATGGTAGCATTAAATAAAATAATGTGGAAAATTGAAGGAAAGCAGAAAAAATACCCAAAATTAAGAAGCAAAGCAAAAATCAGGCTGAATATAACAAATATTTTACAAATAGATGTAATATCCATTTAACACCTACAAGCATTAAGTACAGAACAAAAGCTATCAAGACAGATTAAATACAGAAAATTGAAGCAGCAGGCAGTGGGAAGCTCACAATGAAGATGGGGTCCATCACTCTTAATTTTATGTATCTGACTCCCTCTTCAAGCAGCTCATCCCATCCTGAGACAGATGTCTCAGGCAAGTGGGATGAGTAATTTTCTTGAGCTGCCTGTCTCTGCACTGACTACAGAAGATGCTCAGCTAATAGCTTTGATGTTCATGTTTAAACAGCTTAGATTAGATGAGGCTAAGCTGATGGAACACACTGGAAGGCAGAAAGAGCACAGTACAGACATCATTCAAACACACGAGGTTAGTGCGGGAAGTGGTGGTCTGTCACTTTGATCCTTCTGTCAACCTTTCTGACACTTGGCTGCAATCTACTACCCCATCACCTTTTCTGTTAATCTGAGAGTTTTCTCAGTAGCACACTGCTCTCTTACCACTTTCACACTGCACAAGGGATGTTTGGACAGTCCTGCAATGTAAACAGTTAAGTACTTAGCAGGGAAAATTGGTACACAATACATTAAGTAACTTGCCTGACACCACATGTCTGTTAGAGAGCTAATAGTGGCAAGTTTACCCTTGTGGCATCAGCATTCAAACTGAGACAAAATCTAATTGGAATAATTTCCAGGGTGTGCAGTGGCATGAGACTTGCCAAGGCAAAAGAGGAGCCCTTCCCTTTCTCACCTCACATAATGCAACTGAGTGGCAGGCTTCGTGCCTTTTTTTTCTTTCCCTTTTATTTGCAAAAAGCAGATAACTTTCATCCAGAGAGCTTCTACAGATTGTTCCTGTTTTGACAGGGGACTATCACTACAGAAAGATACATTCCTAAAAATAAAACCACTACTTTTAATGCTAATATGCCTGGCAACAAAACAAATGGGAAGAGATGCAGAAAGTAAGGTTTCCTTGATTCACTTTCTTCAAACCTCGTTGTGACACCATGCAAATTAAACTGAGGGCATGACAGCAGTGCCAGAAGAGATATTGCCAGTTTCCTTTGGTATGAGAACTGGACAAAAAGTGTGCAAAAATCATAGAATCACAGAATCATAGAACGTATTGGTTTGAAAGGAGCTTATAAAAGTCATCTGGTCCAACCCCCTTACAATAAGCAGGAACATCTCCAACTAGACCAGAGCCTCATCAAGCCTGACCTTCAATGTCTCTAGGGATGGGGACCCCATCACCTCTCTCAGCAACCTGCTCCAGTGATCTACCACCCTCAAATAACTTTTTCCTAACGTCCAACCTAACTGTACCCTCTCTAGCTTGAAACCATTGCCTCTTGTCCTATCATTACATGCTCTTGTGAACAGGTCTTCCCCAGCCTTCTTACAGGCCCCTTTCAGGTACTGGAAGGCCACTATAAGGTCCCCCTGGAGTCTTCTCTTCTTCAGGCTGAACAACCCCAACTCCCTCAGCCTGTCTTCATAAGAGAAGTTCTACAGCCCTCTGATCATTTTCATGGCTCTCCTCTGGACATGCTCCAAAGATTATGCATATAGAATTGTTATACATCATTCTGCTTTAGTATCTTGTATTTGGTGTTGCACAAAAACAGGCCCTGAATCTGCACTGGCACGTATTTAACTTTATCACAATGAACTTTTAGTGGGATCACACATGGTGACAGAGTGAAGCAGTGTGCAGATAAGACTGGAGGACTGGGTCACAGTAGTGATGAGTAACACATGAAGACTAGTAGATAATTTGCATACATACCAGCTATACCCTAAAGCACCACAGCACTGACCAAGAGGTTTTCTACTCATTGGTGTCAGTTATATGGCAAAATATCACCACCTGAGATCACAGCTTCTGACAATTAGTAAGTGCCAGTAATCACTGGTTAACATCATGATACAATTTTGAAAGCTGTGGCAAATGCAACTATCAGCATTGCAATGTGCCACACACATGCAAAAAAATAGCAAGAGAAGTAAAACATTCAAGAGAAGGCCTCTTTGGTCCTCCAACACACTGGCACAAACTGCTCAAAAGAACAATGAAAATTTCAATTTCTAAACTGGACAGCACTTCAGTACTTCTCTATTTTTTAAGCATTTGACCTACACTCCTTTGAATCAAGGTCTTACCAGTTCTGTCAGCAGCTTGGAGTAGAAAGTCAGCACGACCTTAGAGCCATTTCTTCATCCCACAAGTCTAATTAGGAAGTGTCATGATGTTAGCTAGCATGCTAGCTAGCCTGACTGTTACTTTAATTAGCTATAGCATGGGAAGTGAAAGCATGAGAACAAGAAAAGCAATGGATAAATTATAGCTTTGTTAGGATGGTCTGAAAGGCAAGCGATTAAGTGAGGCTGGGTGAAAAAGAAATGTATACACACACAACCCTTGAAAATTCAACAATAGTGCTTTATCTACAGCATTTAGGCTTGGTTAAATACAGAGATTTACAGCCTTACATGTTCTTTGGTAATTTTTGATTTAAGAAAAGTTTCTTGTGAAAACAATGTGCAATTACTGTGTACTATTTATTTCAGTTATTTGATCCCGACCTTCCCAGCTTTTTCATTATTAGGCAGAGCTGTCAACTGAAAGACTTATAAATATTTACCTCTGGAAAGAAAGTTCTAAGAGCAAAGTGTTTGTAGTCAAGGAAGGGAACAGTTCCAAAACTATCCACCACGTCTAATTCATCCATCTGCAGTTCAGCAAATCCTGAAAAATCACCCCCCCTCCCCACCCAGAGAGTTAGTTCAGTTGACACAAAGTCATCTTCATCTTCACAATTATAATGGCCCCAATGGATGTTCCTTGAAAAACAGTTTTGAGGGAAGAGGAGTTGTCTTGCTAGCTGAAGCTTTTATGAGGGGAAAAGTACCAATCCATTTTTTCCCCACTTTTGTTGAAGGAAATATTACATGCAACCCTATTAGCTCAGTGTTATCTGCTACTGCAGTGCACACCAACATTAAAGAGGAACTCTGATACAACACAAAAATATTCTAACAGCTAGAAAATGCAAATGTTTATATAATGTGAGCTTCTTGACAGTTTCAGTTCAGAAATTATGCTGTACTTAAGCCTTATACAGCTCTTTAGACCTACCCTCACGTATTTCTCTCCGAATCTCATACTCCAGCAGTTCAAGTTGCTGACTCTGTTTACGAGTTAACTCTTTGGATTTGTATCTAGTAACTATGAATGCCACTAAAAAGGAAGAAAAAAAGATGCTGAGTACAGAAACTGCAGAACAGACAACCTCTATACAAGACATATTTTAATACTATTTTAAGAAAATAGAAAGATTAAAATTGCACTCTCCAGGGGCATTCATGTTTCTACTGTTGTCAGTGTGCTAGTATCCATGAGCCCTAGTTATCTGGATCAAACACCAATGTTTCATAAAAAAACATTTCTTTAAACAAGGTCTTAGAGTTGTCAATCCAACTTTATTTGAAAGCACACCCTGCTACGTACAACCTGTGCAGTGGGACCCAGAACCTAACAATCACTTCTACTACTAGCAACCTACTTAAAGTAGCACTCATTAAGACAGTTGCTTTGAACAGGAAATCCACTTCCAAGTTGTTAACTTTTCTAAAGCTTATTTTGAGAGAGTAAAGGCATGAGATATGGTTCCTGTAAAGGTAATGAACTTTTTAAAAGAAACCAAACCAAAGAAAAAACCTCTAAACTTACTACAATAAATGGAAAATTATCAAATACATAATCAGGTCAAAACATTCAGAGAAAAGGAGTGACAAAAAGAGGTGAGATAACAATATACCCCCCTCAACTTGTCAATGACCTACAAATTAATGAACAATTCAAATGAAACTAAGCAGAAACACCACAAACACTGAGAATAAGCAGTTTGTAAGGGAACATCTCCCCCAGGGACTGGAGGGGAGCCCAGCTTTGTCAGCTGGAAGGGCTCAAGTTGTGACACAAGGATGTCAGTCCTATGGCTTGGCCTCATTAAATGGTGGTGAGTAATGCCAGCAGAACAGCAAGAACTACTGTCTTGTAACATGCTGTAGTCTGAGAAGATGGGCTTTACCACCAGACCAGGGTTAACTTTGCCCACTCTTACTGGGAACAGGAGAAAGCTACCAGACTGTTTGTGAGAGTCACAAACATGTACATGTGCATGATTATGTGTTTCTGCATCGTGATTATATCCCTCAGCAAATAAAAAACTGTAAACACATCATTGTACTTACCTATAATGACACCCACTACAATAGGCAGCAAAATAAGAACATATAAATATATGTGGGATGATGTTGGTTTGACTTCATTCTCAAAATTTCCTAACTTGACCTGAAGAAAAATAACAGCAGTGTTAACAGAGAATAGGTACTATATCAGTGCTTAAAATTATTTTTAATGTATTTTTTAAAAGTATTTGAGGCACATGAAGGACGCTGGTTCTGCAGATTATTGGGAAGACAGTAGCAATTTGGGAAAACGTGCACTAACATAAACTTAACTTTTACTATATTTGATGTTTAAGCTGGATAACAGAGCTGTGCCAGGAGTAAAATGTGGAGATCCTCAGGCAGCACCAAATTTTGCCATTGCTCTCACTGCAAACTAGAGCCCTCGAATGGCAAGATCTGACCTCCAGCTGGCCAAGTGGCTCATGCACTTCAGAACCACTGCTAAACATTCCGGCACTTTGAAGGGAGGAAGACACATGGTGATACTTACAAACATTCCTTTGCACTCACATTGTTGCTCTGCTGAGCAGAAAGGTAAGATAAGACTCACGCTAATAAACAGGGAAGTAAAGCTTTTGACAGAGACCTGGCCCACAGCCCTCTTCCCTGTTTCTTTGCTGAAGTTTCAACCTCTTTATGTAGGATGTAGGGCAGTCCTGAAGGTCCACTTAAGAACAAATACAACATGAAATACACATACAACATCCCCCAACAGCTACTGGGCTTGTCAAGGGCATGACAGGCATTATTCTTAGGAATACATGAAAGTGCTGAAGTCTGCCTGATGAGCCATTCACCACTGATAATTATGGCAGACGAAATTCCACAAAGGAGGATCTCAAAGAGGACTGTGAAAGCACATAAATAAAGGGTAGCTAAGACTATAAACAGACTAGAAGCAAAAATACACTTCAACACAAAAAAAGAATACCAGTAAGTGCCAGGGATAGAAATGAGTCTGAGATAATTGAAAAGGAGAGTTGAATGTATTTTGGGTTACAGCAGGGAAAGCAGATCTGGTGATTTCAATCACTGACTTGTGACAGGAGGTGAGAAGCCAGGGCAGCTGGACACTGCCAACTAGATAGTCACATCACAGCTACACAGACACAAGCAAGCAGAGAAACCCCACAGGGCTGGAAGGACACAGCCATCATGTTTTCGGGGCCCCAAAGTAGAGAAGACAAAGCAAACCTATTTCCTCCATCAAATGTGATTTGTCCTCAGTTGTTTATGTGCTTTCATAGTTCCTATACAAACTACTTCCCATCTGAGCCTTCCCAGGATCCCATTTTCCTTTTCTAAGGCTAAAATGCATTGTTGGTTAAATACATTAATCATCCTGTGTCTAATACATCTGACTTTCTCCACTTGTCATGTCCAACCAAAGCATTCCTAAGGCAGAAATTCCTGTTACTCATCCAACCAAGGCAACGTATTCATTTAATTTTCTGTTCATACTTAGATTATCTTTAATTTTCACCAAAGCCTTCCTACTCATTGGCTTAATTTCTTTCCTTATCTTTTATTTATCTTGCTTATGAATTACAGACTAAATAAGGTATACCTGAATTAATCCCATTCCTATTCCTAAACTAATTTCATTCTTTCTGCATGACATTGTAAAACCTCCTCTGTACTGGTAATGCCTCCAAGCTTTATGTCATCAGCAAATGCTATTAGTACATGCCTTATTTTTGTGCTCAAGTCACTAGTGATATTAAATAATACCTGTATGAAAATCAACATTGCCCAGAGTCAGCTCCCCATACACAGCACTAAGTTTTTCTAATCCCTAGCCTCTTCATAATCACCGTGTTAAACAGTTTACTGAATGACTTCCAGGTACATGTGATATGCAGCTTTTGTTGTTGTTGAGGAAATCACTCATCTCACCAAATAAAAATATCTAGCATAATCTGCTTCTATTCAAAATAAGATGACTATTCCATTTTCCATTTACCTCCAGGTCTTTCATAAGTCCCTCATCCAAAATACTTCGTGAGGCTTTACACAGAGCTAGGATTAAATCAGCAAGCCTCCATCTACCTAGGTTTTGGGTTTTTTTGTGGGTTTTGCTTGTTAGTTTTTTGGGTTTGTTTTTTTTTTTCTTTTTTCTTTTTTGTTTTAAATACTGGTTTTATATTTGCTGCTCTCCAGGTATACAGTGCTCTACTGACTCTACAGTTTTATTTAAAATCTTTCCTACCAAGCCTACAATATCATGTGACAGTTCTTTCTCAGTGCTGTGATGGGAATGATCCTGTTCCAGCTGTCTTGAGGCCCTTGTTCTATCTGAATCTTGCTTCTGTCACAAGAATGGCATTTTTTTCTTTGACACTTCCATTCAGACTGATCATCCTGTCTTTGACTCCACACTCAACACCCTCTTCCTGAAAACTAAGGCAAGAGATACATTTATTCTTGGGCCTTACCTATATTCTATACTCAGCTTATCCTCTCTTCAGAGTGGCTTTGCTTCTTCTATGATGATTTATTTATAAGATAGAAAAGAAAACACACGATGTTTTTCTACTTTTACTTTTTCCTTGATTTTGGAAAAAAAACAATTTTCAAGGTAGCAGAAGTGAAATGTAACATTATAACTACTGGATTTGATTTGCCTTAGTGAAGTGGTGACCTTTCTCTGACAGTCACTCCTATGAAGCTTGCAGGATGAGCGTGTGACATTGCAAGGCAATGTTAGTATTTAAATGCAATACCAATCTCAGAAAGGCTTTTCCATGCCATAACTGGCTTAGACGGCAGGATCCACAGATGGAGGATCAGTTAAGAGTGATATGAAATTGAGAATAGCTTCGTTAATCTTTACTATGAACCATATGCCTTGAAGTCAACAGAGTTATTTCAGCTTTATACTACCGTACACTGCAATAAGGGTCTGGCATCATTTTCCTCCCTCATAAATGGTGATGATTGCATTTTAAAAAATTCAGATCTTCATCTTATTCATGGAGCAAATATCTTAAGCCTCCATTTAGCTTTGGCATGCATGCTAATATTCTTATATTTCAGCCAGGATTTATGCCATGTGTTTATAGCTTTTTGGTCTCCTCCATTGTGTTTTGGTGCACATTGAAATTCATCCCCTTCTTTATACAGAAATGCCTTTTCTTCTTTCTCAGTAGTGATCCTCATGCAATGTTCAAGATCCTTATCTACTTCAGCAGGGAAAAAGTGAACATGAGGACACAATGCTTTTCCTTATGGCCACACTCCAGCATCAGACTGCTTACAGATCTAAGATGAGGGGCTCTCCCAAAGCCAGTGATGCTTTATCAGTGATGTCTGTGCTGCAGCCAGAGTTCTGACAAGATACTGCTCTCCTGGAGCTCAGCAGCAGTGAGCTCAGCTTGGGCTGCAAAGCCTCCCTCTGACACTACAGCAGTAACCAGACAGTAAATGAAGCCCATGTTGTTAGTGGTACCTAAGCTAGGCAGGCATGCTTAGATGTGGGGAAGATAACTGGACTACCAAGCACAAGGAGAACAAAAAATGCATCCAGTTCCTCCCTCTATAAAGAGCATTCATAACCAGAGCATTCATGCTACTTTCTACTATACTTGCATAAACATTCAAGCATTGTTAAATTTAAACAGAAGGCAAGTCTACTTACAAAAACTTTCACTGTGGAAAAGTCAATCTTGTCTGTTCCTTCCCTTTTGTATTTGCACAGTATAGTGCTACGATCTGGTTTTTTGGTAATGTTTTGGACGCTGAACCATATCTTTTTTGTCTGTGCACCATTCAGGTATGAGAGATAAACCTCTACCTCAGTTTTGGAAATATTCAAGTTGTCATTTTCTTTCTAGAGAGAAAAAATTGAAAATCATTAACATTCACTAAACACAGTAAGAAATAAAATTATCCCCAATGACTATTTTAAATAAGGAATTATAGTTCATTACTTTCAAACTTACATATATTTTTAATTCCAGATCAGGATCCAGCTCAGTGTGTAGCTGGTAGTTAATGAAGACTGGGTCAGGGTGATAGTGTAATTTGACACATGGTATAAAGGTAGTTTCCACTTTTAACATCATATCAACAACTTTGCCCTCCGTTGCATGGCTTAGGCTTGGCGTTAAGTAACGATACTCAGACTCATTTCCAGGATACCTAGAGACCTAGAAATGCAATAGCAAAGCTGCAACAGTCATTAAATACTCAACAGTGGGTACAATTACAAACAGAGGCACTCAAAATCATTTTAATGTTTTCCTGACTTCACACAGATACCTGCTAAAACCTCTTCTCTGCCACCAGGGCTGCATGCAGAGCACCTGGGAAAGTTTCTGTGCTGAGCCTGTCTCTACCTTAAAGCACATTTCTCACACACCCTGCGTGCTGCTTTAAGGCTGATTGCACACTGCTAAGGCAGCTATTTCCTGCAGTGAGGCAGGAATAGTGATTTCTCCTTCCTTCCGTTCAATGCAGGTGGCAAGAGAAGAACAGAAGAAGCTCTCCAGCACCTCTGGGCACTGGCTCTCCCCAGCTTAACTCCTGATAAAGGGGAGTTGCTCCAGCCACCCCATCAGTCACACCATGGGGCGGTGATGCTGTTTTCTAGTCTCTGTGCTGCAAGCCCAGAAGCAAACTGGGTGCCCACCTCCTCACAGCCTCAGAGAAAGGGTTTCATCCCAAAATCACCTCCAGTCTCCTGCCCCTTGATGAGGCAGTGGCACCATTTGGGTTCTCAACATAAAAGTCACCAGCCCCTTCTCCAACAGACCCATATATGAAGGCTGGGGAGGCTCAAAAAGGATTTATTTGGAGCAAGATTCTACAGCATAGAAAAAAGTCTTAGTGAATTATGCAGAAGAGTAGTTTATGTGTAATCCTACAAGTGGTCATTTTTATTTCAGTAGGATGCCTGCAAGTGTTTGAAAAATACTGAGATCCTCCTGAAACCATGGGAATAAAACCTAATCCCTTAAGAGACCTCTATTTGGTATTGTAAAGGAGGTTAAGACTTACAGTAAGGTTTGATCTCTGGTCATCTGAAATAATCACACTGTCCACCACGTTAAAATTTCTACCAATTGTAGTAATTCTGCGCCCACCACTGTAAAAAAAAAAAAAAGGAAGGGGGGAAAGGAGGTTATTATATGTCTTCCCATAGATAAATTCTTCACTAAGGCTTCAGCTGTGAATAAACTACTCATGTGCATTCTGTTTTGGTAGCAGCCAATATAATAGAGTCAAACTGCAGGACAAGATAATTTGAGCTATACAGTGCACTTCCATTCTTTCCTCATAATGGAATGGTAAATGCTTTTGCAACCACAAAATCAAGTAACTTGATAGCATACACATGCATCCTTCTTTTCAGGGACTCTCCACCTTGTTTTCTATGCATGCAGCCACAGAACTAGCCTGTGATTTAATATTCTGTCTTGAAGAAAGAGCATCATGATATTTTGCTACCCCAGACAGAGCAGCCCTGCCTATGCTTAAATTCTTGCCTTCTTCAGGACAAACCAATGGTGCCAGGCTCCTCACAGGAAACATTCTCAGCAGTGTTCAGACCATCTGTCTCAGCACACACAATGGCACTTGTGTCTGAGGGCTCTGGCTCACAATCTCTGCTGAACACAGCTGGAGTGGTTTGAGGTATTATTAATTTCCAGCTGCCTGAGCTGCCCCTCACCTGGAGATGAGGGTATGTGTCCCAGCTGCTCAGCTGCTGCAGCTGCCAGCCCAAGGTATTACCTCAAATCCACACTTGCCAGCGCTTGACGCCAAGATAGCAGATTAAGAGTGTGACAGTGGGTAGAAACTCTGCAGGCAGAGAGACAGGTGGAAAGCTGTGCCTGAGAATATCTGAAAAACACCCTGTAAGTCTTCCACTGGAGCTGTGAGTCTCCTGTAGAACACAGCAGAGGCCTGAAAAGGGATCTTTTGGCTTTAGGAAACCCAGTCCTAAAGCAAGTCACTCATGTTCTATCATGCTTTATTTTTCAGAGGTGGGGGGTATATCGAGTATCAAGAAATCAAAGGTAACTAGAGTTTGAATGCATGTGTGCTACCTATGTTTTGGATTTAGCTTTAGTAGGAAGAGACTATTTTTTACTTCTACAAAGGAGACCTGAGGTGGGCAGGGAAGAGTTTACAGAGTCTTGCAGAACACACAACCCATCTTGCAGCTTTCATGACCATATCTTTGTGTTAAATGTTAAATCAGTTCACCGGCATAAATTCATCTTCTACAACATGTTACAGCAGTCATCCAAACTTGTATCAGCTGCAGTCTGGCCAAGGAAGAAGGCTCAGTGGGACTACACCTAATAAACACAGTAAAAGCGTAGAAAGACAAATTTACCTGATCCAGGAGGAATTCGGTGTGATTCCAAAGCATGATGGAGGTGAAACATAACGCAGGGTCATAAGTGGTGAACATTTTTTCCCATTAGCCTGTATACATATACTTTTGGCCTCTTTACGTGTTGGTGGGAGAGCAAATGTCATTTGTGTATCGTTTATCACACTTCTAACTTGAATGCTGGAGGAGAAAGAAGAGAATCAGATACTGAAACACAGGTGCCACTATGCTACTCATTGGTGTTACTAAACAAAGCCTATAACCTAAAGCAAAAGACAACAGAAAAGAGTCTCTCTCTGAGCTGCCAGATGGCAGTGCAAAGAGAGAGAGCAGGGAGTTGAAAAGAAGAAGTGGGGCATCTTTTGAATGAAGTTGCTAGCTGTCACAATAATCACAGAAGACTATAGAAATATTGGTCTTTTGGCCTTGGGATGAGGCTATGTAAAGCAATGTGTGATTTTGCTGTGTAAACTGTGAACTTCGCTGTGCTATCAACACTTTAGCTACTCAACAACAAGAATCTTCAGACTCCTTTTCTTTCTCCTTTTTCTCTCTCTTGCCCCCCTCCTTTCTCCCTTTCTCTCTTTCCTCTGTCTCTACTTCCTCTCTTTCCCTCCTTTCCCTCTCTCCATCCTTTTCACATTTTGTTTTCTGTGGTCCCCAAGAAATTAATAGTTGAACTAAAAATTGAACTGTACCACATGAATACATTTTCAAGTGCTAGCTGTGTAAAATGGGTTTGGTAATCACAGGCAGCATTGCAGCTGCACCTGAAAATGACTGATTCAGAATAAGACAGCCTAATTATCTAGGGGGCTGCACTGTGCAATCATCAACAGAGAAAAGTACATGCTGTTGTGAGAGAGATTCCCTTTCTTGGCATGGTGTCTGTGCTTTCACAAGCAGAATCCTAGAATTTGTGGGGGATATTTTGAGGCAGAGGAGAGTCAAACAAAACACCTGCTTCCCTATGGCCTATCTTCTTGTGTACTGTCCTAACTACTGCCGAGAGCTTCCTACCCACCCACCCATCTCTTCTATTATATCCAAATACCAAATTAATTTCCATCATTTGGGAATTTAAAGTGGAAGTATAACTAAAGCAGCACAGAACATCCTTCCCTCCCCACCCCGCCCCTGCTGAGGAGAAGTCCCTGGCAACTGTTCACACAACTCTATTGCTAAGGTAAAAGGGGCATTAACTTTCACTATGCAAAGTAAATGGCATTATTTTTCAGAGCTTAACTCACACGTCTGGTTTACAGCCAGTGATTCCAGTCAGTATCAGTTTTATGCCTGATGCTTGCGTAAAGTTTTCTCCTTTGACTGTTATATCACTTTTGCCTAACGTAGAAATCCACAAAGGTTGAATGGAATGAATGTTGATATGCTATTAGAAAACAAAGCAAAACAAACTCTAGTTATAAAAAGGCTAGGCAGTTAAAAAACAGCTGCAAAAACAACCACCACTCAGGAATGCAGGTTTTATGGCACTGGGATACATTTCACTTATTCATTTCAAATCTTTTAACCTTGATCCTTGGAAGTACTGCCAATCACAACTTCTTTACAAGTTAGCTATTTTTACCTACTTATTCAATATCTTAAGTTATCTCATAATAAATTTGCCCAAAGGAACCAGTCTGACATACTGGAAAGCAAGTATCATAAAACCCCAGCTTGGAATTATACATCTTGTGTGACCCTTGAAGAACTAAGCAATAACACAAGACAAAACCCATGGTGCTGTCACTACAAGAGATCAGAGAAACAAATGAAGGCATCTCTCGCGACGTGAAAAGGGGAAGCAGGGTCAAATCCTAGAAAGAAAAGTTGAGAAAGAGCCCCAGAATTAGCTTTACTAGAAAGTACTTTCGAAGTCAGACATAAAGCTAAACTGTGAGGATTTTTTGGTATCCTATTTTGATGCTAAGAAGTTCACAGATCTATTTCCAAGCATTTTAAGAATAATTCTCATTTGCTCTGATGCTCTCACCATCTCGCAGAAATGTAGCTAATTTTTAAACTGTGCTTTTGTGTATCCTTATAGTTAATTATCCTAACTTGCTAACACTACCAAGCAAGAAGAGAGATTTTCTCCCTAGTGTATTCACTTGATGCATTTGACAGCATCTCATGTTTAATCAGTTTTGCTGCTTCCTCAGTTTTATAATCACGCAGACGGTTTCCTCTCTGTCTATCTTTCAGACAACAAACTGAAAACATTTTTAAAAACATAGAAAAATAAGCATGGGAAGCCACAAACTGTTTGGGATCTTCTCAGGCAAATGATTTCCATCTTTATTTTAGACTGCCTATAAAAGGAGTTTAAAGTGACTTTTTGGAGTACTGTGATTATCTTGATTTCTGCTGTTCACCTGTGGACATATCCACTGAGCAGTTCAACCTTCCCAACCATGAGAAGGGCATTGGTGCAAAACCTCTAAGAAAGTCCTTCCCACGGGGTTTTTCTCCCCATTCATCTCATCATATACCCAGCCTTCAGGCTGGTAACCTGAGGGGGCCTCTGGGGTCATACTGGCATCCACTGCAAGCACAGAATTCGCTTATTTCAGAAAGGTCCCTATCACCTTGTCCCCACATGCTACCATGGCCCACTGAATGCTGTAGTGCTCTGGAGCAAATATGTGACCTGTCACAACTGATTGAAAGCCACAACTTCTGCCTTAGGAAAGGGCAAGAGAGTGCAAAGGCTGGGGCCAGAGGGCCTGTAAAAGGGCCTCCAAAATGACCTCTGGTATGGATAATGAAGGAGGGCAAAGGTACCCCCTGACAAACAGCCTGAGAGGGAAAATTCACTCTCACCCTGACCTAGGGATCAGTTTAACCCTTAGTATGCCAGCAGGACAACCAAAGCAGAAATCTGAGAGATTAAAATCAGCATAGCACCAGTGCTTTTCTCCACTCACATTCCATCCCTCTGCTTGTGCCCGGCTTCCAGCACTCCAAAGACAGTCAATATCCTCACACTAATTCAGAAGCCAAATACTACAGAAAGGAGTAGAACACTGCTCTAGGTCTCTCACGTGGTAGCCAGACAGGATCCCTGAAGCACAGGATTAACACAGCATCAGTCAAACACACGGAGATCCCCCAGAGCTGCACCAGGGCAGTGAGCCCTGGTGCGGGAGTTGCCAGGCACCCCCTTGCGCAGAGATACCCCTTGCACCGGTCTCTCTGCCAGGTGCCACACATGAGCTTAGCTTGCCCTGTTTCTTCTCTTACACCAGGAAGAAATGAAGGCTAAGAATGGTTTACTCTGGAAATTTCCGCCTCCCCTGAAATCATGCTTTCCCCATGGCTACGTGACACGGGCTCCCTCGCCATGTCCTGTGTCAGCGCGGTTTCTCACAGCCCTGAGGCAGGCTGGCCAAGGCTACCTGAAAGCCTGCTTTCCTGTGGGACTGCTGTGGTCCATGACACTTTCCTCGGCAACAAAAGAAAGTGTGAATTTCCTCACTGACTGCGGGAGGGACTGAACGTCCTTGCTGGGGGTTTGTGGGGCTTGTTTCCCCAGCACCAGAGAGCGGCTGACCTTCCCACCACTTTGTGGCAGGGTAGGAGATGCCCGGCAGCACGAGGGAAAGGAGACAGCAGAGAGGCAGTTGGATATTTATAAAAATCACTAGTTGTGAGGCATGTGATGAAAGTGGCATAAACACAGAGTGCGACATACAGGAATCATGGGCCAGGTCCTCAGGTAATGTAAATCAGCACAGCCCTGTCAACTTCAATACGAGCGCCACATTTCCGAGCTGCAGTCCCCCATCCCCTGGACAGCCTAACGCTTCCCCGGGCTGTGTCAACAGTGGCAGACACATCCTCAGAGGTGTGGTGAGCATGGCAGCATGTCTCAGCCAGATATCTGGCAGCAGCCCAAGTTAAGCAGCCTCTGCCACCCTGGGGAGGTCATCCCAGCTCCCAGGGAGCTCGTCCCAGCTCTGGCACAGCCCGAGGCCATGCGAAGAACTAGATCAGGGAACTGGCCCAGATGAAAAAGAATCAGATGAAAGAAATGGTTATTTCCAGCCAAATCAGTTCCCCAGACAAGCCCACTCACACAACCACTCCAGCTGCTGCTCTGGCACAGGGAAGGGGAAGGTGCATGCATGGAAACCAGCAGCTGGAGCCAGAAGGAGGGCTGGAGCTGCCACCAAAAAAAAGGTGTATTAATCTAAATGCTAGGATGGGGTTGTGGGAAAACACAAATCCTCCTTCTCAGCTCTCCAGTACGTTCTCCTTAAAACACCAGCAGTCAAAGGAGAGCAGGATTTCAAATGCAATTTCAAGCCCTCTGAATGGATCAATCACTTTTAAATAAACATCTGCCTTTGGACTGCCTCTGGTGCTTTCACTGCCTTGTCCATCACTGTCTTTTCAAGATAAGGCGTGTGGAAGAAAGCCATCTCCCAGGCAATTCCAACTATTTACCAATGTAAAATTAATGCACTTGGAAGCAGAGCAAAGAAGAATTTCCTCTGTTCTTTCACCAGCCATAATGCTTTATATGCAGACCAAAACCAGAATATTAATGCTCAGAAGCACAAATATTACAATCTCACCCATCTCTGTGAAGAAAAAAAAATGTTGTTTTTTTGCGCTTTTTTTTTGTGTTTTGTTTTGTTTTCTTTAAGAAACCTCATCCAAACAGCTGAATTTAAGAGGTAATTCCTGTCTTCACAGTAAAAGTTTGGGTAGTTCTAACAAAACATTTAGACATAAGAACACAGTTGCTATTTATACCAACCATGCTATCACTCAGAAAAGCAGAAACCAAAAGTGTAGGCAGCAAATCTCTATGTACTTACTCATCAGTCAAATTTCTCTTCACTACTCATTTCTTTCCTAACACCTGCATGTCATAAGCAACCACTGATGACAAGATCACACAGTTTTATGAAAAAACCCCACTATTTTGGAACCATAAAGAATGAAGGGATAACCTCGTGGTTAAAGGGCTGGCCTAGGAGGCAAACCATACAGACTGTACACTCACAGTCAGTCTATATGATTTCAGTAGAGTATTCAACAACCAGATTCAGAAGGTACTTTGGCACCAGTGACACTCCTTCCTTTCCAGTGAGCCAGCTTGAGTAGGATAGATGGAGAGTAACTCCATCTCTAGTTTTGTTTATAGCCTGGAAGCAAGGAAAATTTTTCTGGAAGTGTAAACCCAGGATTTACTAACACCCAGGGATTTCAGTTCGTGGATGAATTCTCTAACAACTTGCCTTTATGCAGAAATTAGGTGGCACACCATCACCCTCCTTCTGCTCCCCTGGCAGCTATGCTTCAGAAGAAGTTGTGATCTGGCTGCGTAAGATGACAGAGGTTTGAGACTCTGAAACAGTTTCACAGAGTTGTCTGCCAGGAGAACTCTTAACATGCATTTAAATCTAGGTAAGAGATTAAGTCTGAGATGTTCTCCTTTGTTGTCTTTTTTTTTGTTGGTCAGCTCACACATCCCAGCCCTCAGAATGCCAGCTCCTGTGGACTGCCTAAATACAGCATACAGAGGCTTTGGCATTTAAAGCAATACTGTAAAATCTGCATTTAGAGGTAGGCAGATGACTATTGCAGTGTTTACTGTCTCAATGCCTGGATCTGAAATGCAAATCTTTGTCGGTACTTTTAAGCAACAACACAGCCCTAAGGAAAAGTAGTATCTATCCAAGTTCTGCATTGCCTTTCTATGTAACCAACTGATTCCCTCCCCATCGACATCTCAATTCCTCCTGCAAAGTCAAGTCATTTTACACAAATTTCTCCCCCACCCCACAGAACCCCCATAATGCTGATCTTAAAATGCTAACTAACCTCTGTTTTCTGTGCAGTGGCGATCACCTTGGAAGCAGCTGCATTACAACTATCCTGAAAAAAAACAGCATTTCTCCATGTCAGGACAAGGAAGAGACAGACTGGTGTTCACAACATAAAAAATACAAGGAGAAGGCATCATGGGGGTATTCCAGCCCTCCCCAGCAAACTTCACCTGGCAGGTGGTGGCAGGAGAGACACGTGTCCTTTTACAGCTGGCACACTCGCCCTTGTGTATACAAAGTGAGCAGCTGGTAACACAGAAAACAGAGTTTTTTAAGACACAGGGACTCAATCTAGATTCAGCCATGAATGTGAAACTTCAAGTGACAGAAAAAAGCACCAACCTAAGAGAACAACCTGGCAAACATGTAATGAAATGTGTAAAACATGTTACCTGCACTTACCCTCCAAGCCTATTGTTCTGTTGTGGTTATTCTGAGGAGCAATTTAGTATGAAATACAATCTGTGCTGAGATGCTGAGAGTCATACATTTCCAAAAAAGCATGAAGCAGACAGAACACTTCAGGTTTCTCTCTGCTGTGGTTTTCTCCAGTACATAAGTGGCCAGATAGTGCTTTTTAACCAGAAAAGGGTAGAAAATCATCATTGATTTTTTCACAGCTTGGCTGAACTTTTGTGTGTGCAGCGCTAGCAAGTATTGCTAGTTTGCTATTGCCTTCCCCTACCAAGAAATATGCCTTTTGGAGACTAGTTTGTCCCTATCTTGCTTTGCAATGCATCTATCAGCACGAAGGAGAGCCAAGAGTAGCACAGGCCGTCTCCATGCATGCTGAGAAATGCTCTGATTTTGCAAAAAACAGCTCCTTCCCTGTTTTGCTCCAGGGGCAGGGAAGTGATGCGCCATTTCCCAAAAAACACGAGTTCAATTTCTTCCTAGTTGACTATGAATTAGCCTCTTTCTACAGAGGAGGAGTGTTCTGAACAGGAACACTATAGCTACCTGCAGCATTTGTTAGCCAGATCTTTCTAAGTTTTAACAACCACCTATCATAAAGGGTTAGGCCATGTACTGAGCACAAATGTTCTCTACTGTAAGCTCTGGACAAAGACTGTGGCTCTGAAAAATGATGTGTGCAGAACAATAGGTATTCATTATTCCTATTAGCAGATTAGATGTTATTTTTTGGTTTAATTGTATTCATGTTACCCATGGACCACATTTAAATTGCATCCAGCTCAATTAAGAAAAAAAAAAAAAGCTACACAAAGTGACTTTTACAAAAATCTCTTGACTCCTTTGATCTAGGTCTTATTTTCAGTACTAGGGGCCCACCTTTTCCACAAGGACATACAGAATTTTATTGTCACTGTGATATCCTTCATTGTCTCTTCAGGCACTCGTCATAAATTCAGTCATTGTAATGACTCTCCTACAGCTAGCTGCCAGGGTCTTGTTAAATAAAAGAGTTATCACAAGAAGCAGCTTTCTAAGGACAATAAAAAATGAGGAGAAGGAGGAAGTAAGCCAATAAAAGGAATCTGACTATCTTTAGTGAATGTATTTTCTTAATAAATAAATAATAATAAAAAAGAATTATCATACTTCAGTCCCCCTCCCTGCACACACACATAAGCCCCTCAATAAACTTCAATAAGAAGAAGAATCTTACTTTGTCAACTGAAATGTTTGTGTGATATTCCAAGAGCTTGAGGACAGCGATGCTTCAAGAACCAGACAATCTGGAAAAATGTGACTGTTAGATTTGTGCTGGATATTACAAGAAAGAACTGAAAAAAATAATCGAGTTGAAAGCCCACGTGCCTTCAGCTGTTCTCTGCATGGTATGCACCTTGTCATACATACATTCACTCCCACTTTTGACTGATAAAAATACCTAGATTTTGTCCTTCCACAACACTCTTCAGCTGAGTTATTACAAGATTTATATGCACTCATTAATTAAGCTTGATGCCACCACTGCACAACATACAAAAGTAATGTCATTGTCAGGTTACAGATAAGGAAATGCTACCATGGAGCAGGGATATAAAATCACCTCCCGAGGAGCACACACGTGGTGTAGTGTAGCACAGCCAGACCCTGAATCCAACCCTTGCAACACAACAGACTGTTCTAACGTGAGAGACCCCAACATAGTGTACTCCTCTCGCTTTCTGTCTCAGACACTTGGTTGCAGAGTCTTCTTTTGTAATCTATGCAGTAGCAATTTTCATCCTATTTAAATCTTTTATGATTGCATGAGTCAATTTGCCATTATTTCAGCTAGCAATTACTATACCAACAATTCACTGGCAGCTGTGGAATGAAAGAGTATCTTCTCCCATGAGCAGAATACCACATCGAAAAGTAGAGTTAGATATATACCACTTAAGCCATGATCCCTTTCATCTGTGTGCCTGCAGATGTGTATGTCTGTGAAATGAATGACTGTTTGAGATCAAATGAAACCCATGTGCACAGACTTTTCTGGCTTCTCTATGCTAGGAAGTAGATAGCTTTTTAATCCAGGAAAGTTACACAGATTTAGACTTACCTTGCAAAGGTAGAGAAAGTTTCATGTTTATCACAGGCTGGCTTGTTCAGATGAAAACCAGCTTCACCTACATCTACACTGTTAAATAAGAAGTATCTCCTAGCTTCACAAGTCAGCATGGCACATGGGTGCTCACTGCAAAGGTCACCTGCACTGCTTGTTAGAAACAGCCCTTGCCTCTGCTCATATGCTTAAATACCTTACTAAATGGATAGCAGAGAGTCTGATTTTTAAAGGTGTTTTAATGCTTGAAGATGTGGATGAGCACACAAGGATATTCTGAAATCCTTTACCAAGCACCTATTTGCATCTCCAGAAATCTTTGTATCTGCAGAAATCCGATGCATTTGGCACAAAATTGCCTAAATCACTTGCCTAGGCCTCAAGCTGTGAGCTACTGAAAGACAGTATTTTACTAGGAGTAGTAAGAGTAAGGAATTTATCTGCTTCTGACAGAGCTTGTCTTCTAAGTTTGTATAAATACTTTACAAATAACACTGTCTAATATGGTTTCCTGATTTAGTCTGTGTCAAATTTAGTGCAGTCTAGTGCGTTTTGAAAGGTCAGCCTGGGCCATACAGAAAACAATAGGTTCCATAAAGTAGCAGGTACTTTCAAATTTTTATTTGTTTTTCCAAAAATAATACCTGAAGGAGTATTGCAAGTGCATCTTCTTGTGAGACAGAGGCCACTTTACATGATGTACCATAAACAGTCACAAAGCTTCCACACTTGCATTATCTACTAATGTATCTCAGCTCATATGAGCATGTGAATGGCAGTAATACTGGCGGGCACAAGTTAAGCTCACAGCCTTCTGGTTAACACTGTCACAGGGTGTCATTTTTTGTACAGAGCACAAGCAAGGCAAGCTAGCTTCCATAACACTATACTCTGAAAACCTGCCAATGAAGTAAGAGAAAGCCTTAGTTTAAGAAGATTGAGGTCCATGTACACCATAATCATAAAAAAACATGGCTTTTGGGAATGGGTCAATAAAGGACATTTTTTTCTTCTCTAATGCTTTTGTCCCTCTTAAAAATCCACTAACAGCATTTACTAAAGGCAGTTTAATAGACCAGAATACTCATGGCTATAACCCTAGCTGTCACCCGCTAGTGACAAAGTCTTGTCTTCTCAATTCCAAAATCAACATTGGAAAGGAATTCAACACACACCAGTATGATGCCATAGGAGATTTTCCCACACAAAGGCCATAGGATGAGCTCCTGAGATTCAAATATTCCAAGGAACCTCCTTCGGGGGCAAGAGTCTCCGAGAGAGAGAGCTCTCTGCAGCACTGATTCTTCAGAGGAACAGGTCATTTTAAGTTCTGGTTAACATTTTGTTCCTATTGCTACACAAAGGTATCACAATGAGAATCAGATTACATGTTTTTTGGGCTATATTATCTTTGAAAAGATAAAGGCAGGCATTTATCTGAATTTTCTGTTTCCTCTTCAAGCCACCTAAGAGCACATGGTATCCTTGATTTTGCTATCTTTGTCCCTCAGCTTAGATTAAAACTGTCTTTTGTGTTTTAACATAAGCTACTTTAAAAAGGTACAAGCTCAACCTGCATTAAAAAAGCTTTGTGCTTCTATACAGACCCTTGAAGTGATGCAAAGGGGATGTTTACCTGTATCAGTCTAAACAGACTCTATTGTGAAGGATTATCATCTGGTCTTTGAGACTGAAGTCTGGAGAACAGCTCAGAAGTCTAGACACTAATTTACCACCTCATTCTAAGACTTTCAGTTGTCCCCAAGATGCACAAAACAGATCATATGCATCATGTGTCTAACACATGGCTACATGTCTAATGGCTCAGGCCTCTAATTTTGAGAACTACTGGTGAGCAAAGTAGTATAAGAAAGAATTACTGCAGAACAGTTCCACCAATAGTTCAGAACAACAAATGAAATCAAGTCAAACACAAGTTGTACCAGCCAAATTGCCTCTAAACCATGTGTTTCTCTGCTAATCCTCTACATGGGAAAGTCACTTTCTCAAAAGTGTCTAAGTTAGGTCGAAACAGTTGAATGTTAAGATTATTTATTGTACAAACATTCATAGTCAGATTTGCATTTATGCTAATACAGTCTCTTGCAAAACCAAATTCTGTTTGCAGATGACTGAAGGGTTAAGATGGGCTCATTTTTCAAGGCAAAGTACTGGACCAGCGCTGCTTCCATAGCTGCAGCCAACTTGATTATTATTGCAGCTGTCTCAAGTCTCCTTAGACAGCAATCAACAGCACCATGTAAACATACTCCTAATGCTAAGAGATTGCCCTGCTATAGGCCAAACTGAAGAAGCTGCTTCTAGCCATAGGTTAGCATGTTTTATTACTTCTAAAAAAGCTTACATATTAACAAATCTTTAATTATCAAAAATAGTGAGTATACTCAAATCACTTGACAAGACAGGAATTTATTTTCTTTTTCAACAACATTTAATAAGAAGCAATACCTACTCTCACACTCATGAGGCCTGTATTTATGCTCAGTTCTCCTCAGTAATAAAGGACAGTGCATAAGCATTAAATACATCTAATAGTAAAACATACCTTTATCAGTTACCACTGGAGTGGTTAGATTGCAGAGACAGGATGAGTTTTTCAGCACTACATTTTCATAAAATATTCCAACAGGTTTTACAATTTTTATCACACAGAAGGTAAGGATTGTGCTTCTACTTGCAGTCACAGAAATCTAAAAAGCAATAAAAAAAGAATACAACAGATTTCTTGTAAAACTTGTTTAGTCATCACCTTGTCTTTACAGAAAACCACAAACTATAAAATGTAGAAAATGAAAATTTTTGTGGCAGAAGCAGACAATTCACTAGGTAACCTCTCCCAACAGAAGCAATAGAGAAAGACTCCTGAAAGGAACAGCATTGCTTAATTTCAGAAATTAAATGGATCTGTAAGGTATCTTAGGGAATAAATTTGTATCTTAAAACAAGAATTTTGCCTTAACAGTGTTATCTGCTGTTATTGCCCCTTAAAAATGTTTCAGCAAAAAAGTAAAAATCCTTGCAGAGAGATGATGTTTGCATCCATATCCAAAGTGCACTTGATTATGAAACAGAACTTGTCTTAGAATGAATTATCCTTTGTTTCTGGCTGAGAGTGCTTTACAAATATGATCACATTAGTTCATTCAATCAGAAAATCAGAAACAATAGCATGCAGATTAAGTGGCCAGTGACAATACTTAATAATAAAATACTCAAGGCTGGGTGTGCTGTCAATAGATACTGAGTAATTACCAGTATCAAACACTTAAAGACACATTTTTGTTAGCGTGTCTCAGCAAATGTTTTGTAACTTGTTACAAAGCTCAGAACTTACAGAATGGACTTGATATATATAGTCACTGGAAATATAGCTGATAAAAGTAATACAACAGAAATGTTGCCTCTGCAAGCATAGTGAATTTTTGACTCAGAATCATGAAATAGTTTCAGGATACACTTTATAGGAGAGGAAGGTAACAGGTACCTGACCGACACATTCAACTTATTCGGATTTCCAATACATCTGCCAATTGTTGAGATAAGAGAGAATAATATATAGAATATGGTGACAAAAGAAGGGAAGCTGCAATAAGTGAAAAAATGCCATGCTTTAAATCACAATAAACAAACATGCACAAAACTGGGTGTACATACCTGATTTTTGGTAGGGAAACTTAGCAGGATTTTCAGATCTTTATCAGGTGCATTTGAAATGTTATGCCAACTGTTTATGCTGTTTGAACGTGTACAATTTTCTTTTAATGTGCACCTAAAAGTATACATAAAATTATAGTAGCCTCCTTATGGTGGCTTTGACTTCAGACATTGTACTTCAACTTATTTAATGTCACTGATCTTTTACAGGAATACTATTGATTTTTTTTACAGGAATATGGTTACAAGTGCATAAAGCTTCAGGAAAACAATCAGTAAAATCTTCTGCTTATCAAAATAAATTACAATGCATTGATATATGCTCTAGGGTCCTGATTAAGTCAATGGGACTCAAACAAATATTAGGTGCTTGACCAGTAACAGTGGATTCATCATCTTCAACTTGATTGCTCCATTGTACAGATAACCCCCCCAGTTCCCTCCACACTCAATGGAGAGAAACAAGCTCTTTTAGGGTGCAATTCTTCTCACCTATTTTATACATTCATACAAAAATGAAATGAATCACACTATACAAGCTGCTCCTTTTCTCCAGAAAGAGTAAAAGGAGATAGGGTGAAGCTCAGATGTAGAGCTATGCTATGAATGTGTACAGCTGATGAGATCCATCCTCCTTCCTAATCTCCTCTGCCATCCACTGCTGTGAATGGCAATCCTTACCTTGTACATCAGTGCACTTGGTTAAAAACACCAGTTGTGAAAAGGCAGTTCAAAATCGAATTCTCTGTCTTAAGGAATAATACCCATCTCAGAAGCAGGATAGCACAAAGTAAATAAAAATTTTACAGATGCCAAATTGTAGGAAACAGAAACTACACAATGGAAAATCAAGGAAGAGTCAGGAAAAAACAGGATATGCAAGTACTATGAAGATTATGCATACTAAAAATATAAGAACAAGACAAAAAAGTGTAAAAATCACTGAGTTTGAAAGGTGAATCCTAAAAATACTGTGTACTGTGAACAGCTAATGAGCAATCCATAGATCAACTCCTAGTAATTTCATATAGCTAGCAATTAAAGACAAGTAAGTGCTAACTGCACATATATTCATATTTTAATATTAAGGTGGAATATGTATAAATAAATGTAACATTTAATATTGTTTTAATCCTACTACTTTTCTACCAAATGTAGAAGCACGTATAGCATTAATCATGTGATCAGTGACATGTGTCTTAATGAAATATTCCTTCACTAAAAACTAGAAATTAACCCGTACTTGCAAAGCATGGGCCTTTTTCATGAGGAGTTCACTGTAGAAATGTATTTCACAAACAATGTGTTTTCTTTCCAGAAGGAGTAACACAAGAATGACTTTCAAGAAAAACATTCACCGCTTTCCAAAATGCCCGAAAAAGCCCCACAAACCATAGAAACCATAAAGGTCCCTTCTCTGTAGATCAAGACATTGGAAACTGTAATGCAGTTAAGCACAAGGTCATTTCCTTTGTGGTCTAGCTCAGGAAACTGAGTTCCTGCTGCACAAGAACCTGGTGGGGCATTGCATCTGAATACATTCAGATAATAACTATATTGTAAAAAACTGGGACTATGCCTGACTTATTTTAAACTGTCTGAACTAGGACAAATTTCAGTCTCCTTTATATCTCTCTTCACCTTACTGAGATGATTGAAGACCATCAGCACCACAGGTTCGGAACCACAGAGGATGGGCTCTCTCATCAATATCTCATCAATAAGCCAGATGCTCAGATATGTACAGGTAGTTAACTCTCACTGGTAGTGATGCATGCATGAGAGACATCCTATAGTTTCTGACAGGCTGAGGATCATAACGTTGAAGATGCAAGGCAACACACTTGTGACACTTGGCAGTAAATAAGTGTATGTATTTCAATGACTTGAATATTAAAATATTTTAAAAGAAAACTGTATAAAGCTGAATAGTTACAACTGTCCTAGGACAAAGTTATTTGCTGCCTTTGACTGCCTGAGGAATACAAGTAGTGAACTTGTTACTACCAATTGCAATAAAGAATTTGAAAGTTTAGTGGAAAAAAAAAAAAAAAAAAAAGACACCCAGGATTCAGGGTCATGCTTGTCTTCATGCCAGGGAAAATGGGTCTTTTGTTGCCCTAAAATCTAAACTTTAACATGCAAACAATGTGATGTGGAGAATGGTTGTTTTATTGGAAGCAGCGGCACAGGAGGGATGTACAGCATCTGATGCCCTCCATCATAAATTTCCACAATTGCCCTGCACAGGCCAAGACTAACATGAATTCCACTGACTTAAAGATGAGATTACTTTGTTATATCCCTGTTTTTAGACAACTGATATTGTTTGCAAGCACACTGGAATGAGTATAACAGATAAACATTACTTATGAACCATATGGCCCTGAAAATTAACATACAGACTCAGACAACTATTAAGAAAGCAAAAAAACCCGTTCTGCAAAAGTAACAGAAAGTTTCTGGAGTCTGGGTTTCTTGGAGAAACCCTTGGAAGAAACCCTTCTTGGTTTGACTGGGTCAAACACTACACAAGTATGAAGGTATTTGGTATGAAATCTTAGGATCAGATTCAATACATGCATGGATATGTGTACAGAGAAAAGCAGAGTCAATTTTATTTTTTTTTTTAAATCTTTCACAGCAAGCTAGTTCTTTATACTACTAAAGATTTGTCTTGACAGTTGAACTCAAGTTCCCCTTATTTCATTATGATAACACAATACCTATGCATAACAACTCATTCATATTTACTTAAGTCTCTGCTCCGCTGATCTTGTATTAACCACAAATCCTACTGTTTTCCCTCTCTGCCTAGCTAAACTATACTGATTTTCTTCATGGAATGAGAACATGGTTTCAGAGAAAGTTTTGGCTTCCTTCTCCAAGGAGGGTAAATTATTTCCTTTTCAACTGAATGGAAACTTTTGGTGATTCCCCTCATAAACAGGGGACTTACTGACTAATAACTGTCATTTGCAAACTCTTTATGAGGTAACTGAAAGTTTTAGCACTGTAACATACATAATTTCTAAACAAGGTAGCAAAGGAGCATTTGAAGAAAACACATCAAAGACTTAACAGCTACTCACTTCTAATACCTATCTTTGCAAACACAAAGTAGCAGTTCTGCAGCAAAATCACATTAAACATTGAAACAACTAAAATGGGTAGCGTTAACCTTCTAAAAGAGGGCTACCAGTGGAATTCCTCAAAAATCAATGTTATAACCACTTCTGTTTAATGTTTTAATCACTGATGAACTGGCAAAAAAGGTTTGCACTGTTGACATCTGCTGATGATACAAAGTTGTGAACATTATCATCATGCAGAGAAGGATGAGGATATCACACAGGAAAACTTGGGTAACCTTGAAATGGGACGTTTCAAAGCATAAAGTAGAAAAACATGTACCTAGAGCAATAAAAATCTCACAACCCATATGTGCTATAGACTGGAAACTCATCAGCTGGAAAGAAAACAAAGAAGGAGAAGGACCTGGGGGCATTATTTGATCACAGCTAATTGTAGCCCATCACTGTGATGCAGTCATGAAAAAGACATTTGTGATGCCAGGACACACCACGTATGGTGCTTCCTGGACAGACTGATTAAAACACCAATGAGCAAAGCACAGACGAAGTATATTCTGAAATACTGTGACAGTCCTTGCCATCCTCGTTTTGAAAGGATACATAAACTTCACAGAAGGGCTACTGGAGTGGGGTTAAGAAAGGAGTGCCCTATCTGAGAAGATCTTAGTTAAGTTAGCTGGTTTAGAACACCAAAATTAAAGTGAAAAAAGCAAATGCTCTCACAAGAGCATTGAGGAGTTAAGTGTGGGGGAAGCAGAAAACCTATTTAAGCCGAAGTAATGTGAGCAACAGAACAAGTAAGTATAATGAGTCCATAAACATACACATGACGAAAGTGAGGAGATAAGATTTTAACCAGCAGAACAATGAGGCTCTCAGATAGCTATGCAACAAGGGCACAGAGGACAAAAAAAGCCTATCTAAATTTAGGATTCTCCTTGATTAGTTTATGAGTAGGTTTACATGATGTGGCAGGTTGCAATTGCCAAGACTAGGATTCATGACCCAGGAATTTCTCCAGTCCAGGCCAAAGACATACAGCATCTTTCAAACCTGCTTCAAGGAAAGTAGCAAAACTAGTGACTCAAATGTGAGGACGGAAAGAAGTCCTCCTCAGGCCTAAAGCACAGGCAGAGCTTCCAAAGCAAAGAACTATGAATACTGAAAACAACTGAGCTCTTTTCCTGTTCTCACATGCAAGATGTTTCTAGCTATTAAAATGCTTCAAGCACAAGCATACAATTATATCTCAATCAATTTGAAAAGCAAAAACATCCGTTCTAAAACCAAATCTATTTTTTTTTTCAGTCCAGCATATATTTTATGGGTAGATCTCAAAAATCTGAGGGTTAACATGGTCTTAAAGAGGCAAAGATTCCTTTCACATGACAATAGTGTCTCACATCTGTGGCTATTTTTATTCCATAAAAATTCAGTAGATACAATCTTGATACTGAATAGCCCCTAGACAGTCAAAATGTACACTGAATAATAATGCATTGCCTTTATATGTAAGTCTAAAATACAAAAAAATACCTTTGATTCAAGGAACACCATCCACAGTAGGGATCCTTTGCAGATAAGCAGTCTTGCTCTGAAGCGTATCTGCCGCAATTGGCCACTGGTATTCTTCTCACCTAAACCCAGAGAACGTAGTAACACATGGAATTAAAAGAGCCTCCACAAAGAGAGAAATTGAGGGTTACCATTAAAAGCCTCACAGCAACCAAGCACAATCCCTTCTGAAAAGTTTCCTTACGGGCTCCCCTCTGCCAGAAGACCTTTGGATAGAAATATGCAGCCTATTTTTACACACGCTGTATTTTGCCATTAGATGATGCAACTCCTCTGCCCATGACAAGGCCAGCATGGACAGAGTAA
Organism: Apus apus; assembly: GCF_020740795.1. Classification (NCBI taxonomy): domain Eukaryota; kingdom Metazoa; phylum Chordata; class Aves; order Apodiformes; family Apodidae; genus Apus; species Apus apus. The sequence continues at coordinate 158,986,603 of NC_067282.1, forward strand.
TGCAGGAAAGACTAATTAGCATAGTGAATTATAGATAACAATACAAAAGGAGGTACATTTTAAAAATAATGTTCTGCTTAGAAGAACATCGTTTTCCTCTCATCAGAGCTGAGGTTTTTAAATGACTGATGAAGGTGCATCCAAAAATGCATGCGCAACACAAAATGCATCTGTGTTTGCATCACCATGTCAGGTAATTGCATGTGCACACAAGAGCAAACTCATGCAACTGCTCTGCATGCATGAAAATGCCATTTCAAAAATAAATGTAGATAATTGTGTCTATATTATATATAGCTATACTTGTACATTCAGCTTGAATATCCTAGCCAGCCATTTTAAGAAAAGGAAAAAAAGAAAAAGAGAAAGCTGATTACATATACTGTATATAAAGGCAAATAAAGCTATTAATAACAATTAATAACAACATTCATTAATAATATGTTAATAAGAAAAATATTCCTAATTCAAACAATTTTTTACAAATTTGCAAGAATTAAAGGTACTTTTTATTTGTGAAGAGAAAATAGGATATGTGGCTTTCTGCAGAACTATATTTACTGTTTTTTCCAGCCATATCTTGTAAAATTCTATTTATCTGAAGGTGGGTGAGACAATGAGTTCAGAAACCAGCCAACATCATTGACTACCAGTAAGTTTAAAAAGACAGTGTAGAAGCCTTATTTAAGCTCCAAGAGATGATCAGAGGGAGTTATTTCTTCCTAAAAGCTGTTGTTCCTCTGTAACAACTTGCTCTTTTACCAAAGCTAAAGAAACCTCAAGTCTTTACTTTGAGTATCTACATATACTTTTGACTGAATTTTTCATCCCTTCTGCATTTGTGATAGATGGTTTTTATCAGTCAGGAGTACTCCTACCAACTTACCCACTCTCTCAGACAGCAGGCTAAAATGCTATGTTCACTGCTGGAAGAGTGATTTTATTGTAAACAAAGGTAATCAAGTGCTGCGTGAAATCCTGTCCAGCTAAAACACACAGTCCTTATGTTTTCCCTGCCATGTTCCCTGCTATTGCCAAGACAAAAGGAATTTGCTGAGTTGATGCTCCTAAGCCCTGCTGCAGGATGTGCCGCAACAACTGCATCAGCTCCTGGGTGCCACTCTATGAGATGCAGCTCTGATGCATTTGCTCACATGCATACACATTAATCACTTCTGATTGAGTTTTGTGTTGGTTTGGTGTCTTAAAGTCTAAGACTAACTGAAGACAATGAAAATTCTGTCATTGATTTCAGCAGAACTAATACTTCGAACTCATCTCTCAGACTAAGAGATTTCTTCACCTTAGAATCTCCATAACTGACTATTAAACCCTGGTCTACCAATACCTGGATTGCTAATTCAAAGGAACTCTGTCTCCAAAGACTCCAAAAGTCCTGTTTGCATAACTCCAGAAAAAAAGAAACAAAGGCTCTCTCAACAGAATGACTTAAAGTAAGCATGGGATTAAGGGTATTGCAACAGTGGGCAGGACCATGACAGTGCAGGCTCTTCTGAGCTCTGCAGAAGTGCAGCCTGAACTTAGACAACACAACCAGGTATTTGACGTGAAGTTGGTAACTGCAGTTTGGGTATTTATGGTCTAACTCCGACCCAAACTGATGCTTAACTTATAAAGTAGCAGAAATCCTTAAAAGCAGTATTTTACTTGAATTTATTATTTTATTTATCATTGTACTTACCTTATTGGCAGAGGACAGATAGATGTAGTTATTATCTACTGGATCAAGACGAAGTTTGGGGAATATGGAGGTTTCTTCCTTAATTTCATATAAAACCTCTGGGCAATTAGATTCCATATTCTCATTAAGAATAGCCTAAATCACAAGAAATCAAATTATTCACAAGTCTTTTTATTGATCAGTCAGTATCTTAAATAAAAGCAAAACTTCAGCTACATCAGAACTTCTGAGATGATTTACTGTGCCTTGATTCAATTCACCTACTGCACTGGCTCTAACATTGCTGAAAGTTGGAGGAAAAGACCACTAGAACAGAATTTCAACAAAATTTATGCCAGGCACATTTGGCACTGAAGCTGGCACTGGTTTAGTGTATGAAACATCCCTCCCATCAAATATGTTCCTGATTGACATAGAAACTGAATGTGGAAGACACAACTACATCCCAAAGTCATAATGTGTTAAGTATTCCTATGAATGGAGGAGAGACTACTAGCCTTCAGAAAATTAACATCCAGACATTCATAATGTAAAAAGTAACCTACACAAGTTGCTGACACCTGTCGTCAAGATGTGGCTTCTGTGAGTACACTTCTAAGGTGGTATTTCTTTTGCTTACCTTGACCAGCTCTACAGTTTACCATCACCCTTCATAAAGAATTCAGGAGAACCAGAGACCACTTTATTTTGCAAGTTAATAAGCACACCAACATTAGTGTAAACTTTTCCATAAACATGCCTAAACAAGGGAGATATGTACAAGGTCTCCACTGTGCTTAAGAGACACAAAAGACTTCTATTTAATTTTCCATTATCAAAAGCACAGTGAAATCAATTGGGCAAAAGCTTTTCAAGCTTTCTATTATGCTTCTCTTCAACTGTCTGCTTAATAACAAAAAAATGAGAGTCATCCTCTTCAGTGTAGATAAGAAATGCAAAACCCAGAAGAAAATTAAAGCATAAAAGACATTTGACTGGATAAGTTTGATAATGACAAAGTACGACTTTCCCTTCCAGGTGATTGATTTAAGCTAGTGTAAGCCAACTATCCAGAAGCTATGGTGAAATGAATCCTGACTTTTCTCTCTGACAGCTAATCACATCACACAGATAAGCTAACAAACAAATAAACATGATCCCAAGCTCTAGCAATATTTAGTATTTCTACTGGAAATTCAAAGCAAAGAGGGAAACAAAAGACAGTAACCAAGAACTCCACAATCCATAAATTGATACTGTGGGCATTAGCTGTTTAATGAAATGTTTCCTTGCATTTTAAGCAGGGTAGGTAATTGCTTTTGAAAGTTATCTTGCTTTCCAAGTAACAATGGAGCAGTTACTTCACAAACAAACAAAAAAGAAACAGAGATTCCAGGGATTATATCTGTTCATAATACAGTGCCTAAACCAGGAAACATTCACCCACTTGAACACAGCAGGATCTGATGGAGAACTGAAGAACTGCCACACTAAGCTTACCTTCAGTAACTGTCCATCTTCTGTTCCCAAAAAGAGAACCATCTGATTCAAAACAACGGTGCCATAAACAGCCACTAATCCAGAGTGAATCAAGGTAGGTAATTTCTTGATTGATTGCACCTCCTGAAAGTCAGATACAAAAGAAAGCCATTACAAAAACTATAAGGCAAAACATTAAGAAAAAGAAGAATCCTTGGAAAGGTTCTCGGAGAACTCAAGACAGTACTTTGGGTAACATTTTAATTCTGACAGTTTTAGAGCAGCCTATAACTGGAAATGGCATATGAAACTACCTTTTTTATATATATCTGGCAACTGGTCATCTCTGCTATAGAGGTAACGTCAGCTAAATCACTGATCTCAATGACACAAAGACTTGCCCTAACAGCAAGTGACTTTGCAGCAGAACATCCCTTTTTTGGGGGACATAATGCCCTGGGCTTATTCTGTATTGCCAGTTCTTCTCAACAAAGCCATGCTTTGCCTTCACCTGACTGGACCTACCATGAAGGCTACAGATACACTCAGCAACCACTTTTAAAGGGATGTGAATATTCTAGAGAAAGGAGGTACTTCAAACACACAGAACTTGTGTGTGTGTCAGAAAATTCGGAGCTTCATCCTCCCCTTTCTGGTTTCCTGCTTTACACTAAAGGAAGTTGAGACTTGGGTACCGTGTAACTATAGAAATGAGATAAAGCAGTATAAAATTCATGTCAGGGAAAACATAAATGTGCCTGCGTGAACTTCAAAATCAACATGTTACCTACAATTCTTCATCCAAGCTGGAGAAGTTAAGTGACAAACTCATGTAAGCAGCTTGTGAAAGAAAACACCATGCAGGAAATCTATCTTGTGGAAGGAAATACCCAACCAAATAACCCCCACTGGAGACCATCAAATGCTGAAAGGAAGCCCCAATGTGTGAGAATAAGGTCATTCACCAGGTGAGATGTGGTCTCTGCCCCAAACTCCCTACAAGCTCAGATATCTCCTTAGCAAGCAGTACCTCAGTTTTGCAGTTCTGTGATTACTTTAAACCAACCTCCATGGCAGACACTGCCAAAGGTGTGATCCCACCTGCTCTCCAAACAGGTCCACCCCCCCATTCCCCTCTATTAGTATAATGCTTTCCAATAAGCTTAGTTAAGGAAATGATGTGCCTAGAAAATGGTCTGTAAATCCATTTACCTACCTACATATATTTTCATTTGAGTCATTCTCCTCATCACATGAACATGTGGCTGCATGGACACCAGTCCTGGCACAAAGGAGCACCAGGCATGGAGAGGAGGAGGAGAACAGCTCAGGTAGGACCAGACCCTTGAGAACAAGCTCAGTAGGTCAGCTTACAAGGCCCAGAGTTTCAGCCTCAAGACAGATTTCTAAACCTCCAGGAACCCTCTGAGTGCAAGAACTTCTTTTTTTTTAATGAACAGAACAAAATATGAGAATGGACCACTAAAACTGACATTTTGCAGATAGGTGAAGGCATTTTTCAAAGTTATGAAGTGAATCCAAACACAGTAACAGCTGAATTCAATTCTCTTGCATGCTAGGATCCTGGCTTAACCCCAAAAAGCCTTTCCACATAGAAATAATTTTTTCTAAGCTGCAGTCCTAAGTCAATTAATATATTTTTCAGTCAGCTGAATTATTTTAATTAGCTTTCAAGAACAGCCACTTGGAGTAAAAGAGACTTGATTAACTTCCATATTTAAAGATTATTTTTTTCATGCAGCATGAAGAAGACACAGAAAGTGCCATGTATTGGCACAGAACTCCAGTAAAATCCACGTAGGCATGTTTATTAGATCAGAAGTTAATAAAACTCCAGCACTGCTGCACAAAGTGAGCCTTCACTCAGGATGAGTGACAAGGTGAAGCTTCCAGGCTTTCATTTCCACCAGAATTAGGATTTTTTTCTTTTTTTCTGCAGCACACCATATAGTAGTGTAATGAAAATAAGTCACTCGAGGTTACTTGCAGGCTCTGTACAATAAGATCACAGAAGAGGGGAGGACTCACAGAGTCTCTGAAAAGCTTTGCTGCCAGATTTTATTTTGACCCACATACTAGTAAAATAACTCATGTCATATCAGTGCATCCTCCTCATCTGACTGAAGAACTAATACTGACAAGTGTGGAAGCCTCCTCCTCTGACTCTGTTTGCTAGAGGGAGGGTCAAGGCAACATTGAGATAATACAGATAAGAAGGGAGGAAATTTAGATGGTGGTCAGTCACCACAAAAATTGCCTTCTCTCTCTTGCAACCCATTTCTCCAGCTTGCCCATTCCCTCCAGGGTGCAGCTGCTGCTTTCACCCTCTGTCACCCCTTTTCCATGTGCATTTATTTTTTTAACAATCCCTTTTACCTCTTCCACTGTGACTAATGGGGTTACAGCACTGTAGGGTCCTCCCAAGCATTTTCTTTCACACCCAAATCCATTCTTAAAATGCATTTACAGTCTAAACTTCTTATGTACTTGAAGACTCATCTGTCTCCATGACCATCTATCTGTCTATTCTGTAACATTTTGAGGCTCACACAAACACAAGAAAAGCAAAAGAACAGACAATACTGCTCTGATTTGATCTGGATCTGATAATTCCTTTTTAATACTTCGGTTTTGTTCCCAGTCTCCCAAAATCTTCACATGCACAGGTAAGCCTAGAGATCTCATGCATTAACTTACATTTTGCTTTTAAGTTCACCCCCCTATGCTGTTCGGTTATTGGCATGAAAGGTATTTATATTAATTTTCTATTTTGCATCTCATTTTCAGATTTATCTCCATATGATTCCAGCTGTAGCAACCATATTCACACAGATACTTTCTATCTTGAGTTCCTCCTGATTATTTTACACTGTGTGCCTCAGAGGGAAGGGCAGCATTTTTAGTCCATGCAGCACTCAACATATTGCAGCTGGCCAAAAAGTAAAACCAGAAGGTTTGAGTATCAGCGTGAATGAACAGATGAAGCTATACAAAAGGACACGACTTCTGAGCAGCATACAGCAACAGTCAATACTGGAACATTACATAGATATTTTTCCTAAAAGGCAAAAATCTTTTGGAACCTCATTTCTTAACTTCACCACCCTTCAACCTCCTGCATCAATTTGTATTACATCAGAGGGTAACAAAGTCAAATATTGGTGCACGCCATGAGCCTTTATTAGGGCTAAGGAATGAGAAGATGAACTGTTCCAAAATTTTATTTCCATGAGGCTTTTATATTTGTGCACTGCATTGCAATACTAGGTGGTCAAACTACCACAGGCAAGCAGATCACAAAAAATCAGGGAGGACGACCAGAGACCTTACAGAGGCAAGATCTTGAGCCTCATGATGCAAGGCAAGAGGGACAGTCAGAGGCTACGCTTGAGCAAGAGGTTGATGAAGACTCCAGAGATGGGGGAGGCAAGACATTTATCACTTTTCCCAGCAGGAGAAACACTCCTTCTCTGACCTCAGATCTGAGTTTACAGAATTGATAAAGTGTCCCAATAACCAATGAGGGAAAACAAGCTTCATTAAGGAAGGCTTTGAATCCAACTGAGCTTCAGCAAAGTATTAGCAGAAAGCAAGAGGAAGTGGTGAGTGATTTATGGACAGCGAATGCATATGAGGCTCTAACTTCACCAGTAAGGTCTTGTGGTCCTTTATACCTAAAGAGTTCAAGGAGAAAAGCTACCAGTACAGTAAGAAGATACAGCTAGGGATCTCTTAAGATATCTCAGCTTATAGAAGTCCCAGAGGAACCAGGTGGGATCTGTAGGAATACACTCAGAGACTGCCTGATGACACTGCGAGGCCATTCTCTCGTATTTCAAGAGCTGTGGAGACCAGGGGAAGTCTCCACCAACTGAATAAAGGCAAATACTGCACCCATCTTCAAAAAAAGACAAGAAAGCTGACCTGGAGGTCACTCTCACTTTTTCCCTGAGAAAATCATGGAGTAAATCCTCTTGTAAGCCATTTCTAGGCACAACAAGAAAGTGACTAGGAAAAGCCAGAATGGATTCACCATGGATAAATCATGTCTGATCAATCAGACTGCCCTCTGTGATGAAATTACTCAATTTGTGGAGGAGGGGAGAACAGTGGGTGTAATTTACTTTGACATCAGCAAGGCTCTTGACACCATTTCCCACAGCATCCTTGTATCCAAGCTGTGGTGTTACAATTTAGACAGAGGGGCTACTGGATGGGTGAAAAAAATGTGAATGTATCATCAGGCTCAAAGGGTTAACAAATTCATTATTTTTACTCTGCCTAGACACTGGTTACTGATAGAGCTCCTCAAAAACCTATCCTGAGGCATGTCCTGTTCAACATCTGATCAATGACCTGGAGAAAGACACTGAAAGCTTCCGGATTAAGCTGGCAGATGACAGAAAAATGAGTTGTCATGCTTGAGTGCAGAGCTGCCATTCAGAGGGACCTAGACAGGCTGCTGGAACGAGCCCATAGGGACTCCAGGAAACTCAGCAATGACAAATACAGATTCATGCACCTGGGATGGATTAACCCTCTGTCACAGTACAGGCTGGGGAGCAGCTCTGCTGAAAAGGACACAAGAGACCTGGAGGGCAGTAGGCTAAACAGTGAATCCAGGCAGCAGTGAAGGTTCACAGCACCCTGGGCTGTACCAACAGCAGAATAGCCAGATAAAGCGAGGAAAGTGATTATTGTCCTTCACCTGGCGCATGTTCAATTGTGTCAGGATACTGTTCAGCAACCCTCAGTACAGCACTGAGCTTGATAAATCAGAGTGAGTTCAGCAGTGGGCCACTGTGATGGTCAGAGCCCAGAGCACCTGCCCTGTGAGGAAAGGCTGAGGGATCTGGGCTGGTTCAACCTACAAAAGAAAGAATTTCAGAGAAACAGAGCCAGGGTCTTGACTGAGTTCTATGTAGGACAACAAGAGATAATGACACAAACGGAAACAGGGGAGGTTTCTAGTGGACAGGAAATAAAAAAACATCAACATCATTACGAGGACAAATAAGCAGAACAGGTTCTACAGAGAATTTGTGCAGTTTCCAATGCTAGAGATTTCAAGATCTGACAGGACAAACCCCAGAGTAAACCGGACCGATCTCAGAGCTGACCCTGCTGTGAGCAGGGGGCTGGATGGGAGACCTCTTCTGAAGATCCTTGATCCCAAGGAAGCAAATCCTCTTTTCAAAAGCCACCAGGCTCCCAAAAGTTTCTGCTAAGAACACCTGGTGAAGCCAGATGACTAACAGTAACTCTTCTTTTCGTTGACAACCCAAGAGTTTACAAGTCTCCAATGGCTTCCTTCCCATGTTGTACAGGAATTAACTGAAAATTCATTGTAACCAGACAGAAATATTCACTCTAGAAACATTAACTCCAGAAATCTGTCAAACATCAGATTAAATACTAGCAGTCTGGTAATACACAGGAGATGACTTCACTACTAGAAAATTAATTACAGGATCAATTTTGATACCAAACGATATTTAGAAGTCTGTAATTCCTTCCTGATATAAAAGACCATGAATAATTTTGGAATTAGTTACCACACAAATTCAAATGTCATTCCTGTAAATTAATGGTCATAATTAAACTGATGTGACTCTGTTGACTTCAAAATCTCGTTTTACTAGAGCCTATACCAGCTAAGATTTGTCCTAGGATTCCAAACTATGCTCAGTAACTTAAGGGGCATATACCAACCTACATATTTATCATTCACTGAAAAGTGCAAAAATTCAAATAACAGACAGTTATATGTCTCTACTTCCATGAAATAGCAGATGAAATTCCAGCCAAGACAGTTCAGCAGTCAGTAGCTATTACAGCTACTTAGCCTTTGCATGTCATAAAATAAACACTGTAATATAAACTACAGCAGCCTCTCTGTCTTACAGGTATATGTCTAAAACTTTGTTTTATTTTCTTCCTGAAAAACTGTAGAATCCTTTTCTTCCCATGTAACTCTTTTAAAATGGCAAACCTAATTGCCAGATTTGTCACTGTGGTTAGGTAACACCCTACGACTGTCCCCTGCTGATGTTCTCTAATTTGTGCACTTCAACTCATCTGTTTGGCTGTGATCTACAAGGTCCTGGGATCTCAGAGAGATCTGAGATTCCAGCAGCTCCTGTTCAGGAGGAAAGGCCTTCTTAAAGCTCACTAGCTACTGGAGCAAGTCTGTGACAAATTCCAGCATTCCTCCTATGTACTGGATAAAGGAGCTTCAGTTTTGTAACTTTGATCCATCAAAAATAGTTGTTAGTGCTCAGTTAGGATTCTGAAAAGAAAGGGAGAATGAGATTTGGAAAAACTGGTTATTGACTAAGAAAATTGTGAAGAAGATGCACTTACATACATGCAGGCTGTGCTAGCAAGTCCATTAATGCATACAACTCAGCAGGGTGTGTAAGTAGGTGTAATCAAAACTGAGACATGTGGATCAGAGGAAAACAAGCTGCATATAAAACTGCAAGATTTTTTCAGAGTAATTTCATTGAAGACACCACTTGTCTCTTGCTAGTTACAGGCCACATCTCTGGGAGTCCAGTGCTATTTATGTCAAAAACAAACACATCCAACAGGGATAAAATGCTTTGTGCACATTACAGCACAAAACAAAAACAGAGTTAGCTAGTTCTCATAACCAGCAATTTTACAGAACTTGTAGCAGTTACATACTTTTTGATAACGTTGGTAAACAAGGATCTTAAAAATTACTAATTTTCAAAACTTAACACAAATATCAACTTTGGTCTAAGTAGCAACGTGAGGCTAAAGAGATTACAAATGTACAATTACTTCCTACAGGATGCAGAAGCACTTCAGTTCCAATCCAGTGAAGTGCTTGAGTTCATGCTTAACTCTGAATGCATGGGCAGTTGCTCTGCAGATGATGAAACTACTCATATGCCTAATGTTAAATATGCCCTTAAGTGCTTTACTGGGTTAGGGCCAGAAAGCTCGGCACCCTACAGGAATGAGTTTAGAACAGAATGTGTAGCAGAGCTGGGAGTTCAGGACCACAAATACACCGGTCTAAGTCCCTCTTGCAGTATACTACTGAGAAGCACAGTGCCAACACAGTGCAAATACAAGCAGTTCTTGACTGCAGACAGGTAAGAGGATCTCTTGCCTAAAGGAAATAAGATAATTACAGAAATCTGAAGAATCACCAGATCAGAAGGAAAACAAACTGCTGCTACTCCCAACTGTATTCTCTAACTAAACATTATATCCCTGCAGAGAAAAAAAAAAAAAATCTTTTCAATTCCTGCATAAACTGACAATCTGTGTCCATGATCCATGTACCTCATCACGTCATACCTGAGCTCCAGAAATCAAGTGTACCCAGCAAAGAAGACTAAGACCCACAGCACACTGGCATCTGCAACGCAAAAGCCAGGCTGACATTTGGCATGGCCCACCCACCCCAAACACCACACAGGTCTTGCACTCCAGGCAATTGTAACGCTGCAACACACTGATTTGCTGAGTACCAACACTGTCTTTTAGAAGACTGGGCTCCAAAGCACACCTTAAGCACTATTGCTTGCTGCCATTCCTACACATTGTACTACAATGTACTTGTGACAGCTCCCTGCTACGAGGCACTCCTTCCTTGCCAGAGCCACTGCTAGCTGTTTCACATGCTCCTCTTACAAGCTGTGCACTGATGGACGTGCTGCACACCATCTTCCTGCCAGTTCTGAAGCTTGTGTGCTTAGGAGTCCAAGAAGAGCATGTTCCACGTTTGCGGGGATTTCCACGATTTGGTGAGAGACAGTAGAAGGATCTGGACTGAAACAACCCAGAAGCAGCAGCATATGGGCCTGTCATCTCCAAACTTACTCTGCAATAGACTAGCTTAACCTTCTGCAGTATAAAAACACATATCAAAGCTGAACTGCATGCATTTATTTCTATGTTTATACTCCATAAGCATGTATAATTAGCTGAAAAAGGCAGGATAATTAGCCATCTAATGTTATAGGTTGTATTAATACACAAAATCCAGATATCCTGCTATCTCTCAAAATACTAAAATACCACTTTCCTGTCAGCGGTAAACTGCACTTATTGTTGTGCCAAAATATCACGATTAATAACATCATCACAGTTAGGTACATAATGTTGAGCAAATAACCCTTTTGATAATTTTAAAAGTTGGGATTCTTCAATCTATGTTTCCAGGAGGGATGAGCCTTTTGGGACATGAAAGTAACTCTGGAGTTACAGGAGTCAGATCTGAATCAGATCAATCCTTACACAAGTGGATCACTGAATTTTTACATTCAGGAACTGGGAGGCAATGGGAACAGGGGGCTGAGAGGAATACTGGTCAGACAGAGACACTTGCCTCACTTTACACATGTTATCTTACTCCATGAAAACCATGAGAGTCTCCTGGAGTTTCCAGCATGGGGCTTTGGAAAGTATTTAAAAGGGACGTGCTGCCCGGGAAGGTTTTGGTTGTTTTCTTTTTCCTTTGCAGGCTCAGAAAGCACCTCATGAAGAAATCCCACAAATAATCAGGAACAAGGAGTACAAATTAAAAATCCAATAGCAAATATGTATTTTGGGATCAGGATGAGCCTTCAAATTCATTCAGCAAGTTTGCCTTGTGAGAGCTCAGAAATCACGCAGCAAGCTATAAACTGGCACTAGACATCAAAGGATTGGCTCTGGCTCTGCTGTTACGAGTTTCACTATTTGCTTCAGCACACTTGTTTCACCCACATACGGGGTTGTCATTCATAACTACGTACTCGAACGCTGGCAATAGTCTCACAACTCTGTAGGGAGAGGAGCAGCACGAACCACATGTGCCCTCCAGTAGCTTGTATTTGGAAGAATCTGGGCACTGCGCTCTGCTATGGGCGAGATTCGGGAAGACAAGGAGCAACAGTAAATCTACTGCACTTCTTTTAAGGAGTTTCCAACAAACTCCTGTTGTAATACAGAGCAAGAATTCAGAGGTTATGCTGCAAAGTCCCTGGACAGTGGGGGAGCTGCAAAAGGGCAGGGCTTGCTTTTTGATGGCTTGCTTGATCCCCTACAGCTGTCCATACTTTTCAGTATTCATTTTTCCACAGTTCTGAAGACTTCTCAGTGTGACTTAAAAGCGTGCAAAAGCACCTTCTTCTCCCAAATTACATTTTTAGCTTCTTGAATTTACTTTTTCGTTCATTTATTTACCAGCTACTGACGCCACAGCAAAGCCTTGGCCACCCTGCCCTTCCTATGCACAGCTCACTGTCAAAAGGAGGAAGGAGCTGAAAAGAGAGTGTTAGAGAAGTAGGTGACCAGGGGATCTCCATGGGATACCACTGCCTGTGAAAACGTAACCACTGCACCAACAAAGACATACTGCTGTCTGCTGTGCACACAGGTGTCGAGGGGTGGCTGTGAGCCCTCTCAACCAAGGCCAGTTCTGGGAGGTTTGGAAAACACCTACCACTGAACATGCAACCATAAATAACTAGTGAGCTATGGGGATAACAGCGCACACAGCTCAGTGAACAGGAGTCAATTTGATCAGCTTTTTTTCATTTCTGATGTAGCTGCAATGACATGAGATGAGAATGCACAGAATAAGGTAGGAGATGCTTTATCTAAGCTGTAAGGAAAACACAATGAAGCACGACTAATCCTTGGCAGAAAAGGGCGTGCTGAGTGAGGGGCCCAAGACTCAGGCCTGAACTGGGATGCCCTCAGGTGTTCCTTCAGACATGTCTTTCCCAAGATGTAGGTGGGAAGGACACTCCAGGATCTGGTAAGGGATCAGCTTTTTAGAAACAGAAAGTGTTGCAGAAACCATTAGGGCTGATGGAGCCAGGGCTGATACACAAAGCCTGGAGCAGCTCTGAAGTTCCCTGTGAACTTCACATGCCTTCAGGTCAGGGACACCCCACAAGGCACACACAGCAACACCAGCCACAACAACAGCGTCAATAAGGGCGCACAGGCCAAAAGCGAGCAAAACGATGGCCAGACTTACATCGCTGTTCCCGTTCATGGTGAAGTGCGCAGATGCATGGGCTTGCTCCTTTAGCTCCTCCATCCTGAAGATGCAGACAGCGGTGGCGTTCCAGGCCTTGGCGCTGTGGCTGTGGATGGCGGTGGCATTCCGGGCCTCGGCACTGTGGCGGAAAACACCCACCCACCAGCCCTGCTCACCCTGGTGGACAAGGCTGGAGGACACGATGACGTTCCTGCACCCGCAGTCCAAATACACGTGCCCTTGCAAAATGAGGCCAGCCTGCGAGGCGTCCACCTGGCGCAGGACAGCCATGCTCGGTGGCTCCATGTCATCGCCCCACCTGGCTCTCAACCTGAAGTAGGGAAAGAAGAAGTGACCCCTCCACCGCAGCGCATCAACAAAGTGCAAAGGCTCCTCCTTGCGCTTGATGATGCCCAGCTCCTCCTTGGACACCAAGTCCTCTATGCGGCGCACCGTGATGACAGTGGCCTCGTCCGACTGGGAGGGCTCGCACTTGAGATGGTTCCCATAGCGGCCGGCCGAGTAGGTGGCCGCCACGGCCAGGTGCCAGCCGCCCTTTACGTGGAAGACGACGCCGGCGGTGGAGCCGTCGGGCAGGCAGCTGACCACCTCGCTGCGGTTCAAGCGCAACCGATAGGACGGCTGCTCCCACACCTCGCAGGTGCCGGCCGTCTTAGTCCAGCCGGCCAGCACGACTCGCGTCCCGCCGGCCTCCTGGTAGGGCAGCAGCAGGTTGCTGCGCACGCCGGGGGGCTCGCCGCAGCCCTGCCCCGCCGCCGCCGGCACCACGCGGCGGCGGGGCCGCAGCTCGGGCCGCAGCTCGTAGAGGCAGCTGCCGCCCGCCACCAGCACGCCGCTGCCGCTCACCTCGAGGTTGTCGATGGGGGCCCCCGGCAGCTCGAAGCTCTGGGGGCCGCCGGCGCCCGCCAGCGCCGCCAGCAGGGGCAGCGCCCAGCGCAGGGCGGGCGGCGCCGCCATGGGCTCGGCTCGGCTCGGCGCGGCGCGGCGCGGCGGGCGGCTCCGGAGGCGGCGGGCGGCTCAGGAGGCGGCGGGCGCCGGGCGCTGCTGCGCCATGCTGCGCGGAGGGGCCGGGCGCTGCCGCCGCCGCCGCTTCTCCCTCCGCCGCGGCCGGGCTGCGCGGGCGGGGAGTTCCTCTTTCGGGGCGGGGAGGAGGGGGTGCCTGTACGGGAGAGGTGGGCCGGGCTCCTCCGGGAGGGCTGCCGAGACACCTCGCCGCCGTGCGCCGCCGCTCCCCCTCCGCCCCCCGACCCCCTCCCCGGCCCGCCTCGCCGCGGGCGGGGGGCGGTGGCGGCGGCGCCGCAGGGAGCCCACCTCTGCCGCCGAGCCGCGGGGGGCTGGGGGCGGCCCCTTCGCCGCGGCGGGACGCGGAGCGGGGCGAGACACGCCTCGCCTCCGGCGGGCTAACTCGCTGCCCGCCGGCCGGGGCAGCGGCCCCTCCCTCCCCCGGCGCCCCCGGCCCCTCGTAGGTACGGCCCCGGGGCAGGGCGGGCCCCGCGCACCGCTGCTTTCCCTGCCTCGCTCGCTCCCCGGAGCTTCCCTGCGGCCGCCGCGCCGGCAGCGGAACGGGGAGGGAGGGAGCGCTGCCGGGCGTGAAGGTGCTGTGCGGGGGCATCGCCCCGCTGGTGGGTGCGGGGTGTAGGGGCAGGCTCTGCTGGGCGCGGGCAGCGCCCGTCGCCGCAGGCTGCAAAGCTTGAGAACCCGCCTGAGACCCCTGGAATTGCGGCGCACAACCGTCCTGCCGAACGCGGCCGCCGTGAGCGGGAGGACTGGGGTGTCAGATCTCTCTGGTCAGAAATCTCATGGTCTTGCCTGAGGTAGAACAAAAGGCTTTCTCCCGAGTTCAGCAGGGCAGACAAAAAGCCCTGCCCTCTCCAGCTGTGCAGCTGCGAGATGGACGCTCTCGGGGGCAGGACGGGCCACGCCGGATGGCACAACCGATTTCCCTTTAATTCCCCCTGGGTCATTCCTGGTACAGGCTCAGCAAAATGCCAAGTATAGGCTGCACGCTCAGCTAACGGTAAAGGATCATTTTGCTGAATTTTAAATGGAAAATGGGCTTATGAAAAGTAGCAACGATGCATTTTAGTGTTCTCTCATGGGTGTCTCTGGAAACTGGATGAGGATAGGCATGGGGCCCATTGCCACTCTTAGTGGGAAGAGGACATAACGTTCAAAACCAAGACACCAGTTGACCCTCCATTTATGCTGCTTTTATCTTAAAGCAGCTTTCCAGCAGGAATAAGTGGAACTATAAAAATGAGAACAAAAGTAACCTCCATATAAATGACTCAAGCACAACATTTTCAAGTAGGAAGTGCAACCTAGCTAGAAAATTCTTACTATCCTTCTCCATTGCTGTATCCAGCAGCAGTTATTGTGCAAGAGTTGATGTTGCTCTGGTCAGCAAAAATACTTGACCATCTTGCAGCCATCAGCGTCTAGGACAAATATTACTGTGAAATCCAGAGCCCTCCACAACTCATCTGCTTATGTCTTGTACAGTGGCTCCAAAACCTGCAAGATGTAGCAGAAGATGTCAAACAGAATTATTGTGCAATTTTTCTTCTTGCCACATGCAAATAAATGCTCTGCCTGCTAATGAACACCGCCTGCAGCTCTCCGAGCAGGACTGGACTTCCAGTCAACAGGTAAGCAAAGTGAATCCCCATGCCAATATCAAAAACAGTTTGTGTACAGAAATGCAATTTCTATTCCTTTGCAGAGGAGGCTGATTGTGGCATGCTGGAGTGCATTGTGCACTGCCTTGCCTTCTAGTTGCTTATCAGTGCAGATATAAAGTTCTCACTGATCTGCATCTTGCTCACAAATGAGGAGGCTAACCAGGAAAGCACACTGACCTCTTTGGTTCTGGTCACAGAGCACATCCAGCAATAGATGTCCCTCTGCAGACATCCCTCCTTTTGCAAAATCACCAAGCTCTGCATTTGTTGGCTTTCAGGACTTATCAAATGGCTTGTTTCAAAGGCTTTATATTTATAATAAGCCACGTGTAATTCACTGAATGACTGATTTAGCTAAATGGGTGAGGCCAGGTTTATTCTAGTCTTAAGAGAACAGTGACGGTTCCTAAGGCTGCAGACTCCTCTGACTGCCGAAGTAGCAGTGTTTTGCTTCAGATTTTGCTTATTCTAGGACCTGGGAAGACTGGGCTGCATATGGCTGCAGTTGCAAGAACATAGTGTAGTTGTGTGAGGTAGCAGGTACTACGATGATAGGGTGGGAGAGGGAGAGCCTGGACCGCACCTGGTCTGTGTCAGGAATAGTGTGGCCAGCAGGAGTAGGGATGTAATTCTCCCCCTGTATACAGCACTGGTGGGGCCTCACCTCAAGTCCTGTGTACAGTTCTGGGCCCCTCACTTCAAGAAGGATATTGAGGTGCTGGAGCAGGTCCAGAGGAGAGCAACAAGGCTGGTGAAAGGACTTGAGGGAAAATCTTATAGGGATAGGCTAAGGGAGCTGGGATTGTTTAGCCTGGAGAAGAGGAGACTCAGAGAGGACCTTTTCACTCTTTTCAACTACTTGAAGGGAAGTTGTAGTCAGGTGGGGGCTGGGCTGTTTTTCCAGGCAACTAGTGACAAGAGGGCATGGCCTGAAGCTGCTCCAGGGGAGATTTAAGTACTTCCTCACAGAGATGGTGATTAGACATTGATTAGAAATTGGAGTGGACTTCCAGGGAAGTGGTGGAGGCACCGTCCCTGGATGTGCTCAAGGAAAGGCCCCTTAGTGCCATGGTCTGGCTGATGTGGTGGTGTTGGTCATAGGCTGGACCTGTTGATCGTCTTTTCCAGGTCTTGAAGGTCTTTTCCAGCCTTGGTAATTCTGTGGTTCTGTGATTCTGCCCAGGGACAGATGTCAGAGCCCAATTCTGTAGACCCTTCCCTGCCTGCATCACTTTTCTGTTTCTGCTCTTTCTTCCCACTTCCCAAGGAAGCAATAGCTCAAAATATAGGCTCATCTTGCAACATTTAATTGTGCATGTGCTTCTGAGAGCCACTGAAGCAGCTTTGAGCTGAGAATTAGTGCATGAAGTTTTACACAAGTGGCCCAGTTCTTGAAGTGGCAAAGCATTCTCAGTTCCTTTCAAAGACCCTGAACTAGGTAGGAGCTCCTGTCTTCACCCCGTTCTTCCAAAGGTACCTGCCTGAATATCAGAGCAGCTGATCTTCTACTGATGTTATGGATATAGAAAGGTTTAGTTGGTAACACTGCAGAGTATTTGTTACTAATACAGCAGACCAGAGAACAATTCTATCAGTTATATGATTGAAATTACTATATCATCTTCAAAGGTCCATTCCAACCCAAACCATTCTGTGATACTTCTCTAAAAATTAAGCAGACAACTGCAAATTGTGTTGCTGTGTTTTCTTGGCTGTCAGTTCCATAGTTGGTGTTTTCACCCTGTCCTTGCACTATGTTTTGCTTTTCAGGCACTGAAGAAAAGGCAGACAAAGGAGTCTGCCTGTTAATGTTAGACCTTACAAAGTGTTGCTGCCTAACTCTTGTATTCAGACCAAAATTTCTAAAAAAGCCAAGGGACCAAACTGAGCTTCCTTTGCTGACTGAAGCAAGCTTTATATATTTCAGCAGGACGTATGAGATCTGAAGTTAGAATATGAATCACACCAGGACTTGGATCTACGTGTGCAATTTAAAGAGCTTTCATTTAGATCTTCATCAATATTAGGCAGAATACATCCTGAATTAACTTACAATTGCTTTCCCACCACAGTTCATCTGCCTGCTTCCCTCCCCTTTATTTCTCATTTCTGCTAAATTTCCCTGAATTTATGACTCCACCGAGAATCTGCCAAAATATTACTCAGTAAACAAGGTTTATTTTTTGTGTTTAGCTTGACTTTAATATTTTTCCTGTTTTGAAACTCCAAGCCCAATTAAGGTTTGATTTGATGGGTTTATTTAATTCCTGTGGTTACCTTAGCTTGGTTCTGAAATGCTTTTTCTCAAAGGGTAAATAACCTTCTGTTTACAAAGTAGTAATAGGTAGCATTAATGATGACATGCATTTTATCTGCAGAGTAACACGTGGAACAACTGCTTTTCTCATTGTGTAGTTAAGTAAAATTTGTAGTGCAACTAAATGTTGAGAAAATAAAAAAAATACTGGGCAGTGTTTCAAAAGGCTTCCCTGAGAAGGATTCCTGGCAGAGTAAGTGCATTTGAATACTGAAACTGAGTTTGCAGATTTGGATTTTAGTTCTGCTTTTCCGTTTTGTTTCTGTGCATCATTTAATCTAGAAGTGACTGACCCTTCTGCATTTTTTTTTTGGTGGTCTTCACAATGAGGAAATGGCAGGTTCAAGAAGAGGCGCCTTTGTGACCCTTGAGAGGAAATTCCAGTCGCTATTGCAAAAAATAAGCAGTTAACTGTGAAAGGTCTGTAAATAATGCAACTGAAGGTACAGGATGTTGACCTGAATTCACAAATGCACAGTCACATAATTGTCTATATTAAAATAGTCACAGGTACTAATACTTTCTGTATTGTATGAGTGAGTAGGGAAAGATGGGAAGGAGGCAGAAAAAAATGAAGAGGGAGGAACAAAGGAAGGAAGAAGGTTTTAATGTTATCTCCATTATGAATGCTATAAAATTTGGTAAATAAATCAATAAAATATTGTTATGTATCTAAAACATTTTTTAAATCACCTTATGTTTTGTTGCTTTTCAAATGTGATATTTTGAGCTAGAGTAGCAATGTTACAGAGAAGGAACTGAGGAATATACACAAAGGAAAAATACAATTTGCTCTTCTATGCATTGAAAAATGTTCATAATCCAAATTAAAGCGACACTGAGAAGGTTGATTTTGAATCAGAAACAGAAGCAGGAAACCTGGGCTCTAGATGATCTGTGCCTCAACTCTCCTATTGGACAAGACAAATCCCTTTCTGAACCCCATGTTTGTCTCCTCTGTTTATGAGAGAAGTAAAATTATTTACCTTTCAAGGAAGCTCTGGGAATCCACACTAGTAAAGATACTATATGCATGGGGAATGAAATTACAGGATTACAGGAAAGCACACATGCCATACAGGTAATATCAGAACCAAAAATTACAGCTTTCATCCTCAGTTTATCATCACTTCCAGAGCTGATTATACATATCAACATCTGTTTTACCTAGGATGTACACTACAAGAAAGACATTGAGGTGCTGGAGCATGTCCAAAGAAGGTCAATGAACCTGGGGAAGGGTCTAGACCACAAGCTTTATGAGAAACATCTGAAGGAACTGGGGTTGTTTAGCCTGGAGAAAAGGAGACTGAGGGGAGACCTTATCACCCCCTACAACTGCCTGAAAGGAGGGTGTGATGAGGTGCGGGTTGGTCTCTTCTGTCAAGTACCGAGCGACAGAACAAGAGGAAATGGCCTCAAGTTGCACCAGGGGAGGTTTAGATTAGATGTTAGGAAAATATTTCCTCACCAAAAGGGTTATCAAGTATTGGAAGAGGCTGCCCTGGAACATGTTGCGTCACCATCCCTGAAGGTATTTAAAAGATGTGCAGATGTGGTGCTTAGGGTCATGGTTTAGTGGTGGCCTTGGAAGTTCTGGATTAACAGCTAGATTTGGTGATCTTAAAGGTGCTTTCCAACCTAAATGATTCTATGGGTTAAAAAAAAAATTATCATGGAATCCAGCAAAATACAGTCTCCATATATTAACTACAAGCAGTGAGAGCTGAACAATAAAAATCTCCTTTTTTTCCTTTACAACTGACAGGGTCCATGGATAGTACTGTCTGGCTTCTACCGTGCTGAAGCAGAATGATGCAACTGGATGGTGTTGACCCAAGTGTGGTAGTGTACCTGGTACGTGTATTTGCTAGAGTATTTGCATCTGTCATTTGGATACACAAAAAGAGTACCCGGCGCATGGGGACTTCTGGACGGAGAACTTTGCTCATTGTCACTTGGGAATGGGTTTAGTCTATCAGTGTATCTTGCCAACATCCAAGGCAACACAGAATAAGGCACAAAGGTGTCTCTAAGCCATGGTAGGTCCCTCCATCCTCTGTATGTATGTGCAAGTTTTAATTTTCCTTGTGCTCTGTGTCCTTGAAGGCAAAAAAAACCAGTTGGAATAGAAGTGGCCAGGGCTTGAGCAAGAGAAAAGCTTTTTGGGCATGACAAGAGGGAATGTGGAGGGTCTGGGGCTAATGCTGAGGGTTACTGAGGTTGAACCATGGATCATGAGAAAGGATGCGAGGCAGATGAGGGGAAGGGAATGGCACCTTTTTAGATAAGAGAGTGAAGAGTGTAGATAAATCTAGAGAGAAGGCTGATAACAGTCAATGAGGACTATACTGTTATAACTCCTTGGTGATTTGTGTGGGGTGGTGTCAGCTGTAGCCATGACCCATGTGTCTGTGGGCTCCATGGAAAATGTTGCTTTGCTGGAGTCCCAATAATGTGTCTGAGCCACTTGCTGAGGGAGATACTCCCTTCAGATTAAATGCTATATCTATGCACCAATACGTGGGCATCTCTGACCTAGCAGAGTGTTTTGGATGCTTGTTAATGCTTCTCTTCCTGGGACCAGCATGTTATAATGAACAGACTCGGCCTCCAACTTACCAGGGCTGAAAATTTAGGAGTGGGTTCTGATTATCAGAATGTGGTCCTTGAAAAATATTTTAACAGCAGCAGTGGGTACAGGGAGCAGCGATGCTTTTAGAGTGGAACTTCATGGTGGAAATGTATGATGTGGAAACCTGCAGGAATTATGACCCAGAAGGCTCTTTTTGGTGCTTCATTCTGAAGCCAAACTGGCTAGGAAGAGTGGTGCTGGGTGTTCCTCAATGCTTTTAAAAGTGACCCAAGCTCTTGACCTGTCTGTGTCTTCAGTCAGTGATAATAATAATAATGCAGTGGAGGAACCTAAGATCTAGAACAAGGTGTGAAACGAGCAAATTCTGTATGATGTGGCCCTTGCTGCGTGAGACAAAATACAAAACAGAAACTTCTGTATTAACTTCATTCCTCAGTATTAGACAAACATGCCCTGAGTAAAATGAGAAGAAATTTAATCTGCCACATCTAGCTGTGCCAGTAGAAAAGGTGAACTATCAAGAACCTGTCCTAAACTCCTCCTCATTTTTCCCCTTTGCGCTTTTACACCTGCAGAGGAGATCTTCCTCTGAGGGCTTTCTAAACCAATTCAGACAAAATCTGTTGGGTCAGCATGTTTGCTATTTAAGCTCTAAGACAGCCAATGCAATTCAAGTGAGACAGCCAAGGGAGAGCTTGTGCAGGTTTTTCTGCTGACAGATCTGAAAGGATGATAAATTCAAGTGAAGGATTGTGGTGGTGAACAGCTCAGTGGTAAAGGAAGTGGTGGCTGACCCCCCGAGAGTTTGGGAATGTCTCTATTAGTGTCTTATTGATGTGAACTGAGAGGCTGGGTACAATGTGTATATGCCTTTCACAGATGCTTTTAGTGTCTTCTTAATTTACCTTTTTATTTAAGGTATCATCTGTCATTAAGAGCATCACAGCATGAAACATCAAAACAGCATAGTACTCTCTTCAGTCAGCACAGCCATTTGCACAGTGACCATCTGCCTAAATCCTTCATATTTTCTCATCTCTGGCACCCTTCCCTTATTTAGTTTTGTCCTCACCCTGTTTGTTTGTAACAAACATAAATTTAATGGATTTACATACAATCTTTAAGAAACAAATTTAGCAAGGGCTTTTTTAAAAATACAACTTTTTGCATCTGGATTCAAGACATTTTCACTTAGTAGTATTTGAAAAACCTGTGTCATTCCATTAATAAGAACCTTCAAGTCATAGAAAAGTCTTAACATGAAAACTAAATTTTGTCCATTGAATATATTTCAAATTAAACTCTCAATACTCAAGCAGAATTGAAAATAATCCCAAGTGCTTCAAATCAGGGAATAAGATGCTGTAATCTTTCTCAGGGACAAGAAAAATGAATGACTGCTTTAAAGAATAGTTGTCTTAACTTTAATTACAGAGCTGGTGCAAGAACTGCCATAGTGTTGTCACATATTGATATGAAGATTAGAAAGGGTTCTGAATGGATAAGGTACCATTTATTTCCACCATTCTTTTCTCTGGTTTCCCAAAATGCTACTAATATTGTGCAATCCCGTTTATTTTTATTTATAACTCTGGCTTTTGGTTATGGTTGTTCATCTGGTCACAGCCAGAGTTTCATAATCTGACACAAACACATCACTTGGAAATTAGACATTAGATTAGACATTGGAATGGACTTGATTAGAAATTGGAATGGACTTGATTAGAAGTTGGAATGGACTTGATTAGAAATTGGAATGAACTTCCAGGGAAGTGGTGGAGGCACCGTCTCTGGATGTGTTCAAGGAAAGGCTGGATGTGGCACTTAGTGCCATGGTCTAGCCATTGTGGTGGTGGTGGTCATAGGCTGGACTTGATGATCTTAAAGGTCTTTTCCAGCCTTGGTGACTCTGTGAGTTGAGTAAGATTACAGAGTCATGCCCCTGCAGGAGATAGGTGGAAGCATTTGCTACCTGTAAGAGAAAGACACTACAGGCTGTTCTATACAAAGGAGCAAGCCTTAATTACATTGTTTCAAAGTATTCAAATACCCTTCCACTAATCCTGACAATCACTTACAATGTGCAGTGTTACTTTTGCTTGCTACTAGACCCACTGAAGTCAGATGTGTCTAAACTCAGATAATGGTCCTAGTCCACCCTTCAGCACTGCAACACTGACCTCACATTCTTTGCTTCCTAATGCATGGACTGAAAGATGACAGCACACCAAACCTGCTTCCTCAGGGCAGCTGGAGAAGAGGATCCTCCACAACCTCTCACATGCCAGAAATTCCAGTTCCCTCTAAGCACCTTCTCTCCTTCAGCCTGGGAGTCCCACCATCCTACAGTCTTACCATCCTACAACCCAGACGCTAACTGTGGGTGAAATCCCACCTGAAACACTGACTACAGCATCCAGTTGTCACCAGGTATACAGGCCTCCACATATTCTGTTTGAGAAATGAAAATACCTATGTTAGAGAAAGGTCCAACATACCTGCAGAAAAGCATCTTGGATTTTTCTTTTGTAATTAAAAATGTAAACAACACACTGGTGCTGGATAAGTTAATGCAGAGAGATGCATGGAATTAAAATAGGTTTTTGAATAGAAAACAAAATGTTTTTCCAAATGTATGTTCATGTAAGGGACTCAGTGCTCAAGTGCCTGTTTATGTATGTATCTGCTTCTCCTTGCATACTGACCTTTATCTTTTGAAATACTGTTGGTGAGAGAAGGAAAACTAACCATGGTTTCTCAAAGTTAAAGATCTATGCAATTATGGTGTGAAATGTATGGCTTATCAGGAAAAAATGACTTAGCAATTAGCTGCATGTAGATTAGCTGCAATGAAAGATGTTAACTCCACTTGGGGTAACCTAATAACTATTCTGGCATTCAGACCAGTCTTGATCTCTCACAGCTGGTGCTTGACCACTCCTCCCTGTCTCCATGGCTGGTTTCCATGAGCAAGTCTTCAAGTAAAGGTAAAAGCTGACCCAAGTTTACCTCCTTATTCATCATTCTGGCTACTTACCCCTTTTTATTTGTGCTGAAGAGAAGCTAGCCCAATGCTGCAGGATATTCAGTGCCTGGAGGCTAGGATCTGCAAGCTGCTATCTTTTTTCTTCGACAGATTCTAAAAGGAATAAAAAATGACAACAGAGTGAAAGATAAGCTTTGCACATAAAAAAGCACCTATTTCTACAGAGAATATTTTTCAAAGTTTTCTGTGTATCAACAATCTCATAATGAGCATTTTCTAATAAACCATTATCAACACAACAGCAGTACCCTGTTCTTTTCATTGGTTTTAATGAAAGTCTTATTAATTAAGTTAGGAAAATTAATTAAGCTAATTAAATTAACCACGAGAACTTTCAGTTTTGTGTCCAGAGGCTACAAAGATAGTTTTTGCAAAATTATCTCCTCAGTGTTCCCACTCAGAGCTAATAGAAAGACTCAAGATATGCACTGCCTTTGCCACCAGAGAGCAGTGGAATTAAGTATTTTAATTACAATAATAATTGTTTTCAATTAGCGCCGTGCACTAAATGCAAAAGTTTACCTTTCCTTGAAAGCTGTTGAACAGTGGTGCCTCTGAAGGAAACTGGGAAAACACCTTACTTTTATATGAATTTGCTTCTTTCTGTTTCCCTACTATTTCCCTTCACTGTGTTCATTCTGAATGAATTGAACTTCCTTCCTTCCTTCCTTCCTTCCTTCCTTCCTTCCTTCCTTCCTTCCTTCCTTCCTTCCTTCCTTCCTTCCTTCCTTCCTTCCTGCCTGCCTGCCTGCCTGCCTGCCTGCCTGCCTGCCTGCCTGCCTGCCTGCCTGCCTGCCTGCCTTCCCTCTTTCATTCCCTCTTCCACTCTCCCTCCCTCTTTCATTCCCACTCTCCTGCTTGCTCCTTCTCTTTTTCTCTTTCTCCATTTCCCCTTTCTAATCACCCTGCATTTCAGACATATTGGTCTACAGGCTTCTAAAATAGCTTCCTGCTCCTTGCAAATTCCCTCTCTCAGGGAAGGTTGTAACACCCCAGTATGTGAGTGTGTTCCCAGGTTCCTTCTCTGTTCTGCTCCTGTCAGACTGGAATGTTGTTCATTGCCAGATCTGGGCAACACATCTGTGGGGCATGCCCTTTATGCCCTCTTCCTTGAATGAAATCCACATTGTGAATGTGAAGCCAGTGATTCTGGATTGCCAAAGGAAGACAGAGGCGATGGATTCTATATCTGAATTAAAGGCTGGTGGAAGTAAGAAACCTTAGCGTATATGAGATTGGTCAGCTTCCACATTACAGATGTTCATTTATTCTCTACAGAAATATCTTTATTCTTTTTATCTTGTTACAAATACCTGTGGTTTTTCTCATCATCCACAAATGGATCCTGAATCCCTTAAGTTCCCCCATCCTCTAACTTCAGAAATTCACCACATAATCTACTAGAAGATCTCCTATCCAAATAACCCTCTAGGCATTACAATGACACCATTTATATGAAGCAAAATGTTTACTCTACAGTCTGAATCTGAAATAGAGCTTAAATTACTGAAGCATACCATGCTTTAATCTCTCCATGTCTTTAACCTACATTAAAGGATAATATTGTTCATTATTTATTTATTTATTTATGTATGTATTTATTTATTTTTATGAGAACAGTATATTGCTTTTAGTGTTCTTCTTGAAGTATAACAGAGGCAGGTCCTCAGCTGGTATAAAATGTCACAAGTCTGTTGTGGTCAATGAAGCAATAGCAGTTTATCCAAAAGGAGGATCTGAAACAGAGGAAAATACTTACTCTGAATTAAATTAAAAACCCCAAAACCATGATTTGTTTGTCTGCCTGAAAGCTGATGGTGGTCTCTATATCTTTATATTATCCATATACTTTTCATTTTATGTCATAGTCTCTATATATTAATGCACCAAATAATCTACTGTGAGACCTCCCACCCAAATCATCCTCCAGATAACATGACATGAAGCCAAAACTACACTTTGAGGAGAGTGCTTCTCTGTGATTGTATAAAGTGTATGACAATGGTGCAAAATATACCCTAGTGAGATCTAGTTTTCTGCATGAACACTTCTGTTAGGTATTTCTGTGAATATTCAACATGTACAAAAAAACCCTTTGAATAACTGTCTTTTAAAAAAATAATAAAAAATTAGACATATATGCAGTTAGGCCTGGGTTCAAAAGGACAGTTCAAGAATTAGATCTGTTATGGAGGTACATGGAGGCCAGACACTGGCTCAAAAATCAAAACAAGAAGTTTGCTTTTGACATAGGAAGAACTGCAAGAAATAAGATCTTTGCAGGACTGCTCTGCATTAACAGACTCTGCCAGCCCAGGTGTCTCTTCCTTTAGAAGAGTAGCAGTAAATAAAGTTTCTCACTTTTCAAGGTACTTAGAGTCTCTTAATGCAGGCTAAGGAAAATACTTTCCAAAGCTGACCCCTCAGTGATGCAGCTCAGCAAAAGTCAACATTTAACAGCTGTGTTAAAAAGTCTAGGGGGGACATTGTTTGCAATGAGTGTTGGCAGCCACCAGCCTGGGAGGGGCTTCAAACATTTTGGAGAACAGGATTATAGTTCAAAATGAACTTTACAAATCGGAGAAGTAGCCTGGGGGGAAAATAGAATGATATGCAATAAAGAAATAAAACCCCCCACATAATTTTTTTGGCTGTAAAATCCATGGCTAGAAAGATCTCGTGCATTCCGTGAAAGCAGAAGGTTCCACATGTAACTGAAACAACCAGTGTCCCAGGCACAGGCTTGGGAGAAACAGGGTAACCCACAGTTTTACAGAAGAGAATCCATGGGGTATCCTGTCACAAGGTGGAATATGAGTCGACAGCATCACATTTTTGTGCAAAGTCACTTGGAGATGAAACTCCTGTATAAGCAGAAATACTGTATGCAAAAGCATGAAGCAATCCTTCAACCCTGCTCAGCAGTGGCAGGGCTGCAGCAGACCTGCTGCCTCTGTTCTGGGGTATTGCCCTTCAGAGAGGAGGAGAACCAGTGGAAAGCAACAAAAAGCAGAATGGGCCTTTGAAGACAAGACTAGATTAATTAGAGTTGTTTTGAATCTGTTATTCTCCAGAGGAAAAGAGAAAAGGTTAAACAGAGAAGGGTTGTGGTGATGTTGAAGTATGCAACAGGAAAGGAAACTGTTTGTTCCCCTTCTCTGTGGTTGATTGCATGACAGGAAAACTACAGTGAGTAAGGTTCAGTTTTGACATTAGGAAATGTCAGGAAAGCAGAGACTCAAGGACTGATCTCTGGGCAGTATTTAAGAATGTAAACCTCAGTCAGGAATGACAAGCAGAGTTGGTCTTGCCTGGGGGGTTCCACGGCATCCCACCAAATTTGCAACTGATGTTCTGACTCTCACTTACTGAATATAACTGGGCCTGAGTGCTCATGAATAACGAATAAATGGAAGCAGGAGATGTGCGTGTGCATATAGTGATGACACCATTTATTGGTAAAGATGTGCTATGCATTTATGTTTCGTATCTTCATCCCAAACTCAGGCCAGTGACATTCTGTGTGATGTTAGGATGGCATTTGTTTCTATTTCTCATTCTCTAGCAGTCTTGTGTTTATAATTCCTTCGCCCCTTTCAAACTGTGGTTTTTTTGTTCGGGGGGAGTGGGGAAAGGGGATCTTACTCTCTCATCCTGTTGGAACATCCTGCATGTTACAAGGATTAGAAAAAAAAGCTCTCACTTTTTTACACCCCAGGGGAATTTTTCCTCTCTATTACCACTGTGAGAAAAGGGAAGGTCCCTCTTACTGTGTGACAGCTGCAGAGGCCACTAAGCTCAAGCAAGGTAAAATAAGGTCAACAGTTTGCAAGCAGCACATTTTCAAAGTATTTCCAGGGAAAAGTGATGAGAGAGTATCTCACTAATAAATATTTATGAAAGGTAGAAGAAATACCTCAGGTATGAAAGAGAGAAATTACTGAAGCATGAAAAGGGGATGTTAATCCTCTTTTAAGAACAATTTCAAATGCAACACAAACTTAGTTACGTATTAATCAGTACTTTTTAAAATTGACCACAACCAATCAGCATGTAATTTGTGCTCTTAATGAGCATAAAACAGAGTAAGACTTTACCTTTGCTACAAAGAAGTATCACTGTTCTTGGTGTACTGGAGTTTTTTGTTGTTTTGGTTTTTTTACACATTGTAATTAGATATTGTAATCAATGTTGAAAGTCCCTTCACCTCAGTCAGAGATCTCTACAGACTGAAAATTTCAGTCACAACTAAAATCCTAGAAAATAAGGTTGAACAGTACCTTAAGAGGTTCTGTAAGTCCACCCTCTTTCTCATAATGGAGGAACAGCTAAAAGTAAATAATTCTCAAGAGATTTTTGTCTCTCCTACTTTTAAAAGTCATCAGCATGGAGAGTTGTCTTTGTCCCCAAGACAAGCTATTCCTATGCTTCATTAACCATACAGGCAGAGCCTGAGTGTTTAAACTGAAACAGGTCTTCTCTGGCTATTTAGGAAACTATCACTAAAGGTTTCCTGTCCTGTTCTGCTGTCTGAGTGGTCTGCCTGGAAGCTGGAGAGTGAAAATGGAGAAAACCCCAGTGTATCAAGCTCACTGCCCAGCCTCTGAAAGAACCCATGAAAGTGGGGGGCTGGGATGAATTTGCTTCTGCTGTTGGTAGAGG
The DNA here is from genome assembly GCF_020740795.1 of Apus apus. Lineage (NCBI taxonomy): Eukaryota > Metazoa > Chordata > Aves > Apodiformes > Apodidae > Apus > Apus apus. The sequence goes on from NC_067282.1 coordinate 159,015,119, forward strand.
AAACTCTGGAAGAAAGGTAAGGGTTAGAGATGGGGCTGTCTCCAGCATTTTGCTTCTTCCAACTCCAATACCTTCCACTTAGAAGTGAGCATTTGTATGGCAGGACATTTTCTCAGTCAGTGATTCCCAAAGAAGGAACAACTCCCCAGAGTGAGAATCACATCTATAACTAGGTAAGCCTTAGGTTTGTTTCTTTCTGATGCCTAAAGTCTGGTGTGGTAGGAGGGAGACTTACAACTAGGAGGAACCAGAACAGAAACTGGTTTGTAAACTGTCCCGCCAGGCTTTTTATCCTGATGCACAAGGGACAATACAACATGGCTCCTGCTGGTGCATACTTTTAAAGCTCTTTATAGTGAGTGTGCTTGGCAGCTTCCCCTAAGCTTCAGAGATGGCACTGTGAGGGCAGCGATGATCTGTAGTTGTGACCACAAGCCAGCAGGCGAGTTCTGGGTTGTGGTGAGCCCTCAGTGAGTGCTCACTCTCACTGCCTCTCTGTGTCAGATAGCTTTTCCCTTTCGTTTGTTTGTTGTTTCTTTTTCCTTTCCCAGCTTTCCACACACCAGGTTATCTCTCTAAACAATGGGTGGCCATATATTTGCAAGCACCTGCACCTCACACCAGCTGTGTTCATTATCTCATATGAAGGGTGTGTTGGTGGCTCTCATACTAGTAGTGATTTTACATTGCCTTCAAAATGTAATTTTACTTTTATGTGGTGCACTAAGAGCTTTGGCTGGGTATCTAGAAATACGTTTATCATTATAGCAAGATGTTTCTGGCTGCTACTGTCAGAGCAGGTGCCCCTCTATGGACAAGCACCCCAGGGTTCATCCCAGGGTCTTGAGGGTCCTGAAAGGGTCCTGAGGATCAGTCTCACAGCCCAAGGCCATGCAGGGAGAAACCCACGTCTTGGGCAAGCCCATGAGAGTTTTCCCAGCAGCAGGGAGGATCCAGCAGCAGAAGCCTTCCTACACACACGTGAGGGATGCCTGGCACAGCTCCAGTTAGCACAGGTCATAGCCCACGCCGTTGCAGCTCTGCTTCCCCTGTTACCTGGACCAGGAGGATAATGTCTGCAGAGAAGTGTGACCATCTGCTGCCTTGTGCCTACGTGGGCCAGTTGCCTTCAGGGGGTGAGTATTTCAGCCCCAGTGTTTCTTCCACAAACACCAGTGAATGAAGTGTTAATACTGCGCAACTTCATGTCAGCTTTTAAATAGTGAACGACATGTACCAGCAGATGGTGGACTCTTGGTGTTGATATTCTGGGCCCACTTATTCGTTTTCCTACAAAATGCTCCTACAAATATGAGTGCACACACACATGCTTATATATAATTATATATAACGTGCATGTACATATATAAATAGAAATATATAAAATGTCAAAAACAGGGAATAGCATAGTATGTTATAGCATAGATTACATATAGTATGCCAGGAGCTCACACCAGGTATTTTGTTTCTATTTGCGATTACATGGATCACATCCCTTCCCACAAATCATTATATAACCCTCCCATGGCAACTGCAGCATTGGTACAGGAAAACAATTAGGAAAATATGTGTATTTAGCTGTTTCAGTGAAAAGGGGGGTATTCCAAGGATAGTCAGATACCTAAACCTTTAAGTGTTTTATATCTCGTCAGAGAGGCTAGAAACAGTTTGTGCTTGCTAGGATCTCCCTGGGCTTAGCGGGAAGTTTTTTACCTGTTGGGCACGAGTACATTGAGTTGGGAAACCTTTGAGCTAGTAAAATTTGCACTCTATATTTTAGCCACTGGGTGCCGCTAACAATTCAGTTTCGCCAGAAAATACGAGATGGTAATTTTGACGGCATGCGTTGTTACAGCAGAGCTTGTGACACTGGGCTTTGTGGGGCTGCCTCTTGCCCAAAGGTTGATACAATAATCTTTTTCTTGCAGTTGCCAATGGGCTTCAGTTCAGCTGCAGTCAAGATGTTTCTTCACTAAAGAATGTTTTTTTATTGAAATGCACAAGTGAAAGGCTAGCAGAATTAATGACAAAAGGATCTAACAGAGAACTTTAAGAATTATTTCATAAATATCATATGTTTATAGAGGACTAAAGCATCTGATTGTTATGATGTGATGTGAGATGAAGCCACTGACAATAAACACTTCTGCTGTTACACAAGCTCATAAAAATTCTTAGTGAAGCAAGGTGAGCAATTAATCCTGTTCCAAACTTCAAACGTCTCCGCCACCATCATTAGAAAAGTAATGTTTCAGGTATTTTTTTAGTCAACTGCAGATTTTTTTCAAACTGTTTCCTTACGTTATTCTCACTATTTTAGAAATATCTGTTCTGTTGGGAAATACCAAATGTAAAAGCAATACCATCACAGTAGTCTGATGATGCATTCAGACCTGAGAACATTATTTGCAGTCCTCGGTGGTTAGGAAAAGATGCGTTTTCCTAACCATGGGAAAGGCACACATATCAAGAGATGCAACTTCTTACTGAAAAGCCCATCAGCATTTTGCAGCATCTTCAGGTAGAGAGAGAAAATGTGATGCTGTTGAGTCATCTCTTCAGTAAGAGCTGGCAGATGCCAGCTGAAAACCACAGACAGAGAAGTCACCTGGGTGTCCTCTGAGAGGCAATGGCAAAAGGCAGGAAGAAGGGTGTGTTTGGAATCCTTTGTTGGGCAACCAGAGAAGAAGAGGGGAGCAGTGGAAGCAGTAGCACTGGGGAAAAGAGTCAGGAGTAAAAGAAGCAGGCTTTGGAAGAAGGGAGCACAGGCATATAATATTACCAGTTTTCTGGAGTGAGCCTTTCTTACAAAACAATTGGGAGCCACTGAACTACAGTTCATAGTTCTGCAGGTGATAGAGACCATATTGTCATCCTAGAAATAATAACTTCTTGAATGCTGCTGGCATCTGGCCAAGCCAGATAAAATTTCACCGAGCCTCTGCCTGAAATCAATTTGTGATAGTCCAGCGTGGCAAGAGCCTGACAAATAACCTCACAGAGCTGTTCTCAATTGCAGAGGGGATTTCTTATTTTAAACATAAATTTACCTCTATTCATAGCCAGTTGCTTGCACTTGCCTGATATTAGCTCATGCAACAGTGAGTTTCAGGCATGCATTTCGATGTCAAACTTTTGAAAATAATTTTACTTTTTTTTTTCTTTTCTGTTAGTTATATCACCTTTTTCACTTCCCTGTATTCTGCAAGATCCTGGATTTTAAAAATAAAAGGAATTAAGGGTGTCTTCATGCTATTTCCGTGCAAGGTACAGAGCCAATGTTCCCAAAGGATATATATAGGCTGCTCAGTTCCCTAAATATGTGCTCTATAAAAATCCCTAGATTCTCATTAAATGGCTGGAATGTGTCAGACTGCAGAAATCAAAACACTCTGCTGAAATCATTCAGAGAAAGCTCTGGCAGTATCCTGCCTGATGTGTGTGGGAATGCACGCATATATGTAGGCATATATGTACATACTCCTGCCCTACTCCATGGCAGCCCAGTTACTGTATTGGATCTGAGTGGTTGATGGCAGTCACCTCCTTTTGGAGGACATGAAGCAGTTTGGTATCTGCTCCTCCCTCCAGGAGGAGACACCTTCCAAAACGCCCAAATCCTTTTCTAAACAAATTCACGTTGCTCTGGCAAGTCCAACCACCATCTTAAACCTTTTTTTTCTTTTTTTTCTTCCCCTAGGGAGATGCTGCAATGGGATTTTATTTGTATGAGCTATTTACTCACAGGTTAGCACAGGTTAGTTAATGCTACATGAAGTCATTATTGCCTCTGTGAACTCATGTCCTGAAAGGAGCAGTGGCCCCCAAGACTTCATGTGTTGGAGCAAGCAGCTTCTTTTGAAGCTGTCATGGTTGCTCCAGGGCTCTGCATCCTCTTGCTTCTCTCTTGTAAGGACTTTGGTGCAAGAGACTGTTCTTGGTGACAGCTAGGGTAAGAGCTGGGAGGGCATTAGCAATTACTGGAAAAGAGTAACAGGCACTCCGCTCTATTTTCAAATGTAATTGGTGCTGTTTTTTTCCAGGTTGATAGCTGTGTCCCCTTTTCCTTAACAAAGATCTCTCAGCATCATTTCTCACGCAACAGGTGTAAAGGCAGGCAGGGCCAGTGCCTTTAGCTTTTACACACCTGGATTTGTGGACTCAAGCTGTTAAGCTCTTTGGCAGATGATTGACAATTGCATTCACAATAGTGGGAAAGAACAATATTTATTTTAAGAAGTAAGCTAATGAAGAATATGGCAGATGGATGAGGGAGGAGGGAGTTAACACCACTCAACTGCTGCAGGACTTGCCAGCAGATAGCTGTAGATGAACCACGGATACTTGTGCTGAACAAAGACAACTGGTTTTGTCCTTCAGAATTTTTCTAGTTAGAGCACTGGTCAAACTTAACTGTGCTTTTTTCTAAAAGATCTGACAGAAGCAAAAGTGCAAATGCCTGGAAGGAGGCCTGACTCAGTCTGTTGCTTTTTACTGATGCCCCATACAGGAAAGCTGGCAGGAGCAGGAATCAAAGATTTCCTGAAAAATAATAATAATAAAAAAATAAACACCAAACAACAAAGCAAACAAATGGAAAAAAACCACAACAAACCACCAACAAAAAACCAGCATGTTCCTCTGTAGTAAAGACTAGAGATTACAGCAGTGAGAGATCTACTGAACTCCTCAGCAGGGGGAAGAGCCTGCCCACCTTCACGTGTACAGCTGAACAAACATTGTGCCTTTGCTGCAATCCAAATACACAGTGCCTAAGCCTCCTTCCTCCCATTAGCTTTCTAAGCATGGCACAGCAACAGCAGGCTCCAGCTGAGGCTTGCACAACTCTTGCAAAAAGTCAGTGCTATTGCTTCTTGGCTAAAGCTGGTTTGGATATTCCTGAAATGCATTGCAGAAATGATCATAGCCTGCCTGCCTTCTGGTGTTCTTGTTCTGACTCAAAACCAACAAAAGCTGAGGGAAAAGAAATGAGCCTGCAGGATAATCCAAATGCTTCAAAAGTCTCCTTTGCTCCATGTGGATGGTCCCCAAATTTGGCCCTGAATGTAACTGCCATTACAATTACTGGCTTCAGGGGAACAAAGAAGGGGCTCTGTTTACTACGGTGAGACTGGTAAGATGATCTCTTTCCCAGCTCTAAGGTCTCGGTGGTCCAATAACGACCAATAACTGGGATTTCCATCACTTGCATCCTCTGGGAGACAGTTCTATATCACTGACTCATATTGCAAGTTTCCTTGTTATGTGACTGCCATAAGCCTGGCAAACCAAAGAGCGCTGACAGCTTACTGAGGGAAGGGGAACTCAGCAGAGACGGACAGGAATTTTTCAACAAAACAACATGTCAGCACCAAAACATTTACAGGAAACAATAGGAGTGACAGTGAAAGTTTAATGAGGAAGGTATTTCAGAAAGAGAGGCATCCAGCTCCAATTGATGGGTACCCCATGGGGAGGGAGGTTATCTGGCAAGCAGGGAACTACTGCTCATGGAATTTGTGCCTGGGTGTGCTCCCACCCGCCAGAGCTGCTGCCTGCAACATAAACTGGCGGGCATACTCCCTTTAAAGTTGTTATGCCAGATGGTATCCTCCCTTCCCAAATTAGAGATGAAGTGTGTTGGCAGGAACTTCTGGGGAAGCAGGAAACGTCTGCATGATGCTTCCCGCTCCCTTCCCAGTGGATCTCCTTGCTGCCTCACCGCTGCCTCCCCACTGCCTGAGCTGGCAGCTCCCAGGTTCCAGAGCCCCTTAGTTTTCTACAGCGCTGCATAGCTGAGCCCTCTGTTCTCACCACTTAATTTCTAGTGATCCATCTTGTGCTTGATTATGTACTACAAAGGCAGTAGTAATCTTGCAGGTCTAATTTGATCTGATACATCTGAATCCTTCAAAGTACAGTGTTTTGATAGCACCTAGAAACAAAAAAAAAAACCCACCTCTTAAAATATCCTTTTTAAAAACTGCTTCCTAAGTTTTGAATTATTTGCAGGAGGTTTCCGCAATCAGATGTTTGGAACCAAAATGTTACATTTGACAAAAGAAAAGAAAAGAAAAAGAAAAGAGATAAAGTAAATGTAGCATTTCAGTTCTGTGGTAGTGATATTCTAATCACATTTTTGGCTCAGAACTGCTTGCTTTATTTCCACAGGCACTGTTTGAGTGGAACAGCCAACTTATTCCCTCATGGAAAGACCAACTTTCATGTATTAACTAAAGCACTTGCAACAGGTGTAAACAACTTTCCATTAGAGGTAAAGTTCCTGATACATTAAACAACATCACACTTTAACCTTCCAAGATTTAATTTAATTTCTAGGATCAATAGCTCATGTTACTAATACTTTTTGCCAAAACCCTGGGATCATGTCCTACATATTACAGTAATTCTTTCCAGAAGAATTTCAATTTGTAAATAATGAAGAACTCGTACAACTCTTTCTGTTAGCAGCACTGCTGGGCCTTTTGCCAGTTTGTAAGCTGAAGAATTTTGGTGTTTAGTGCTCCCATCTGTTCAGAAAGCCTGAGGGTGAGTAGTTATCAAAAGCAATACATGGGGTTTTTTATTCTATGTCTGAGATTTTATGACACACTTTGTCACAAAACAGGCCACTGGGGAGAAGAGATTTCCCTCTTCCCAAGTCTCTCTGCCCAGGGAACCTCTGAAGTCCCACATACTTGATCTTTGCCCAGTCTTGATCTAAACAGACCAAAATTTTCACAAATATCTAATAATTCTCATCCTGATGCCTCAGACAGAAATAAGACCAAGTGTTTCACAGTTATGAAAGAATTAAAATCTCAGGCATGTATACTCTCAGTGCAGAGGAATTCGATAAACACAGCTCTGTTTGAACAAGGGCTTTGAAGGCAGCCCTGCTGTCAAGGTATAAGGAAGCTTTTGTTCCCCAAATAAACACTTCAGATGTGCCCTTCTGCTGCATCAGGGTTTGGAAGGTGTGGGCTCCTCTCCCTCTGAGGACAGCGGGGCACACAGGGAGGACACAGGCCTGCAGACTACCTGCCTGCCCCAGGGGTGCTGCCTGCCTGCTGCCAGCCCGTCAGATCCACCCCTGACACAATGTTCTTGCCAGCTTCCAGATGGGATGCCTCAACCCTTCTGGCTTGAATGCACTCCAGAATAAAGGTTATTTTCCACAAGTGACCCTTTCATTAGAAGTTGCTCAGGTCATCTAAGGGACAGGTTATTTGGCAGCTACGTGCTCTCTGCATGCTGTGTCAGTGGGCTGTCTGCCATCTGTCCTCTGTCCCATCGTATGGACACCCTCCTCTGCTGCCAAGGGTGCTTTCTGCCTCTTCTTCTGGGGCAAGTGGGTCGTGCTGGGGTATCATTCATATCACATCACCTGAAAGTTCTGTCTGTAGAGCTTGCACAAAAATAAAGGTTGCACAGGACTGCATCCACATGGGTTTCAAATATCTCCAGAGACGGAGACCCCACAACCTCTCTGGGCAGCCTGTTCCAGTGCTCACTGTCTAAGTTTTTCCTTATGTTTAGATGAACTGCCCATGTTCCAGTTTGTGCCCATTGCCCCTCATCCTGTCACTGGGCACCACTGAAAAGAGCTGGGCCCCATCCTCTCTACTTTGCCTTTAAGATGTCTATATGCATTGCCAAGATCCCCTCTCAGTCTTTTCTTCTCCAGGCTAAACAGACAAAGGTCCCTCAGCCGTTCCTCATGAGAGAGATGCTCCAGTTCCCTAATCATCTTTGTAGCCCTTCTCTGTACTCTCTCCAGTAGTTCTTTGTCATTTCTGAACTGGGGAGCCCAGAACTGGACACAGTGCTTCAAACGTGGCCTCACCAGAGCAGAGTAGAATAGGAGAACCTCCTCTGACCTGCTGGGCACACTCTTCTTATGCACCCCAAGATGCCATTGGCCTTCTTGGCCACAAGAGCACATGGCTGGTTTACTGTTCACTTGTCATCTACCAGGATTCCCATGTCCTTCTCCTCAGAGCTGCTTTTCAGCAGGTCAGCCCCTAAGCTGTCTTGGTGCTTGGGGTTATTCCTCCCCATGTGCAGGACCCTACACTTGCCTTTGTTGAACTTCATGAGGTTCCTCTCTTCCCAGCTCTCCAGTCTGTCCAGGTTCTGCTGGATGGCAGCACAGCCACTCTTCCCAATTTTGTGTCATCAGCAAGCATGCTGTGGGTACACTCTGTCCCTTCAACCAGTTCATTGATGAGTATGTTGAACAGGACAGGACCCAGCACTGACCCCCTGATCCTGATGCCAGAGTATTGATGAAGTAATTCCTCTCTCTGCATTTTATCTGTTCAGAAAGGCTTAACTGTACAACTGTCCTGAATTGCACGAAATAAGGGAAGAACTCTGTGAGGCCTTAGATGACAAGTAGATTTTTAACTGTTGTTTAAAGCCTAGAGTTTGTGGACACCAGCTTCTTCTGGGTTTGTTCTTAGCCTACTTTGACTCAGAAAACTCACAGTTAAGGTAATAATGAGAAGGACCCAAAAGGGTTCTGAAGTTTCTGATCCATTTGTTGTAAATATTGTGTTGTAGAAGTTGCAAATGTTGATAGTTTTTGTTAGGTTCATCCACTAAAAAACTGGTGGTTTCGTGTAGATGTGTGCTAGCAAGCAGAAATCAGACAAAACCCAAATGAACTCTGTTATTAAAATTAAAACCAGTACTAAGAGCTCAGAATTCAAACAAGCTCTGCATTCAGAGAAGCCTGGCACAGCAGGCACAAGGTGAAATAGAAGTGTCAAAACACAAATGTGAGAAGAAGCTTCAAGGAACCATTTTTAACACCCTTTTATCTCCAAATCTCCAATTTCCATATTCATTACACATAGTCTGTAAGTATAACTCCACAGTAACTTAGAGTAACACATTTGACTGGTTTCACATAACTGCAATTTGCATTTACTTTGCAATATCATTACAACTATGAAGCCACCTCCACTCAACCCTGCACACATCTATCAAACATTTGAAAGTCAGACCAGGTAGCCTCATTAAAAAAACCCACACCATCAGTTAAAAGTGCCAGAGATGTTTTTTTCTTTACTCAAAATGCATTCTAGTCCTACCAAACCAGCACAGCAAGAGGTTAGTTACCCTCCTGCTTGGTTAAGAAACAACAGGGATCTTCTTCCCTGATGATGCAGATAATCTAAAATATGTTCTGCTTTGTATTTGTTATCAGATCTTCTAATACACCAGAGCTAATTAGGCCTTTGCCTTCTAGACCCTATTTCTTCTCTTACTGCTATCCTTTGGTTCCATTTTTAGTTGGTTTATGCACGTGCAGCTGAACAAGCCTGTTTTTGTTCAATTTCCTGGCTTAAGAGGGATTGTGTGGAAACCAATAGGAAGAATCTAAAACCAGTACCTGAGCAAGATTTAGGCACTTACTCCTCATTTTCATCTAAATGAGAGGCCCACATTTTACATATCGCTGAAAGCCAAGGCCTTAAGGGCAGGAAATTGTACATTTAGGGTTTTATCCTTGAGCTGGTAGAAATCATGGTAACTCCAGCCATGTGTGCGGCTGGGATAATGAGCAACACCGCAGCCAGCAGTCGGTGGCCAAACCATCCCCAGGCGTGACAGGTGGCTGCTTCTGCTCCCCATACAAAGGGCAGCATGGCTGGAGAGCCCAGGCTCTGCCTGTTCTGGCACCGCGGTGGGTTCCAGATGCTTGGCAGGCAGCGGGGAGATGTGAGGCGCGGGCAAGGTCACCATGTTCTGCAGGATCCAGGAGGCCGCTGAGCCCACTGGCTGGCTGAGGACAGCAGGGGGACCTCCCGTGTGACATCTTCTGGGAAGGGCTGCTCTTGATATCCACTGTGGGTGCAAAGGGCATGGTCCAACAGATAAAGCAGTGGCTTTGGCTCCCTGTCAAAGAAGCTGGGGAAGGTGGTAGGAAAGCAATTGCTTCAGCTCTGATTTAGCCAACTCTGCTGTGGTGCTGCCAGGGAGAGCAAACATACTCAGTGCTGGCATGGCAAGGTGTCAATAGCCATTTTGTTTGCTTGCTTGTGTATTTTTTTGTTTGTTTGTTTTCAAAAGGAACTTCCTTTCCCCTTTTCTCCACAGGGTTTCGGTACAGGCAGAAAGTACATCTGTAGAGCAGTGTGATGTGTCATAAAAAGCCTCACAGAAAGTTCTCTGCTATTGCAGTGATTAGGGATGGAAGGATGTCCCATGGGAATGGGGAGGGCTCTGGAGGTGCCGCTTAACAAAGTGAAAGGGTCTCTTTCAGGAGCCAAGAAAGCGTATCAGGATTGACTGCAAGCATTAGGTTTATATCTGTAGTTTTATAGTTTAGAAAGTTTCACTTCCTGGAAATAAATTGAAAGTCTCTTTCCCAAGTATGAGTACAGTACACCCTTTCTGAGCATCCAACTGGTGATTTCATGCTTTTGTATACTTTGCAGTGTGATGCTTGCCATCTGTGACACTTGGATATGAATTCTCTGCAAGACTTGTTGGCATTTGAAAAACTAAAGTTTTTTTGTGGTTTTTTTTTTTTTATTCATCTGAAGATGAGCTACCAGAACTCCAATTTTATGTAGTTGAATACTAAGTTAAATACACGTGATTTGTTTGTCTTCTGTGCCTAATATGTCAGCTTTAAACTTTTGTCACTGTTTGATCACTGTTTGATTCAGGTCTGACAACAATGCTCTCAACTCCCTCCCCCTCCCACCCAGGTAGGAAAGGAGAGAGACAAAAAGAGAGAGACTTGGCTGGACTGAAATCTAAACTACACAGCTTTAATTAAACACTAATGATATAAGAAAATATATATACAATTATATACAAATGTGTTCAGGAAATGTACAAAAGCCCTATTGGCTCTCCCCACTCCCAGCAACTCCCACAGCACTCCCTGAGCTGGAACAGTCCCGAGAAATCCCGGAGCTGCTGCTGGAGAAAACACAGAGTGATGAGGGTCAGGAGAGCTCGAGCCTGGGGGTCGACGGTGATGGGTGGACGGAGTCCTCCCCGGATGCCGGCCGTGGAATGGGAGAGAAGGGAAGAAGCAGCGGGAAGGAAGTTGTCTTCTGTGATCTCTGACCTTCCTCTGAGCTTACGTAGATATATGGAATGGAATATCTCTGGCCAGTTTTGCTGTCTGTCTAACTCAGCCTCCTATGGAGGGTCATAGATCTCCCGGTAGTGTCTGAGCCAGCAGAGTAAAGATGTGACCTTGAAGACCCAGCAGTTAGAAAAACATTCCATCTTTTGTTATCATTCCTAGCTGGAACACTCTGCTACTAGTTAAAAGAAAGCTTACTGAAGGAAAAAAGAAAAATCAGTAAAAGGAAAATTGGCTTCATCCTGGCTCAAACCAGGACAATTTCACAGTTAACAGCCACAAGGAGGCATAAAGCTGCAAGCTCAAGCTCTAGGATATCTATTTTCAAGAGTTCCTTTGAAATCTTGAGACCTGGCCTGATAATTTCATTTTAAGTGGATGCCAAGCCATGGTGGAGAATGCAATGAGCACAGGGAGATTCCACAGAGAATGGCAGAGCTGCCAGGGGAAAGCCTATCCAGAGATGTGAATCCAGTGACTGTTTCATCTGCTGAGGTGGGTGTGGGCTACAAAAGTAATATTTAAATCAAGGTTTTAATTTGCAAGGCTGCCAGAAAACTCCAGATTAAAACCCAACTGCCACAAATCTTTCTGAGCTCTCCAGAGATGCCTGTGCAAGGTGCTACAATGCAAGGTTTGCTTTTAAAGACCATAAAGAAGAACTCAACACACAGAAACAAATTAATGGCACCATTTTAGAATATATTTTAAAAGCAGCTACTAAAGGGTCACTGACAATTAGAAAATTACCAGACATAAAAGTAGGGTAATGGCTTAAAACTGCTTTCAGATTTTATCTTTCTATACTTTATCTGGTTTTGGGGTAAAAGCATGAGATTTCCCATTGTTTTAAGAAGCAGTTCCCTGAGCAAGGGAACTGATAAGCTCTGGTTACTTGTGCCTCAGTGACTAATGACACTCCACACCTCTTTCGGTGCAAGATCCAACGGAAGCATTTCCCATGACTGCAGTGTTCAAGCTTCCCTTCTCCTGGGTGGCTTCTCTTAACATCTAGTTATGGTGTTCAGAGCTCACACTAAGAGCATATTTTAGGTCTTTCTCATCCACTCATTCACAAAAGATCAGGAAACGCATAGGAATTTAATATACTTAAGAATTCTACATTTTTCTTTGATATGGCTGCATCTGGCCAAAAGTAATTAAGGAGCATAAGAAGAAAAACAGATCACCAGGCTTTGCAATCATGTGAAGAGCCAAATATCTGTAGGATATTCAACTAAAAATAAGTTCTCTTGCTGTGTGACTGTGTTACCCAAGCCACAGGATATCCTCATTAAAGGACTAGCCTAGGAAATCAGAAAATGGACTTAAAAGTCATGTCAAAGGTCCAAATCACAATATATAATGCTTGACTTTTTCCCCAGTGTAGTCATCCTGAGTGTTGCTTGTCACTGCTCTAAGTTTGGAAGATTAACCTTGAAATCACCCTGTCATCTCCTTCTGCGTTGTTTTGTTAAAGTTCCCTTCCTTTTCTTCAGGATTCACACACACATCTATAAAATTGACTATGTGAATATGATGTAAGGCACACACAAGAACATGTACATTTGTTGAAATGTAAAATCCCTACTAGTAAATTCTTGGGTTTAGGTTACCATTTCCAGGATTGCTAGCACTTCACACTAAATACACACACACACTTACGCATTTGATTCCTTTAAGGTGCCAGAAATGAGGCAGCCAGAGTTCATTTCAGATGACATAGTAGGCTATATGTAGGCAGTGGGAAGCAACCTAGAATCTGTATTCTGGCTCAGCTTTGATGTAATCTCTACTGAATTTGAGGGAGTTGGTCTGTATTTACGCTGCTGTTTATGAGAGCAGAGCTTGGCGCAGAGCCCCGTGGCTCAGCCTTTATAATACACATAAAATACCATCTAATTGTACTTGTTTCTACAAGACTAACCGAGCTGCTGAGATTTCTGCATGTAAATAGCTATGAAATACATTGTATAATCCTCCGATTGATGTTTTTGAACAAGTTTAGGGCAGTGCTGTGGTGGCTGTCTACAGCAGATTCATTGCCCACCTGAGGGCTGACAGTATCAGCGCAGGTACGCGATGTCTCCTGCACAGTCAAATCAAGCCAAAATGAACCACTTCAAAGCAAGGATGTATGGAAGGCAAACATTTCTGACTCACTCTTCCCTGAAGGAGAAGGCATAATACTGGCATGTGTGTGGCTCTTCTCCCATGTGCCTTCCTCTACCCATCTTTCCTTACTGATACATGAACTTGTTCCTATCTCTATGTCAGAAAGTTTGTTAAACAGATCTCACTTCTCATTCCTCAAGTGGCTAAGAAGTCTCTTTGTAACATCACAGCTACTTGCCACAAACTCAATCAAAGATTAGGTTGACACATGAGAAAATTCAGGACCAAGGCAAAGAAGGGTGGTTTTAACTGGAAGGTTTACTGATACCTTAATCTGTCCTGGTTTGTTCCCAGTTAACTCCGTGTGGAGTCAGAAATCACAGCTGAAAAAAAGAAGTCATGTACTACCATGCTTTCTTCCTTGGGTTAACCCAAGACTTCAAAGCTGCAATTTGGCTTATTTTATCTAGAAAACCGTAGAAAGCATGCCATAGTTGCAAACAAACAGGAGTGTCCAAGGCCACGATGAAAGCTGGGTTTATAACACAAACCTAGCAACAGGTGAGCTCCATAACAAGCCTGGTTAGAACTGAGAAGCCTAAATAAGCAGCGGCTGAACAAAGAATGAGTAATTCAGCTGTATACTTACAGTGCTCTACAGAGAAAGAGTGAAGAATCCACCCAACTCCTACCAAAATTAAAGACATATTTATAAACAGAATTGTTTCTAACAAGAAGACAAATCTCATCCTTGTGTAACTGTCCTGAGGTCAATGGAGAACCCTAAGAGATTAATTAAAATCAGAATGTTCATAAAAGTCTTCTATGATGTGCCAGCTGCTTTTAAATGGGGAAGCACGTTAATGGTTTCTCAACAAACATGTTGCAAGATCAGCTTCTTTTATTCAGCAATTCTGGTGTTCGGACTTTGTTTTTCTTTTTTCTTTATTATTGACAGAAACAATATTCCCCAGTACTCTTGGAAAAGAAATAATTATAACTAATACTCTTTGAATAGATTCTAAATCTTCAAATGTTTCTAGCATTGTTCTGCAGGTTCTTGGATTTTTTTGCCTTCTATTATAACTTGCAGAAAAAAAATCTTGATCTGTAGAAGATTATGGGGCTGTTTTAATTAATTCATTTTAAAAATCCAGTGTTTTGGTTAGCTGGGGTCTAGACAAAAAGTCAGAATAAAAGTGTGGTCTTACTCAAGGTTCACTTCATCCTTTGAGCCAGGTTTCCAATGCAAGAGTTCATGTTAATACATTTTAAATAATTTTGTAAAGTGTTTTGCAATTTCAATAGAAATTACAAGTTTCTTTGAACAATTCTCTCCAGCAAAATGATTTTTACAGTATCTCTTAATTTAACACAGAAGAAATGCATAAAGTAAAATAGTTTGAATAAAGAAATTTAATCACTTGAAGGCATATGCTCGTGACTTCTCTTACTGTTTTTAGCAGCTTTAAGAAACAGCATAATACATTTTTTGTATGTTAATAATCTTGCTCCAGATATGGTTTTCCTTACAATTTCCTTTACTTTTTAAAGAAATTAACTTAATTTTTAAGACTCTCCCAGTTCCATGAGCTTCCAAAAAAAATTTGGTTATGTAAAAAACATTTAAAAAATATATTTCCATTTCAGTATGTTAGAGTAGTTTGCTATTTATTTTAAATGGTATTACATTAATATTTTCTGATAACTTCTGCTTCCTAAATCTCAGATTTTTTCCAAACTCAAAATGAACATAAATACAGTGAAGCTGTATGTACAGGGGGAAAAAAAAAAAAAAAGAAAAATACAAGTATCAGTACAGGGCAACAAAAGCAGCAGTTGTATAGCTCAAATTTTACTGCTCTAAAAACTGAAAATTTCAACCTATTTTTCTATCTCAACTCTGCATCTTTTTGGGAGGCACAAAGTCATATTTAGAAAATACAATTATGGGAAGATGTGCACTTGGTGCATGAGGCACCACTGGAATATATGGCAGAGAGATATAAGGACTGTGGAAGAGGGGACATGCTGCTGTACACTGTAGACCTATTAAATGACACAACAAATTATCTCTATAGAAACATTATATCCCACAGCACAGTTCCTGGAAGTTTAAGAACTGGCTGCAAACCCTTATAGCTGGTTTATTACATAAAATCATAATGACTTACTGCTGACTACTAATTTTAAACCGTAAGAAGCTCTGTTTCTGGAATGTCTTGACTGGACTTCCAGGGGCTTATTTGTACAGACAGCAAGCAAGCTTCTGAACTCCAGCCAAATCCAGAACCATATTAGACTACATAAGGACTTCAGGCCTTGCTCCTCAAAGCCGAGCATTTTACATACAAAACCTTTTCAGTATGCTGGTGGTTACATTTCTGCTGGCTTGAAGCCCCTTGCTTCTTACCTTTCCCATGTATCTACCCAGGTCATATTCTCCAAGATGCTACAGGAATAGATACCTCTCTCATTTCCATGTAGGCTGCTTTCATTGTTTCTACAATCTGACAGCTTGTGAGGAAAGACTGCAAGCAGGAAAAGAGGAAAAGAAAATGAAGCCAAACCTCACTCATCAGGTCACAGTATGTGTCCACATCTTGGAGCCAGACATGGTGGAGGAAAGAAAAAGTCAAGGTTTGAATGGCTCTTTCCTCCTTACAAGCCCCCAGGCTGTAAATCTGAACATGGACATTCACATGGAAACATTTATATGAGTTCATGAACCCAAAACAACTGTTGGAAGTTACATATCTAGTACAATACCTTCTTCATCAATAGGGCAGCACTAACACCTTGACAACAGCAGCAAGTCTTGGTGATGAGTTTCCACTTCTGTTTCCTTCCTTCAGCAGCTTTTCAAACTTCAGCTTCTATTGCTGTAACTCTAATTTTTCCTTCCTAATGGGCACTGTCTTCATAGCTCTTGTGTTTCTGGGCTAGTTGCAGTTTGTACTTCTCTGCCTCTTCCACTGGTGTTTACCTTGTGCTTATTTAAGGAATACCCAATAAGCAAGAAACAAAAGCATTGTCCCTTCCTTCCCAATCACTCAGTGAATTGTATGGTAATTGCTTATTGTAAATGACCTCATAGTCTCCTAATTCTGTGAGGTGATCTGAAGAGTAATTCTATTGCAACCACACCGCATAAATACCTTGAAACTATTCAGCTGGAACCTATAACCACAGATGATTCCTGAGCTGTTGGCAGCTAAAATGTAACCCATATTTGCAAGTGACAAATTATAGGATAATACTAACCTTTGTGGAGTTAGATATCCCAGAGCACATGATGCCAAGAGATGATAAAAATGACTGTGTAAGGATGGTATGAAGAAGTACTATTTGTATTAAGTGATCGTATACTCAAAAGAAAACCAAAATAAAACAGGATACTTCTGTGTTAAGGTTTTACAATCAGCAAATTTACATGAGCTTCCAGCATGTTTCTACTTTGCATATTTATCAGAGCTATCCCTGCAAAAACACAGAACGCGGAGTGGAATGCTGTAGCTTGGGATAATCCAGACCACATGTACAATAGTAGGAAAAAGAGGATAACATAGGTATTCTGTCCTATAGAAAAGGTTTTGGTAAATAGCTGTTTTTCCTAAAATTAAAATACAGCTAAAAAGGAGGAATGCTAGTCAGAGAAAGAAAGTTCCTGTTTCATAGTTATTTTGAATGGGTCTCTAAATAGTCCTTTTAAGCTATTTCACTTTCAAATCCATCAAAGCTCTTAACATGGGTTTATACTGAGCATGTAAGCAAAATACTTTAAGGCCAGCGTAGCTGTTCTTACAGTAAAAGGGTAGGTACCTGTTTAGGTGCTTTATTCGTCTCTAAGACCTTAATCTTAATTTTTCCTGTACCTGAAATTAGTGCATATAATATTTAAAACATAAGCATTTTTAACATAAACAGCACAAATAGGAAGTAGAAGTCATAAAAAAACCTCCATACAATTATTACAAGCAATCAATGTTGAAATAATTGTCAATAACAACATGGGATTTTTCGAGGGTCAGTTAAAGGTGAACGTAAAGCTTCTACAGTTGGTGTAAAACAGAGTTGCAGTAGCCCAAAAAGAAGTGCTGCAACTTTCTTTAAATATAGCTGTTATACCTCGTTGCATCAACCTCTTAAATCTCTGTAATGAGCAGCAGGCATTTCAATAAAGTCAGGAATAACTATGACTTTGTAAAGTATTGCTGCTTCATGCACATATCCATTTTCAGCAGCTAAAGACACCATCAACAGTCCCTTTTTCTACCTGCTACCTCTGATTTACTGGCTGACTTTGTTATTTCCTTTGTGCGGTTTATAGGACATAATTATTTAAAATGGAAAAGAGAGAACTTCTAATAGAAATTTCACTGCAGACAGTTTCTGCTTTCTATTTATTTAGTTCACCAGTCTCTAACATCAAGGAAGATGTACTGGGAATAAAAATGGCAGAACTGTGATGAAAATAAGCAATAAATAGTGAAAGATATATTACCAAATCATTCATTATTTCAGCCATGTAGTTTCTGTAGTATAAAATCAAAACAGAAATTAAGCCATCACTTGCAAAATGCATCAAGGGCTCTTGGGACCCAACACAAGATTTATATGTATTTAAAGCAAACAGTCTCTTTGAGAAACCATTCAACCATCCAGCTCCAAAAAGGAGTGCTTTGTTTCATTTTCAGGTTATTTAACCCTATTTTCAAGATGCCTCCATCAATTTCAAAATGAAAACAGTTTTGAAATGAGGAGCCCAGATGCTTTCTATTGAAAATGTTTAAGTTAAGCTACCTCCACTGCAAACATTAGAATTTTCTTTGCCGTTGATGTCATATGTGTAGAAGACACCACATTGTTCAAAGCTCAATTTGCAAGTTGACTCTGAATTGCATATTACATAAGCCCATTTTACAACTCAGGTGCATATTATTTGCCAACACTTAATTAGAAAGAATATGCATCTGAACGGGAGCTACTATGTCTTGAGTCTTCTCTTGTTGTGGTGATTCAGTAGCAACGTCAAAAGCAGGGCGAGGAGAAGGAACGAGAAATTGTCCCGGTTTTTGTTTGTAAGATGGGCACCAGAGAGCAGCAGTTCCCAGGAGTTGGAGAGCTGTCAGCCAGCAGAACAGCTCTCTCCGCAGTCAGCATTTCTTGTGGGAAACAAAGCTGCAACTTGCAATCTTCAAACGAGCTCTTCTAGTTTAAAAATGAAGTTTTGAGTTATCAACAATGACTGTGACTATTTTACAGTTTACAATTTTTAGCATGTACTAAAGCAGGCTCATAACACCTTTCTCCCATTTCTATTTTAGGGCTTTCTGAATCTGTGAAGCTTCAAAGTTTGGAAGGGGAAGTGCTAAACCATATGTTAGATATAGTGCAGGGGAATCCCAAAGTGCCTGTTGAATGACCCAGACATTTATCCTTTGATGCCATTAGAGCTTCATCAGTAACACTTAGGCTTGCATTATTAATTTTCCTCCTTTCAGCTGTGATACACTCCTGTTTTCTACCCAAACCTGCTAACTGTATGTCTCTCTGGGCTGAGGGATTACTTCTTGGGGAATTATCACTTATTTTGATCCCCCTTGCTCTTTTTCTCTGAGCTTTGCTGTGCACCAAAGCATCGGCACAACCATGAGGCCACCTCCTCTTGCCTCAGCACCACCAAGTAACTAATTGCTGAAGTGCACAAAAGCACAGAGTATTTAAAGAAGATACACTGGGTCAGAACAAGAATCCATCTATCCCATCTGTTCACAGCAGATGTGCGGAGAGTCCATGAGAAACAGGCCCAGTATAATCTTTGCATTGTAACATTTTCCTGATTTCTGGAATTCAGAGTTAGGGACTTACGGAGCACCGTGGCTGTTTAGCAACTGCAGATCACACTCCATAGAGATGCCTGATTTTATTTTGAACCTATCTAGATGCTAAAACTCCATGCCAACCTATGGCAGAATCTTATGTGTGCTGTGTGGAAAAGTATTTATTTTTGTTTGTTTTAGATGTGCTGTTTAGGCTTTCTGCTGGATAATCCTAGTTCCTGCATTGGGAAAAACTGAATTGCCCCCTCCTCCTCCTCTGTGTATCATTCAGGATTTTTATACATATTGGTTTTGTCCTGTTGGGACCTTCTTTTTCCAGTGTTAGCAGTCTTCCTATATTAAGTTCATATGTAAGCTTCAAATATAAGAACCTTTGGCTAATTTTTGTTACTTTTCTTTCTTAAGTTTTCTAATTCTTCTGCATCCTTTATGAGACAGAGACAGAGGCTGACCCTGTCTCTAAGCTGTGAAAGCATCATTAGCATAATGCTGTTTTCTCTTAGTCCATCCCTAATGTTGTTCACCTTTCTGACAATGAAAGGTTGCCACGCAGATGTCTTTGGAGGACTGCCCTAAGTTCTGCTTCTCCAAAGCAAAAGCAGCTAAACTTGCATCTGGCCGTGGCCTAAATGTGCTTAGGACTGTGTTGGCACAGTGTAAAACTTTGTATTTATCAAGGATTAATTATATCTTCTATTTTATCACCTAGTCAGCATTAAAAACTCTCTTGAAATTCTGCAGTCTGCTTTGGTTTTGATTGTCCTGACTGTTTTTGAAACACCAGTAAACTTTCTCTTCTACCTGTTCTTTAGCTTTTCTGGGTGATTTGTGGCCATTGCCAGCCAGATCCCCATGGGATCCCCCCAGTAACTGCTCCAGAAAGAACAACGATCATTTATTCCTGCCTGCTGTTCCATCTCCTTTGAGCAGTTATTAATGCGCAACAACCTCCCCCTGACGTTAGGTTTCTGTAAGATTGTTTGAGAAGGGATATTATAGAAAGATTTAGGAATCTGAAGGTAATTTTTTTTCTCAAGTTTGTCTAAAAGCACAATGATCTTTTCAAGAAGTGTGCAGGATTTGTGAGGCATGATTTCTCTACTTATGTACCCTGTTCACTATCTCCAGTAACCTGTATATATTCTTGTCTACTAATTCTGCTCATTATTATAACTTCCATCAGTCTGCCTGAGCAGGAAGTCAAATTTACAATTCTCTGGTTTCCTGGCTCCCCTCCGGAGGTTATTTTAAAAATTGAGGCCACATTTGCCACCTTCCATTACTCTGGAACACGGGCCAATGTAAGCGATAGGTTACACAGTACTGTGAAAAGTTCAGCAATTTTATATTTGAATTCCCTTGGATCCCTCGAGTGATTGTTACCTGCTCCTGGCAATGTGTTGCTACTCACTTTATTGATTTGCTTTAAAACCTCTCTACTGACAGTTCAATTTGACACAAACTCTCAGCCTCACTCCTGTAAATAAAGACTTTGTTGTGCAAACTTCCTTAAGCCTCTCTGTGATGAATCCTGAAACAAAGAATCCTTCAGGCTTTTTCTCTTCTTTTTCTCTCCTTTTTCTCTCCTTTGTCTCTCCTCTTTCTTTTTTCTTTTTCTTTTAATTTTTCTTTTCATTTTTATTTTTATTTCTACTTCTTTTTCTTCTTCTCCTCTTCATTTTTCTCTTTCTCCTTCTTCTTTTTTCTTTTTTCTATTCTGCTGTGGCCTTACTCCTCTGACCATCTATTCTGTACCATGTTTACCTGTCAAACACTGATGGGCTTCTTGCTTCTGATAGGTTTGAAAAGGTTTTTAATAGTTTTCATTAATTTGCTTGTTGCTTCTCTTATA
The DNA here is from genome assembly GCF_020740795.1 of Apus apus. Taxonomy (NCBI): domain Eukaryota; kingdom Metazoa; phylum Chordata; class Aves; order Apodiformes; family Apodidae; genus Apus; species Apus apus. Next base: position 159,036,042 of record NC_067282.1, read on the forward strand.
CTCCTGCATTTAACTAACAGGATATACCTTCTTGTCTGTTTTCCTCATTTGGAGTCAACTTGGACTTTTCAACTCCAGGCAGCTCCTCTATTCCAATGTTTAATCATAAAGGCTATTATATTTTTTATTTTTAGGCCTGAGTTTGAATCTTTTGTAGGTGGAGGTTTACTCAAAGACTCTGATGAGCTGCCTATAAAAGAAGCTCCTTTTAACAAGCTTCCTTGTTCTTATTAGTCACCCTTCTTAAAGTGTCCTGATAATATAACTGACTTTTTGACATTTGTCTCCTACTAGAACACTGAACATTGGTAGCATAGGCACTACAGAGTACCTTTTCTATTATATCTTGAACTGTATCTTCTACAATGCCCACAAGATACTTTTTTCTTATACGTATCTACCGTTCATCTAGACTAGGTTTTTTTCACTTTTCTTGTGAAAATGCAGTCATTTATTATGTCTACAATTTTCATCTCTGTATGATGCTTGTAATGACATTCCTCCATTGTCATGGGGATAAGCAATGACTGAAATTTTCCATTATTGCTGTTTCTGATTCTGGAGGCTGTGGTCACCATTGTGCTCCCCTGATGTGGACTGTTGCTCCAGTATTAACCTATATCCCACAATTTCAACCCACAGACATGCCCTAGGACTTGTTGAGATGGATGAATTAATAATAATTTTTTACTACCAAGGCTTTCTTTAACACACATGCTGTTTCTTCAGCAGCACAGACAGCTGTATTTTCTGATACCATTTTTACCTTAACGTTGCACTGTATTTTTTCCTTCCTCCTAGTTCACTGGCAATCTCATATAACAATATCTTTGTTTAGACTCAAGCATTTCCATTCATCTGTGTCTGGTTTTAGACCATTAACTTTTGTTTACCAGTATTATACATTTTTATTCCCATTGTATACTCTGATTGTAGCTTTATTTGTTCTTCAACATTGCCCAGTGATTTTACTGACTCCTTTTGCATATGCTCTTTTCCAGAAGGCAGAGATTTTATCTCTTCCTCTCTGGAAGATGAATCATCCTAAATTGGGTGTGATTGTTCATTTTTCATCTTTTTTTCACTCTTACACTTCTATAACCTTTTAAATTGAAGTGTCCTGAACTTGATTTCACTTGCAAAACAAAGTACAGAATTACATCAAGCTGATACTAACGAGACTCTGTTTACAAACAGGTCTGTTCAAATAAAGGTAGAAATTGTGTTCTGTAATTGTGTCCTTATTCTCTTCTGATTGATTTGATTGCTAACACTAACGTGGTAACAATTCAGATGTTTCCCTTGACAACTCTATGACCTTATCATGAAAAATCTGAGCTGCTTAGTACAAGACAACCCAATTAACAGGAATAGCAGAGCTGAACTCCCATAGTCAATGGATGCATCTTTTAGAAATTTGAGGAAAAAACGACTGAAGTACATCAGGGTAGCACAAGCCAATGTAAATTACATCTCATGCTAGATTCATTTGTACAACACAATCCCTTGCTTTTCTTTTTTTCACCCCAGAGAAGCATGCTACCTAGTAGGACTTTTATTTTTACATATTGCCTTGAAAGCCTCACTGACTTCATCCAAGCAGTTGGAGGAACTGCCCTTGACCCTGTCAACTCCGCTGGTCCACAGTAGGCAGGACCTCTGCCAGCACAGAGTCCTGCTTGGTTCCGGGGTGCTGGGAGAAGGTGGGCTCCTTGCTGAAGTCGAGTGCCATGCAGGCATCCTGGTAAGGGCTCATCTCAGTGCTGTTCATCTTCCCTGTGGGAAGAATTTATTGTGTTCTTATCATAGCTCCTCACTTAAAAAACATAAAAATTATACCTAATTACTATTTCGCTGTTTATTTTCAATTGTGGAGTATTTGTAATCACAAACACTATATTAAGTATATGCACATACATGCATATATATAAATATATATATATATATGTGTATGCATTTGGAGATGTAAAACATATACGAACATGCATATATATGTGCTGGCCCTCAGGCACAGAAAACCACTAATTATACCTTTGAAAAGGAAACTAGAAAAAGAAAGAAACTTTTTCCAGGCACTGAGTTCATAATGGAGCACAGCAGGAGGAGGTAAAGAGCAGCAATGATACTAGAAAACATCAGTAAGGCAAATAATCAATCCTGTAAAATGTCACGGAAAAAATTAACTGTGCAAACTAAAGGATCTTTCCTTGCTTCATACTGAGTATGAAAAAAGTATCCAGAAGTCAATTTTCTTATAACAATTTACTTTATCTGTTCCTGGATTTAGTTAATTTTTGGCTAATCTGGCACAAATTGTGTCTATATGTACATGTGTATGTATTTTTAAAAGTATATAATAAGATGTGTAGATATATATTCATTTATCTATATATCTTTGAGCTCAACACTTTTTCACAGGCAATACGCCTTTATAGTGTAAAGGTAAATGAAACCACATGTATATTTAGAAAGCTGAAAGAATGTCCTTTTTTTTTAAAGACAAAAGGTATTTTGGGGGAGGTAATACCTTAAACACAAATATTGAAGATTGTGGTGAGCAAGCCTAGGTGTTACATACATCACGAAGGAAGAAAAACGCTCCAAAATCCTCCATGAAAGCAAGGCTAGCACGGTAAAGAGGGAAAAAAGAAGTCCAGAAAACCAGCACAGGACTGAAAAAAAGAGAAGTTTAATTCCCTGAATGTATGAGATGGAACTCTTCTGGGCTTTGAAGTTGAAGGGACATTCCTATCTTGCTCAGCTGGCATTTGTTTAGTCGTCCTGTGTGATCCAGGTGCTGAAGTGACTCATGAGATTGTGATAAGGTTGAGAAGTTTGCATAGAAACATTGTCAGCAACTCACAGGCAAAAAGCTTCCCAAGGTCCTAAGGGTCTTTGAAGACACCAACTGGCACTGACTTGACAAAAGTCTAAAAAAAAAATAAAAATTAAATTAAATTAAATATTTTCCTTATTAAAAATAAATGCACTTTAATGGGTTTAGTTTAAATGCATTTAAAGAATTCTTGTGACCTGTATTAACTCCTCATCTTATGCTATTAAAACCCTTTAGGTTATATATGGAACAGTATTTAGACAGTATATATTTGCTTAAATGGAATTTTTGTAGAAGTCAATTTACTTATGAAATGACTAGCTGAGCTCTGGAAACAGAATTTGCTGAAGCATTAAATGTCTTTTTGGCAATCTGTAGTCTCTTCTGCTGGAAGGATATTTTCTTCCTATCAGATGTGTTCAATTCAATAGCTACTTCAATAATGTAATAGAATTGGAGAAACCAGCTGGGATTTGAAAAAAGCAAAAAAGCCAGGTTTCCTCTTCCAATTTACTTATAAAAATGAGGTGTGAGAGGGTGACATCTATTAGTTCTAAAATGCTGAAGAACACGCTGATCCGAATCCATTAGTTTGATTAATTTTCTATGAATAATGCTTTCTTTGTCTAAGGTATCATTTGTTGCAAATGCGTAGCATGTTCCAATTAAAACTTTTCTTGTTCATTCAGCACAAGAATTGTATTTTTAAGCTATGTATTTAATGTATGTATAGTATATCACCTTGGCTACCAAAAAGGAAATACCATTTGTAGTTATGGGCTACTTTTAGGAGCAAACCAACATATTTTAATAGCTACCAACCAGTGAGAATCAGTGTGTGTGTAGGAAAATAAACCTAAACCCCAAATGTAAGTAGAAAGACAAAATCAAACGAAGCAGGATGATTTGATTTATTATTAAAATGAAGTTATTTCAAATCATCCGGTGCTGTCCTGGCATGTACAGCACAGTATGTCTGAGTTGGCCAAGAACCCTGCCCCAGGACAGTTTTAGAGAGAACCAAAGTGCCCTGTAATGGGTTGAGCACTGGAGAGTCTGTTTCTCTGCTTGACATGCTGGCCAGCAAAGCTTCTGACTATTTCTGTATAACCTCTGCTGGTCCTGAAATAACCGGCAGATAGACAGTCAAGACAAGAGCTGAATTAAAGATTGTGTCACCTTTAAAGACTTTTAGGTATTAGAAAAGTTATCTTGGGACTTAACTTCAGAAAAAAAACCACATTTCAGACAAAAAATTGTATTTATAGGGTTATTAAATTCTATATTAATTTCAAAAGAGTAAGCTGATGGATTTTATTATGGGCAGCTAAATTCACAGAATTACAGAGTGACTTGAAGTCCAAAGAAGCCGGCAGTTGCCTATCTCTGTCCCCCACAGCAAATATTTTCATTCTGGCCTGCCAATAATTTTTGGGGAGAGTCTTCAGTTAGCACTTAATTAAAATATGCCTTCTTCAAAGTATATCACTTCTGATACAAAAACATCAAGAGATGAGAACTTCATCATGACCATGGCAGTCTTGTCCACTGTTTAACAAACCCTCTGGTCAAAATCTACGTTTGATGTCTTATTTGAGTTCACAAGACTTCAGCTTCCAGTCACTGAACTTGTGCCATTTCCCATTTGAGCAGAGAGCACTTTTGTAGCTAAAATTTCCATCTCCTGAAAGCATTTATATGCTTTTATATAAATTATTTACACATGCTTTCTTGCTTAATTGTCTCTGGCTAGTTAAAAGGTCTGTTACAGCAGTCAGAACAGACACTGATACTTTTGTACCTTGGATGAGGGTGAAAACCCCATGCTGGAATACACAGATGAGAAGCCAGACTGTCATTCTTGATAAAAGAACATGTCTTCACTATATTAAAGAGCATAATTTTTTATTATTCCTTTCTGTACTCAGGTTGAAAAAAAGATCAACTGCAGAGAAGCCTGGGTGCTACCAAGGCAGGTGCAGCTCCCAGGACACCTGCTGCCACTGCCTCAGCCCTGGGCTTGCTGCTTTCCCTCTATTTTCTGAAACCATAGATAAGAAACTTGTTTAAACCAGATTTTCAGAGTTTATTTATTGTACTTTACTAAATTTCCCCCTTTAAAGCTCTTCAAACAAAGATGCACTTCACAGCAAATCTCTGCTGCTTCCTCAGTCAAACACTTTGACCTTTCACAGCTCAGCTGTGATTGAAGAGTCTTTTCTGAGCCTGAAATTCTCCTGCAGGGTCTCAGTCACTGACCCGGGGAATAACCTAGGCAGCTCTTGTCTTTCCACTCTGCAAGCTAGTTTCAGTTGGGCTGGTTTGGTTGCTCTGTTTCCCAGAGTGTGTCTCTGCAAGGCCACCTGTGCTCATTAGCATTGAGCATGTACGGCATCACAGCCTTTTTAGGAAGGCATATTTTAGGGTACTGAGGGAGCAGGGTGACACCCTATTAGATGGGAGACGAAGATACAAGAAAAAAGGTGGAGAGAAAGGAGAGCTCCATGCCTTTTCATGGTGCTGGATGCTGGAGATGGCTGCTCCTTGTCTTTCGCTGAAAGCCCTGCTCTCCTTGCTGAGAACATAACTCCCAGATGCCTCATTTGGATCTCCTGGCAGGTCATCATCCCATGCCAATCCTTCTGAGGGATAGTCTGGAGGAGCTGCTGCTTTGAAGCAGGAAAGGACATGGCCCAGTCCCTCAGATTTTGACTTAAGTAGTACTTTCTCCGTTCAGGAGCTATTTTTGGATATCATAAAAGTGTGGGCGAAAAGGTTCTGGTGTTATCATTGCCAGGTCTGCTGCTGCCCAGCTTCCCCTCAGGGCACTGCTGACTGCTCTGTCCAGGGTCTCCCTCCGGTGCCATGTTTATGTTTTTCACTCTCTTGGCTCCCACTCATCTCCCTTATTTTCATTCTTGTACCCCATAATAATTTGATTTCTCCCTGTTTTCTTTTCCCTGTTACCTGAGAGGGAAACAGGATGGACAGTGGCAATGGAGATGCTATATAGGCAGAGCGTACAGTCCTCAGTGGTCTGTTTCCCAGTACTGCCCAGCATCCCCAGTCATTACACTACAGGTACTACAGGGTACCTCCCTGCCTATTACCTTTAGTATTGCTTTATGGCTGCATCATCACCTATTACCTTTAGTATTGCTTTATGGCTGCATCATCACACCACTTTAACTGTTTTAACTTGCTCTTTTCTGACTCCATTATGTCTTTTTGCTGTCCATGGGGAATGTTTTCCAAACTATTAGAATGAAAGCGTCTCAGTATAATTTCTTTGACATCTGCCATGGATGTTTTTAGTTTTCCTTAGGAGTAGCTAATTGCTTGAAAATGAATAGGGTACTCTCTACACCATACACTTTCAAATTACTGTTTTTTTATTTCCCTGCAGCATCTCCTTGACTCTAGCCAAGTCTATAATCTTATCTGCAGTATTGATTTTGGCAGCATCCCTGAGTACAGTGTGTCCAAACTAAGCAGAGGGAAACTAAGTCCAAACTAAGCATACAGAGCAGTCATCAGTACGTCACCAAATAAAAAGTTGTCCTGGTCACTGTGTTATCAAGGTACTGACAATTCTGCCTTTTTCAGTGTAAGCCACAGTGGTCTACCTTGTCCTTAATTACTAAGGCTCCTGGACAACACATTAATGCCCCTTGGATGGAGAGGCTTGCAAGAAGATTGATTATAGAAGTCAATTACTAGCTCTCTGGGATTGTATTTATTATCTAAAAATAATGCAATATTTTTTACAAAACATTTTTCTGTGAATGCAGTAAAAACAAATATTTGGCAGTTTCCTTGCTCATCATTTCCAAGACAGCTCTTCCAGGGAGCACTTTCTGCCTGTGCTTTCTCTTCAGGACATGACACCAGTCCTCATTTGCTGGCTTTCTCTTGCTTAAGGCAACTTTTTGCATGTGATATAACTGATGAATCCTGGGCTTGCAGTCAGTTTTCAGCAATTTTCTGAATTTTTAGTGCTGTCTTAGCTTCTGCTTTAGCTTTGAAGGGGTGGCTAGCCTTTTCCTTGGGCTATGGCTTCAGCTATATCTACACTAGGAGATGTCTAGCCATTCCTTCTTAGGGCTCAAATGAAGGCATCTGCATTCACTGGGTTTAGACATGTCTGTGCTGACTGACTACTACCATCCACCATAGTAATATTGTCAGAAGTCTGACACAGAGAGTGACAACATTTGTTAAATTCCAGAAAATCTGAAGTCTATAAACTGCTGTGGCATTTTCACCTTATGTTCATTTCTTCCTGTTAGGTTTCTTTAAAACTCCATTGTCACCATATCTCCTAAAAGATGGAGCTAGGACGTGGCTCAGTTTCCAAACCCCATTGTCACCTAAGAGGGGTTCTTTGCTCCCACGTCTTGACAAAGTGCAGTCACGCAGCTACATTCAGTAATTCCATCTCCTGGCTTGGAGAAGGAAGCCGTTATGAATTACACATGCAATTTGTATGAGAAGGAGCTTCTGTCTGTGATTTAAACATTTTCCAGGAAAATGGTACACGGCACCGTGCTCCAAATACAGTTAATGACTTGTTGGAAGCTTACTGAAGTATGGAAAGAGTCATTAAAGGCAGAGTTCATCTTGCCTATTTTAGGCTACTCTGGTGCAGCTATCCATATTTAAGAGAGCTACTTGAATAAATCATGCTTGAGAAAGTGTGATTCATCTGATGTCCTTGAGAGGTTGCTTCAACTCAGTAAAATTCCAGGTGAGTATAGCCTGGAATTTAATGTAAAACATTTATCAGCTGCAAAGGGAGCGTAGATCTTAGTGTCAGCTCTTGATACAAGCATTAAAGATGTCCACATTTGGTCAGAAAACCCCTGCTTGGTTCAGCTGGACATGTGGCGCTGCTGAGGCCATGCCACAAAGATTCCAGCAATGGTTTCAAGGAGAGAAGATTTTTTCCACCTCAGTTAATGGAAGGTAAAAAAAATGGGTGGGGAGTTAAATGTCAATAATCTCCAAACTCTGATCTCAGCTACCAGAAGGGTTAGCAGGGTTTGTTGCTGTTCAGACTCAGGATCTTGAACACAGTCTGGAGAAGTAGGACTGAGTAAGAAACAGGGTCCCTGGCCAAGGAGCAGTGGCAATGGCAAGGTGCATCTCCTGCCGTGAGGAAGTGGGTTTGAGGGGTGGCAGCACCTGTCTGGAGAAAACAGTGTTGTCCTCTGCTCAGGAACAGGTCTCTGGATGTGGAGGGGCAGTGACGAGCCCCTCTGAGCTCTGGGGGTCCCAAAGGGAGTTTTCTGGAACCCTCTGTAGATGAGGCCTCTGCCTACTCTGCAACGTTCAACTCTGTTAGGCTTCGTTCATTACAGCCTCATTACATGGAAACTGAGTGTTCAATGAGCGCAAAACCGCTGGAGTGGAGGGAGGAATCGAGATCCTCCCTTTTTTATGCGTATCATTTATGGCATATAGTTCTGCCACGAGCCAAAGTGTGGGTTTCAGATTTGGAAGCTCTTGGCCTGAGGCTGCATGTGTGTGTTGCTGCCACACAGCAGTAGGTTTGATGCCGTGTCCCTAGGCAGCATATTAGCAAAACACAGCAAAATCTTTTGACCCTGGGAAGGGCCTACGGCACAAGTAGAGGAAAAGACCGCACACAGTGTGCCTGTCTGATGACTCCCCTTGCTGCTGAAGGGGCTCCACCTCGCACCCACACAGACGAAGGGGAAGGGAAGAGGAAAAAAAAATTAGGAAAGTGAGGAGGAGCTCAACAATCCCAGGTGTGACCACAGCATCAGTCTGTGGTGTCCCACAGCCAGCCCCTGGGAAGACCAGGGATGCAGGTAGCAAGGCCATTCCCATGGGAAAGGACTGACACTGCCTCATGATTTCTCTGAGCCTCCTGGAGCCCAAGCACTGGGAGGTTTTGCTCACTTCACACCCTGAGAGCTATTCCTCCTCCCTGAGCACAGGGGATTAGCAATTATGCAATATGAAAAAGGAAGATGATGGCGTGGGTGGTAGCGCAGGAACATGCTCGCAGCGTGGCCTTGCAGCAGTGAGGAGGGTGGTGGGAAGGGCCAAGTGAAACCACCTGGCCTACTCGTGCCCTCGGCCAGCCCTTGATGGACAGACACCAAAGCAAAGCTTCACGGACAAGCATCAACAGAAATGTTTGGCGGTTTTGTTGCCCGAGGCAAGGAATGTCTCTCTCAGGATGTCCTGCCAGCTTCCGAGGATGGTGTTACATGCCACCACAAATGCTCCAGGACAGGAGAATATCATCGTGCTCTAGGTTAATTATAATTGACATTTGAATAAAAAATCCTCCATTCCTCACCCCACTGATCCCTTTGCTATTTGATTCCAGTGCGCACATCTAAAATTAGGCCTTTGAAAGTACTGCATGGCAGGGGCTGTAAATGGTATATTTTCCTAAGCCTGCTGCTCTCGAGGCTTATGTTTTGCCATCTTATGACTTGGCTCATGGCCGGAATTGCATCTGCGTAAATTTGGGACACGAAGGCTCAGTAGCACGCTGTGACTTGAGTAACAGAGGAGCTGAAAAAAAACTGTTACAGCATACCAGCTTGGTTTAAACAAAGAGCGTTACTATTTAACCCTTAGACTTGTGCTAGTCAGGATCTGGGAAATAAATCATCAGCAGTCCTGGATCTAGCCAGCTTTCAGCGTAGCATTATCCCCTCCTGAGGTTTCCTTGAGATACTGGTGGGTACATTTTGACACAGGGCATGTAATCTCAGTTCAGCACCATGTGGATGTGGCGTGACCTGCTGTCACTGCATGCCCTGGGGAGGGGGAAATTGCCTGAGCACCCCACTTTGCCAGCGTCCTCAGAACATGCCAGCTAATTTTATGTGCAATCGTTTTTTAATGACTGCCAATTACACAAAAATAAAAAGTAGTCCACTAAACCATCTGCACAAATAATTTTTGTGTAGTCAAAGGTTTGGCTTCAGATCACATTTCAGTGGGGTTTTCCCTGAAGGGTATCTCAAAATAAACCCAGGCTATTAAAAGAAACAGAGTTCTATTTCTGTCTCGGGTTTTCTATTTTTAGTTCCCACTATGGGCCCCAGGGCTCTTCTGGGTTTTGGACCACAGATGGGCTGATAATAGAGGGTGAGGTTCTTCCATGCAATCTGTCTCCTCTGATTCTGAGCTTGTTTACTTGAAGCAGTTACTAATGCATTTGCTACGGGTGAGTGTAAAGGGCAGCAGCAGTGGCTCCTTGGACAGTCATCCTGTGTGCGTCTAAAACATGCACCATCGTGCCATTTATACTGATCTCTTTGGTAGCAGAGTGCCACAAACCGTGAGAAAGCACTTGCAGCAAGGGGTAAAGGTGAGTTACACTTGCTCCTTCTCATTGCCTCACACACCCTCCTGTCCTTCGTCCCGCTTTCCTCTGACATCAGGGTAACACTGCTGTTACTTAATCTCTACTGTGTAGCACACAGCGATGTCCTGTGAGATGCTATATTAGCTCTCTCTGAGTCTGCCTTTTTAGGGCTTCACTCTGCTCCCTGCATTTTAGCCACTCTTCACTGTGGTACCATTCTTGTCATTCCTTCTGATATTTTTGTCTTTGAGTTTCTCCACATCCTGTCATTAAGTGATTTCTTGAAGCCACACTACTGTTATTTTCTTTCCCTCTAAGCGCTTGTTTTTGTCCACCATCTCAGCTAAGATAACCAGGGTAATGGTTTGATGTTTACAATAGCTAAAAAAATGAAGGCTGTAGAGGAGTTAGGCATACCAGTAGCCATGATTTCACTACCAAATCGCTGATGGAAAGAGTGTGGCCTGAAGGACTGGGCAGACACTTACCCTCCAGTTCTTGTGAGACCCAGAGCAATTGCTTAACATGCTCTCCTCCAGTTTCCCCAGCGGTAGGATGAAGCTGACTGGGTGCTGCTACACTGTGCATGGAAGAGGTACTATAAATGGTAGATAATTATTGGAATTGCTTGCTTGATTTCAGGCCATGACATTTCATTCCTCTGGAGACAAAGGTTGGGGAGGGTGTTCATGAGAAGGAAATTCCACGTTGCTGGAAGAAATTGAAGCCATTTCCATTACTGATGGAGAAGTGTGTAAAATAAATGCCATAAAGTTACAAAAAAAAAGAAAAGTCACACTTGAGTGGCTTTACATATTAATTTTCTACTTTTCTGTCACACTGCTTTCAATTGTTCTCATTTTTTTTACCTTGCAAGCTAGGAATCCCCTCAAGGTTGCAGTTGCGACTTTTGTGATGACTTGAATTACTCTGCTTCAAGGAAGACAGGTTGCCCTTCAAGTCAGCTTTTGACTATTTCTCTTGACTACCTCTAGCCCTCACTATACCCTTCACTGGAGTTTTAGAAGCCATCACCAGCCCAGGCAGGATGTGTGCACAGACAGGATCTGGAAGAGGCTTCATCTCCCTGCAGTCATTCCCAGGCTACAGACACTGGATTCCCACCTGTGCCTCTTGTTCTGCTGAGGTTGAGCTGTCCCTGCCTTCGATTTTTTTGGGCTCTCCTGCCTTGCATTGGAAGTGCAAACTTCCACCTGACATCCCCATGAGGATCTCAGCTCCCTGCTTCCCTAAGAGCGCTTGTGCAATCACAAGTGTGCTGATGCTTTCCTGCCTATCCCAGCACTGGTGCCAGCCTGGTGGCACCTTCCATGCACACAGAGACTAATAGAGTCATGAACTTGGACAACATCACACCAGTATTTCTGGTGCAAGAGGCAAGAAAGCCAAGACCACATTAAGATACTCCAGCAGAAGATAGCCTGCTGCACTGGAGAAACAGAGGATCCTTTATCCAGTTGGCTACAGAAGTTGTTCTGTAGGTTTCCTGCCACCATGGAGCATGCTATGTCCTGCTGCAGCACCATGTGCTTCCTGTCCCAGCATCTCTGAGGCCCTGTCAGGGCTGGCACACCAATAGAGAGATGACCCCAAGGAGCTCACCCCTCTCCCTGCAGAGGAGCTGTGCCCCAGTTTCACAGCACTGAGCTGCCATAGCCCCTCTCCCAGCCCAGGTCTGCTGGGCAGGTTGATCTGGGCTCCATTTACCACCTGCAGTGCTTGTGGCACCGGGGACTCCAAGGCTGCTCCCCACTGTGGGTTGAGGGGTAGGGGTGGTTTTTGGGATTTTTCATCTTTCTTGGATACAGCCATCTTACTGCATGTGCACTGAATGATGTTTCTGCTCTGACTGAGCTGTTTGATATCTGGCCAAATTTTTATTTTCCCATCTGGACAAGATTTTCTGGCAGAAGAATAGGATGTTTCATAGATATGAAACTTATATCAAACTCTTGATATAAGGGCAGTCTTGGGTGAGGGAATGGGCCACGTGCCTCACGGGCCTGCAAGGAGAAGTGCCAGAAAGAGCTGAGCGAGCACACACCATCCATGCAGGTAAGCAGAAGAAAACTGAGAGAGTCTTTGCAGAAACCCTGCAGAGCCAGGAGCCCAGACCCTGTGTTTGGGAAGGAGAGCTGGAGACAGCCCACGGAGGGCTGATGGATATCAACTCACAAGGTGGGAAAGGCTCCGCCATTTCAGGCTCCTTATGTAAGGGTCCTTCTCAGCCCGTGGTTCTGCAGTTACAGAGGTTCTTTCCAACTGTGACGACTCTGTGTGATTCTGTGTGTGTGATTATCCTGGGACTAGGGGGAGATGACCCCTTGAGAGAGGTGTCATGGCCAGCTGTTCTTCAACCAAGCATAGTTGCTGGAGACATCCTGCTGCAGGAGACTGAAGTCTCTGCTTGCCAACCTGACTTGCGCTTGGATCTGGGACACTACAGAGATGACCAAGGGTTGTCTGGTCTTGGGCAGTTACCCTAACTGCTATTCCACTTGAGCACCAACATATCAGGAGAGACAACATGGATTTTGGAGTGCTGGCTAAGGGCATGGTGGCCCAGCTTGTGTCTTCTCAATCTGGTTGGTGGAAAGGAACTCTACCACCATTGGTGTAACTTGGAGGTGTTGGGACAGCTCATACAACTGGAGTGCTGTGATGGGTGGGTAACAACTCTTCAGATAAGACAGGCAGGGAGACAGGGTGTGGATGCACGTATGCAATGAAGCAGCTCTGATTTATGAACCCCCTCAATGGGCCAGACAGTAGGCTGGGTGAGAGTTCATGAGTAAGGACGGGGTGAGGAATCAGTAATGGTGACAGTCTGGTGAGAATTTGTTAATGACCACTTAATTGGGGTAAGGAAAAATGAGAAGTCTTCTACAAACAACTTGAAGATATTTCTGAATCACAAGCTCTGCCTCTTATAGTTTTTAACTTCCCTAATGTGTGCTGGAAGACCATTAGAGAGAGATACAGGCAAGCCAGCAGATTTCTAGAAGAGGTCAGGACTAATTGCTTGACACAGGTACTAGATAAGCCAACCTGGGATCACACATACACCTTGAACCTGCTGTTCTCAAAGCATTCACACTGGTTGGAGGAGTGATAGTCAATGGCAGATTTGGTTATGGAGGCCCTGAAATAGTGGACTTAGAGATACTGAAGAGAGAGGAAGACAAGTAGCCAACTACGGACCATGGACTTCAGGAGATCAGAGACTTCAGCTTATTCAGAAAATTGGTTGTATCCTATAGAAACCATCTCTGAAGGGAAAAAAATACTCAGGAAAACTGGAAGTCTTTACTGAAAACATCTTCCAAGCACAAAACTATCCTAGTGTACAGAAAAACAAGCAGATGTATCAGGAAACTGGCTTGAGTCAGCAGGGAACTCATGACTGAGCTACTTTGCAAAGACTCAATGTAGGGAGAAAACTTTTCTCCATCAGGACAGTCAAGAAAATGTTGCCCAGGGAGGCTGTGCAGCCTCCATCCTTGGAGGTTTTAAGGTCCCAGATGGATGAAACCCTGAGCAACATGTTTCAATCTCAGACCTAACCCTGCTTTGAACAGATGGTTAGACTAGAGACCTCCTGAGGTCCCTTGCAGCCTGAATGGTTCTGTCATTACTTGAAATAGTTAACATGTAAAGACTACCTTGTTCCTTATCATCAATGTCATATGAACACTGAAGCACAATGAGTTTCCAGCATAGAACCACTGGGCAAGCATGAACATAAGGCTCTCTTTTTAGTCTTTTTGTGTGCACATTCAGGAAGAGAGCAGCAAACCAGGACAGGAAAGCCTGGATGTGGCAGATACTAATAACACTGCCAAAGAATGCTGGAGTGATGTGCAAATACCAGTATACATCTAGTCAATCTCTGTCTTTGTACAGAAGCAGTTATAAGACCTATCAATATCTTATAGGGGTATTTTCGTTTAAAAATACAGAGTTGTGGCATCATTGGCAATATGAAGAGAAATTAAGCAAGGCTGTCACTACTGCGCTCAGCTTTCTGTGTTAAAAATCAGATCTTCTTTTACCAAGAATAACCCTTCATGGTGTGGTGAGTATTTGTTTTTCAAGGATGATGGAGTAAAGCTTTGTATAAATCCAATCTTTTTAAAATTTGGAGATTAGCTTATCTTATTGGGCAGACTGCCAAAAGTGATTACAGCTGCAGAAACTCTACATTTGAACAGGGATTTTATCAAATCACTCACATCTGGAAAAAGCCCAAGGAAAACAGTGACTGGAGAGAGTGGAAATCATGCCTCAAAAACAGGATGAGAAGCTGTGGAATAATTATTCAAAAGCAATGTGAACTTATATGAACATCTGCCAGGTGACTGAAATTGCCATCTGAATAAGGCATTATCCATAATTAGACCAGATTTAGCTAAACAAGCCATTCCACCAGGCATAATTTCACATTTTCCATCCTTCTCTCCCAAGTGTGGATACCCCAAGAGCACTGTAAATTCATACCCTATCTTAACACACACTAGCCTCCCTTTGTAGACAAATCCTTAAATACAGAGGCACCTCCACAAGTATTGACAGAGTAATGCTTGCTTAAATGCTACAGGATGAGGAAGCAATTCAGTGATCACTGCAAGAAGAAGCAGGTAAATACATTGCTGGCTACTAGAATGGACATTTAGTAATGAAGGGATCCCCTACATGTGTTTAGCCGGAACCACAGAAATACATCCATAGGCACCAGTATGTGCCCCCCACAGCACCTTAGAGCACTGCGCGCAAAATTAATTTCTCAAGGTTTTTTCCGCTAGTATGAGAAAAGGGGAAAAAGGATACAAGACTTTTTCCATCCTGGTTGTGTTCCAGAAAACAGCTGACTTCAGTCATAAGCATCCAGTACCCAGAATGCTGGGGGTCTTCCAAGGGACACCAATCATGGACTGTCAGGGAGGAGAGGCATGGGAACAGCAGCGTCAGGACACTGGCTCCACACATGGGGCCAGGGCAGTGCCCTTTGAAGGTGCCATGAGATCACTGCTCCAGCTTGCATTTTTGCTAATGCTCCAGGAGGAAGTCTGCACCAGCCAGAATTCCTCCAAGGATTTGGGGGCAGAAAGAACTGTAAAAAAAGCGCATATTAGTTGGTCTCAGGCCATATTCTGCATCTGCATAGCAAGATGCTGTTTGCACATGGGTAAAATTCAGGATCTCTATTCCCTTTGCTCATTTCAATACAGCCTGTGAGTTCGCAGAGTGAACCTTAAACACAGATGTAGCTGGAAAAGATTACCTTTTGAACTAAAACTACACTTTTGTTAATTCCTTCTGGAGCGTATTGCCTGGAGTAAAGAGTTTTACAAGTGCCAGGCTTTCAATTAATTTCGCCTACAACACAAATCATGAACTACAGATGGAACGTGTGTTCAGGTCATCTAGTTTATCTGCCAGTGTTACGTTTCACAAAGAGAGAATATAGGCTGCTTTTCCATTGTTTGTTCACTTTAAAGGGAGTATTTGTTATTTTAAAAAATTAAAATAGAAACTGAATTCTGTGATATTTTGCTGCCACTTGAGTCCCTGTAGATTGTAATAGGTATAAAGTGGGAGTGTTGTTGCATGCACGTGTGGGCATCAGGAAAAACAACCAAGAAGAGGAAGAGGACCAAAATTAAGTGCTTTATATGCATAAGACATGTCTATACAGATGGGTTCAGACAGATGTGGTCTCCTCTGCAGGGCATGTTAGCTTGGGCACAGAGCTACAGGAAAATGGCTCGATGGTTTCCAGACCAGAACTGGCTCCCATTAATCGGCTCAGAGCATGGCAGATGAGCATACTTGTCTGGGCCCATCCATGCAGACATGCCCAGTCTCACCTCCAGACTTTCAAAATATCCTTTGGAATGGAAAGGAGCTTTTCCAGTTAGGATCTAAAATAAATATTTGCTGGAATAACATGCATACTTGCTAAAGCGTTTGAAGTGGAGAAAGACAAAACTGACGGTAGAAATCAAAATGAGATTATGATGAAATGAGTTGTTTAAACAGGGCTCATTTATCATGAAACCACAACAGATCTCCAGCCCAGGGTCAGGTATTTATTTCCAAAAATGAAGTGGGACATTAAAAGTAAAGAGTAAAATTTGGCAGAGCTCAAAGAAGAAGTGTGCAAAAGGAGGAGAAAAGGCAAAAAAGAATTTCCTTTATGAGGTTTACATACTGAGCTTTCCTTTGGGCACTTTGGATGCCACTGGCAGTGTTTCTTTCCTTTTCAGATCACTGACTTTTGAGGAAAATAAAGTTTAAAGTCACCATGGACATTAGCATTATCATGGATCAAGTTTACCTTAAGCCATCTAATCAGAGCCACAGGTCCATGGTCTGTCTGAAGTCAGTGAAGAGGGCAAGTCATTTCCAGAAGTTTCATTTAGAGTGCCGAGAAATTAAATTTAGGATTAGTGACATGAATTACACCCCAGGGTTATTTTCTCTCTTCTTCTATTGACTGTAGCAGGTGAGTAGTGTAATCTAAAACACCTGAACTCAGGGGAGATGAATCTCAACCTAAAGGGAGTAACAGAAAGAAGAAAAGTAAATAATGTTCATGGAAGATTCTGCACATACTGGGGCCACCTTCATCACTGGTGTAAGCCTAAGGGTATCTCAGAGATCAATGAGAGTCAACGTATCAGCACATTTTGTAGCTGAAGGAAAGGCCTTAAATGGATATCCTCAATTAAAGCAGAACTTGGAGATAGCACTGTCAGATGAGGCAGACTTGCTTTTGACCAGCTCCCCATCTTGCAGTTCACATTCCTTGTCTAAATAAGTATTTCAGTCTACTGAGGTACATCAAAGCCACCATTTCCTTTAAAGCCGGCGCTAACACTTAGAGGCTTAATAGAAAATTGCAACTTTTATCATATGTTTCCTCTGCTTATACAGATATTGTCTAATCAAATGACAGAAAACCCCCCCCAAAACAACAACAACAACCAACCCATCTCTCTCGCTCCTTTTAAGAGTCTTCATTTTGGCCTTTTCCATTACCCAGTTTAGTAATGATTAAAGGTCAGGTTCACCTCCAGGCTTCCTTTAATAATCACAGTCTGCCCATGTGTGACATAATGTGAGGCACACACATTTCCTAGCAACATGTGGTAATTCCCAGTACCACATATTTGAAAAAATCTGGGTAAACAAAATCAACACTTGCTGGTTCTGTTTCTCACCACTTACCTGACCAAATCTGGCTGAAAGAGCAGCAGATATAGCAGAATCCTTGACCATCCCTGGGCAGGCTCCGAGCAAGGGCTGGAACCAGGTGTTTTACATTTACAACATGTCAGCATCCATGCTCACTTACAGGTCTGTTTGCTTCAGTGCTGCTCTTGCTGGTCCAACAAATGAACTCCTTATGTTAGAGAAAGTGAGCAATAATAAACATGCTTAAAACAAAGGCCTTAATAATGTGGTAGAGGGGCCACCCTCTGCCCTTCACCGCATAGGTAATATAAAAAATGTCAGTGCTGTAATCCCCTTTCAGGTATGAAAAAGCCAGTGAGATTGGCTTGGTAAAGAGATTAGCATGGAAAGGAAGTACATTTGCTGTATACCATAAAGACAGCAAGTTATAGAATACCTGACTGAAAAAGCCAATAAAGCACAACGATTATAAGGAAAGGAAATCATATCCGCAGCAGCTAATTATGCTGCTTGGCTGTAATGACCTGAAGGCGCCACTGTGCTGTGGGGATGAGCGCTCCAGGCCTGCATTAATGCTCGTTGTGTGAGTGATCGGTAAAGACTGGTCTTGGTTACTCCCAGTCCTTATCCACTGCTTTAACTGAGATCCCTCACAGTGCTCTTGGGGAATGAAGTAAACATTCAGCAATGAACCACCTCTCCACAGCAGAACCCAAAATTCACCAAAAAGATAACATCATGGCACCAGAAGTATTTTAGATGGGAACCAGCTGGGATTAGGAGATGGTTATCATCTGAATATCCATAATTATTTGAATATCTAATGTTAATATATTCCACTTGGGCTACACCATCCATGCAGGCGATTATTGCAGTTTGAAAAAAATAAAATGAGAAGCCTGAAGCAGTTGTGTTTCTCCAGGAATTTATTTTTTTTTTTTAAATGAGTGCTTCATTTATAAAGTTCAGATTTTAGTTTCCTGCATAGCCACAAGATGGCTAGGCCTACCTCAAACTGATCAAAATGGAATTTTTCCATTGGGTTCAGTGTTCAGTTGAGTATCCAAACATCTGTTTTGTGGTTCTTTCAACCTTATACGTCAATATGATGTTAATCTCCTTTATACACAAAACTTGAAGTGGTGCCAATGATTTAACTTCCTAGAAAGATGGAAGATCCTTTCTCAAGATATAAATCCATCTGGCCTATACCCAAAGTGAAAAATGTAAATATCAGAGTGGAAACATGGCAAACATGATTTTCTGTCTAAACAAGGGCAATCCTAACTTTGGAAATTAATCAGACTCTTTCTTAGAAACACCTTCAAAAACAATGAAGACAAATCTCCCAGAATATTACTTTGGAAATTAATCAGCCTCTTCCTTACACATTTTTTCCAGTCATTTTCTGGGAGATTTGTTCTTGTTGCCATTATAGGTGTTTCTAAGTAAGGAAAAAAAGTCTCTTCTTCAAGAACAGAGCCAGCAAAAGCATTTTTCAATGTATTGCAAGCTTTCTTTCTCAATAGTATTTTCTAGACAACCCCATTTCTTTCTTTCTCTGAAACCAAATTGTTGGTCTGTGCAGAGGTGGACCTATTGAGGGGGCAGGGGCAAGGGGATTTATAGGCACCACTTCTGTCCCTGCAGCCAGCCTTGTCCTGCTTAGCAAGCAACTACTTGGACCTAGATCCAATCCTGCAGACATGTCACTCACTGTGGGACAAAAAGCCCTTTTTTTTTTTTGCTAAAAAAATATTAAGGCTCTACTGAGAACAATCCTGGGAACAATATGTTTCCCTTAGGAAGCTGCAATCCCTTGCTTTTTACTGGTCATATGTACCTTTTATGGGCTCCTTACACTACAGCACCATTCTTAGCAAATGATCACATTTAACTGTCCACATCCTAGCTTGCTTCTTCATTCTCTGTTCTTTTCTCCAATACAACAAGGTAGGAAAATCCTAGCTTCCTTTGACATGGACTTCTTCACCTCTTGAAATCTGTGAACTGTCACAAATGAGTTTTGCCACTCATGACAGGGTGATGCCAAAGCACAGTTGGTCAGTTCAGCAGCACACACTGAGGGATGAGGAACTGAAGCAAAGGGAAGTTTGGAGGGACTTTGAAAACTCAGCAAGACTTTCACAGACTTGGGAAGGGGCAGAGGTGGGAATGGGGTATCTCAAGCAAGCAGAAATGAAGGAAACATGGCAGCATCTGCAGGGCAGATGTTCAGGAGAGGAATGGAGGAAGGGAGCAGCCAGAGAGCTGTGGAGAGGGGAGATCTGTGAGCAGCAGGGCAAGGGGGGAGTGCAGAGAAGATGTGGAAGGGAATGTGGGGAGCACATGATGCAATAAAGCAGCAATTCCTGCAGAAGGGCTCACAAGTCCGGAAGGCAAACAGAAGTAAATGAGTGACAAGGGAAGTGGGACTGATTGTAAATAAAAAAGTTTGGAAACCAATGCCAAAAAGTTATTGAAGTTTAGGAACAGGAAAGCAGCTCCTGCTCTGATTTAGTCTGGAAGCCTTGTCATGTCCTCTATAAATTCTGGCAGAAAATGCTTTCAGGGAAAGTGCGAGAGCTGTAAGTGGGTGCAGAGGTAAATGCAGCTGTGCTCAGGCTGGGAGGAACAGCCTGACTACATTGCCCTGATACCACCAGTATCAGAAATGTGTCACATGGCAGAACTGATCTGGGGGCTCAGAAAGCTTCCTTAGCTCCTGCATAAGAAATTATTACCTTGGGAGAGTGAGCCAGTTTAGCACCTCAACAGTCACTGTGGCACTGTGTTGTTAGAGAGTGGCATGAGTTTTGGAGATCAGCATTTAGCATCTTTCTTTGACACTGCTTTCGGCACACATGCTATCTGGAAATGTACCCCATCCACATCCATGCCCCATGTGGCTTTTTGAATCTTACATCTCAGCTAAAAAGAGTTCCCATGGCAATGAATAGTCTAATGATAAGTCTGCGGAATCAAGGGCTCCCTTTTATCCACCTCAAATTTCTTGCTTTTTACATGTCAGTAACCTATTATTAGAAGGGAGAAAAAACTACCCGCATCTTCTACCTAACAAAAACAATCTAGATCTCCATTGTGCTTTCACAGCTGTCAAGTGGCAGAGTAAATAGAAAAAGAGAAGATTTCCACACGCATGAGCACAGCAGGATTTTGCAATAGAAGGAAGATGAGATTAATGCAACTTTTTCTTAGCAACAAATAGAACTATCCAAAACACAAGACTGGGTATTAATGAGATTAACTGTTACACATGCATTTGCTAGAAGAGAAGAATAGCAGGACAGAAACAGTTCACAAGATCTTGGGATGTTTCATGAGCGACACTGTTAATGCAGAGGGTGGAAAAAGCAACTAGAAGAAATCAACTAGAAGAGAGAATCTTCTTCATTTGTTTCTATATAAGAACATGGAGTGAAGGTGATCTGTACAAGTGTGACCAAGATAGGACATATCCTATAACATTTAGAAAAAGCAGGAAGATAAAACACCAAAAAAAAGAGAATGGACTTAAAAAACCAGTCATCAAAATGCTCAGAGATCTAGCAGGCAAGATCAACAGAGAAAAGAAATCTAAGAAAGGACTGACTGAGGGAAGGTGGAATGTCCCTGAACACTACAATAAGGTCAAAAGCATGATTTATCCTAGTGAGGAGGATGTCCAGAACTGAGTGTCAGAGGCAAACTTGGATAAATCACGAGCCTAAAATAAGGTCAACATAGTTCTCATCATTATGAGGGAACAGGGGAATTATAATGCAGTTAACTTTTCTTCAATCATAGAAAAATGCCAGAAAAAGAAATAAGATAATTTGGGGCACCTGGAAGATAAAAGACAGACAAATGACACCTAGCAAGGGGCTGTCATATCAAACTAATATAATTTACTCTCTGCAGCAGGGCAACAAGTCTCGTTGGTTAGAAGAAGTTAACGGCACATACCTTAAGTTTACTAAGGCTTTCAACATGTCTTCCATGACATTCCCATAAATAAGCACGGGAAAAAAGGAGCAGATAAAGGTTAGGAAGTACCGTAACTGGTTAAAACTGTGTCCTCAGACAGTAGTGCTCAGCAGCATATTTTCAAATTTGTGAAAAGTATCTGCTGAGGTTCAGCGGTGTCTTTAATATGTCCAGCACTATTCAAGATATTCAACAGTTACATGAGAAAGCAGCCATATGCTTTTTAATTACATGAATGACTAAACTGGGAGAAGCTGCAGTGATGACAGGACAAGAAGGGAAAGTAGAATTATCTTGATAATTTGAAGAAATGGCTTGGAAAAAATAGGGTGCAACTGAAAAAGGATAAATTAACAGTTTCAATAATTAAATAGGAATAGAAAACTCCAGAAACATTGGAGACTAATGAGCTATTAATGCAAGGTAATGCAACTTGGGAGTATAGTAGTCTGCAAATTCACTACTAGTCAAGAATTCAGGCACAAAATAGGCAACAGTTGTGTTATGATGGATAAAAATGACCAGCCCATGAAATATGATGTAATTCTTTTGCTATATGTGGTACTAGTAAGGTTGTATCTGATTTAGTTCACAGTGATTCAAGAAAGATGTGTCTTCTAGGAGTTGGCAGTGAGAAGGGTCGGAGGAATTTGGCTTAGAATCATAAATAATTTTGGTTGGAAAAGACCTTTAAGATCATCAAGTTCAACAATCTTAGTGCAGATAAGGTTCCAGTGAGAGATGATGAGTCCTTAAATATCTCATAATGAGTCCTGAGACACACATAAGTCTTCAAAAATAAAAATAGTTATTTAAATATGCAAAAGATAAGTCTTAGGAAAGGATTAACTCTTCTCAGCATCTGCTGCAGGTTGGATAAAGAGTAATGTCAGGCATCACAGCAAAGATGACAGGTTACCCATCAAGAAAATTTCTGCTATAGTAAGGACTGTGCAGCACTAGAGCAGAGCAGCCAAGGGAAGCAGTGAAGTCTCTATTATTGGAGGTCTTTAAAAAGGATTGGGCAAGAATCTGCCAAGAATGTAATGTTTTAATTAATCTTTCTCTACTTCCTTCTCTGAATCACCCATAATTTTGTTACCTTACAATCCACCTCAATTTCCAAATGATTGATAAACATAATGAATAACACAGGCACCAAGACAGGATCTTCTGCATTTCACAATTTTTACTTCATTGTACTGAAAATAAATCGTTAGTCTTACCCACTGCTTTCTGCCTCCTGCTCTGTGTTTGGCTCATGATAGCTCACTTACTCTTGCTTTTTCCCTGTTTAGACATTGAGGTGATACCTGACTAGATCCCTGTAGAAATTCAAACAACTTATTCTGCTTCCAGATGTTTTATTGCTCTAGTTTCAATGATAATTTCAATCAGTTCTGAGGTAGGAATGCAGCAATTAGAGATAACTGCCAGATTTTTCCTTGAGTATGTGTAAATACTGCCACTTGAAGTTCTCAGACACTCCCCAGCCTCCCTGAGGAGTGGAACACAGTCCCAATCTTGGATACACTATCTGAATGTAGCAGCACACAACTTTTTCAGTTTGCTCCAACATCTCAGTTGTGATATTTTCTCAGCAGCTTCATCTCATCTGTAGAAACAGGACTAACATCATCAGCGGTAAAGACTTAACACTGAAAGATAATTTTACTTCTGAAAAATACCCTTGTCTCCCCTTAGTTGCTTCCTTTAGTCTCTGATGCTTTCCCAGCCAGCCCTGTGGATTCTTTTCTGTGACTATCACTTCTGATAGACTTAAGAAAACACCTTTTTATCTTTACTATTTTTTTTTTTTTAGATATACTCCTTTCAAGCCCAAGCTGATCCTTCTTATTTCTTGCTAACTTAGCACCTACCATAATTTACAGTCCTGTTTATTGCTCTCAGTAGGGTCAGATTTCCAAATGCTGAAGGACTGACTCAAATTACCTCTTAAATCTTGCCACTTGGCATTCCTCTGCCCTGTCTGGTTCCTTTTTATTCATCCCTGGGCATACCTTCGGACATCATACAACTGCTTTGAGTAGGTGACTCCCTAGCTATTTTATTTAAATTTTAATTTTAAAGCCTTTTAAACTAACCTGTTCATCTTATTTTTTAATACTTACCAGAACCATGTCACTTTCTGGTGTTTTATTTTCCCTATTTGATTCTAATTATATCGCTGCCTCTAATTATTTAATATTCAACTACTGTGATTTTCTTGGAATGAAGTCCTGTATGTTAACTAGGAAGAATCAGGAATACCTTTCCCTCTCATGTGCAATTTCTTGGCCTAGTTTGAGATCCAACACTTACACCCTTGAAACTGTCTCCCTAAGGTTGGTGCAAGCTGCCCAAGCCACAGAGAAGCTGATGAACTCCTCTGCCACTGACTTTTCCCTGCTGCTGGGCTCTTTTCTCTCTATACTCACTTTCCATCCTTTGATCTGGAGACAAGCAATCCCACCTTAATTTTCCTATCAATCCAGAAAGCTTCCTCTTTCTCTCCAGAGGCTCTGCATACACGGGTTTTGTCTAGGTTGGTGATTTGTCAGTAATATCTGTGGAGTTGTGTCTGTATCACCCACAACTACAAATTCTTCTCCTGGCCAAGGTGACCTGTAGACTTTGGGCAGCAAGGGCATACTGGCCATGGCACGCTGCTGGGCAGAAGGAAACCTTTGCTACCCCTATAAGCTCTGGGAAAGCCACCTCTGTCAAGCAGAGGCAAGGATACCCAGTGTCCCTGGGGGAGCTAGGACATCTGTGCCAGGGTCCAGCCTTGGCGTATGGATGAGGAAGGACAATGCTCAACCCACAGTGTTTCACTTGGCCAACAAAGAGTTCTTCAGAGAAACAGATGTGCTGGCGCTGCCTGGGCTGGAGTGCTTCTATTTCAGTCCTGGGCAGATGATGTGTCTCATTAAGGGGTGAATACAGGCTACTATTAATACACTTCTTTTGAAGAGTTCTCACTGGGGACTTAGTCTCACCAAACGCATCTGCAGCAGCCTCAGCAGTTGCAAAGATCTGCTCAAGAGGCTGTGGCACCAAGATGAATCCTTCTCCCCCCTCAGCTGCCACCGGTGTGGCCTCACCACCACACAGTGACACACACCCCTCTGCCTTTGGCAGGAATGCCTTGCTCAACACTCAGCACTAATCAAGAGGATGCACCAGGTGGGATGGACACATAAACCTTCCCGGCATCAGGTTACGTGCTACACAGCTGTTTAAATTGCTGGGAGGTTTTCCCTCGGTGGTTCTTTCATATGGTTTATATGGTGTGAAGGGAGCATTACTCTTGAAGGGCCTTAAAGATCTTGGCCCAGTTTCTCTGTGGTCTTTAAAGATCCCATGACGCTTTTTGCAAGAGCTGGAGAATTAATCTCGTCGTGCTGCTTAAGTTTCAGCAGGGAGAATTATGTTTTGCTTTTCTATCCTTTCCCTTTCTGTGCTCTGCTTTGTACATTCAGGCATTATTAATACCTTTTACAGCATTTTAAACATACACTGTGTGTGGCACTGTGAGTGGAAATGTGAGGGGTTAAACTCAGAGGAAAATCAGATCCCAAACAGTTTATGTGCTGGGAGAAGATCACAGCAACAGGCAAGAGGCAGTGCTGGCAGCTAACATATGGGCATCGTGAATGTTGAAGAAGAACGTGCATCAAATTGAAATGCTGTTAAATACATAAAATATTTTTTCATTCCAACATGATTTTCAGAATATTTTTTTACTTAAAAAAAAATCTTTGAAGATTTTCTTCAAAGGCTTTTTCTTTTACACTGTGATGGACTTAGGAGGACGACAGCCCTCACATCTGATGTAAATACACCATATCATGACTAGCTGTCATAAACCAGTTTGGTTTATGTCAGTGTAAACGAATGCAGAATCTGTCCTGCAGCAGCACTCACACTGCAGAGTGTGTTAGCTGGTTGATTGTCTCACGCTCAGATTCTTTTCCAGCATATGAAACAACTGAACGCCAAGTTCATGGAAATAGTTTGGCTTTGCGTAACAGGTACATAATATCCATGAAATAAAAGGTGATGAAATGAGGGGAAATAAAATGGGGAGTTCTTCAAAAATGCAGGAAGAAAAATGGGCAATGAAAAAGAAATAGCCTGAAATATAGGATTTTTAAATCCTCAATTAATTTCTAATGGCAGTCATAGGACATACCTGAAGATTTTCTACAGTAAAAAACCCACTGTAATTAAATTACTGAGGACATAAAGACTATCAACGCCCCAGATTGCATCTGTCCCTAAAATGAGCTTTCTACCAGAAGTGGTGGTGCCCTCCAGACCAGACTCCAGTTGTGTACACCAGTTCCAACAACCGCTTCATGACCCAAACTTCATGTCCCAGAGGAGGTTCTTTTGGAAACATGGCAGGCAGCAAGCCATGAGCTTCCCTCCACCCACCTCTCCTGCCCCACAGCCCCCAGTGTGGGCTGCATCCTTGCCAGGCTCTGCTCAGCCCCACATCCCCCTGCCCACTGCCTTCTGCACAGCCCAGTTTGGGGAGCAGCATCTAGCACCTCCCATTACCACAGCAGACAAAGCAAAGGAGACGTGCAGAAGCCTTCATGCAAGGGGACCCAGCTACGCCCAGCACAGGCACCATCCTAAATTGCCTTTCTAAAAATGCCAGTGAAGAGTCCTAAATTCAAACAGCATGCTCCTTCTGCTTTAGGAGAGACCGTGGTAGGAGCGGGGAGGTGGAATGCCAGAAATGTTATTGCTTCGTGTCTAATAAGTAATAAATGGATTTTATTATTTGCCTTCAATCATAACCCCTAGGGTAGCTTTCAGAGCTGCTGCAATCCAAGATAGCCTTTATATCAGATAATATTGGATCACAGGGATATATACGGCTTCCCAAGGTTCAAACTGCCAAATCATACCCCATCCCTATTGTTTGAGAATTGCACTGTAACAGATGACACAAGGAAGCTCTGCTAAAGTGCTGTAGTCAGATGGCATCAAGGATCAGTAATCACATAGTGAGGCCATCCTGATTGAACAGAATATGGAATTAAGTTTGGAGCTTTATACCCTGATTTCTCTTTGATTTAACATGGGCCATGGTATATGTCATTAAGTTCTTCTCTTCTGGGCTGCACGGAGGAAGCCTTCAATCTAGTCAGTGGGTTAAAAATCTAATATGATGCCACCACAGGTTAAAAAAGTAGCTTTTAAGTGAAGAAGCCTATAGTTGGACATGAGTTTCAGGCTGAAGGCTGATTCTTTTTCATAGTCAAAACACACAAGACAAAGAACTATTCTGAAACTTGTCCTACAGACCAAGAATAACATAGAGAGGCTGTGTGGTTTGCTGAGCCTGACATGGGAATAGGGAAGGAAGCTGTACATGCAGCTTCAAGACTATGTTTTCCTGCAGGAACCAGGAAAAGTCTTGAGACCCAAACACAGATACGCTTGTTTTCAACTTTTGCTTTGCAATTCCACCTTTGTGATGTGCACATCTGACATGTGATGAGAGGTACATAATTGCTGGCACCTAATGGAGGGGAAGAGGGCTTGTCTAATACAAAAGCATTTCTACTCAGAGTCAAAGAGAGAAAATACCAGTTCCCAAGAAAACGGAAGGAAACAAGAGATTATTCCAATGCTTAGGAAACTTCCTTAGTTCACTGGAAAAGATTTCACTACTATAAACCTGACACCTTCTTCAAGCCTTGCAAAGCCCATAAGCCTTTCCTCTGGACATATGGGCGACTCATACTTCTGCACAAACTCTTCTTGGCAGGGCAAGGGGGCTGCTCTGCCCCCTGCCTCTTCACCCTCCCCAGCAGCCCTGGAGCCCATGGGGGTGATGACCAGCAAGGAACCCCTAAATTTAATATTCCAGTACTGCCTACAATACCCAGCAACAGTGGCCACAGAACAGAGTCCAGGCTAAAACTGGCACTGAGATTTTCCATGTAACTTGCTCTTCATTCTCTTTTCTGGTGTCCCTGCTCATGGCAGGGAGGTCGGAACTTGATGATGTTTAAGTTATCAGATTGTTCCCTGTTAGAACCAGGCCTTGAACCCGGTCCATTTTCCCACCCTACAAAAGCTGGGCAGTACTATTGCCCCATCACTAAAAGTGAGTCCCTTCCCCAGGTGTAAGCATCGCTGGGACCCTTCCCTTGGCAGGGCCAGCAATCCAGATCAGGTCTGATTCTGGGATAAACATGCTGGACACCTGCCTCACCACTATTTATAAAAAAAATCACAAATATTTGAATAATTCTGAGGAGATTTTTCTCTAGCTTTATTCTAACAATTAAAACACCAATTACTCCCTCAGTGCTCCCTGCAGGTAGAAGGTGGAATTTGAAGCAGACCCAGGCTGTGGATTCAGTCTTTGCAGTCTTCATATAATTCAGTTTTGCTAAATTAATTTTCAAGTAAATGCTCAATACTATTAATTTTCATTTTCTCACAAGCACTGCAGACAGACACAGCTGAATGTTTGTAACCTTCACACGAAACAGATATTATTAAAACCTTATTATCATACATTTTGAAAAGCACAGTTAATTTTTCCATCTTCCAAAACCTGAAACATTTATCCCCAGCTGCTTTTTACAAAACCTGATTTGTGCACTTCACTGCATTCGAAAAATGGTTGCTCTGAATGAATATAAATTAAATGTAACTGTGAGAAAACGAGGACCCACGTCCTTTATCCTATGTACATTCAAACACACACGCACAGAGAATTAGGGAACCTAAGGAGCCAAATTTCTGTTTAATCATTTTATTTGCATTTCCTTGAGCCCTTGTGAATGCTGGTAGAAATTCTATAAACTTTTTGTCCAAGAAAAAATAAGTTCAAAATTATGGTACTCCACCTCCAGTGTACCCATACTCTGAATATGAATAATATTAGGTATTGTTTTCATACCCTGTGTTTTCCAATCAAATAAGATAGCTAGGCTTTGTAATTTGGAGTACTGAAAGCGTTTGGCTATCTGCTGCCACTTGTAGCAGCACCAATCCAAAATAAATCTATTATGTGCAGTTGGTTCACATTTGCTCCACAATGTGGCCATCAGTTTTGCCGTCAGGGAAGCTTACTCTCCTACTAGAATGTAATTGATATTAGCAGAGCGATAACGGCACAAGGCTGTACGTCAGCACAAGGAAGTAAAATAACGAACTCTGCACCACAGAGGACTGGGAAGACCACACATAATCCCATAACCAAATAATCAAAAAGTGTCCAAACAACTAGTGGCAGAAGTCATCATCTACCTGAAGGTTTCTTTATCTGATTAAAATGAGTGCTCTCAATGTGATTTTACACAGGAAAATACTCACCCAGACTATTGCAAATCTTACTGGTCACCTGTAGTGTTCCTCAGGATTGAGTTCTAGGCCCAGTTCTGTCCAATACTTTTATCACTGATCTGGATGCAGGAGTTGAAGGCAGCATTAGCAAGTTTGTTGATAATACAAACTGGGAGCTGCTGTTGACTGTCATGTAGGAGAAAAGGCTTTGCAGGGGAATCTGGATAGATTGGTGCATTGGGCAATCAGTGGCATGACATTTAACAAGTCCAACTGCCAGATTCTGCAGATGGGACAGAGTAATGCTGGACACAAGTGTAAACTGCGAGAGGAGTGGCTGGAGAGCAGCCTTGCAGAAGGGATCTGGGGTGCTGCATGACAGCAGGCTCAGTATGAGCCAGCAGTGTGCCCTGGCAGCCATGGGGGCAAACCACATCCTATCACACATTCCACATCACACACACAGCATGACCAGCTGGTCAAAAGCAGTGGTTATTCTGCTGTACTCAGTGTTGGTGCAGCCTCACCTGGAGCACTGTGTGCAGTTCCGGGTCCCACAATTGAAGAAGAATGTGAAAGTCCTTGAATGCGTCCAGAGGAGGGTAATACAGCTAGCGACAGGGCTGGAAGGAATGTGCTCTGAGGAGGTGTGTTGAGCTCTGCTCCTAGCTATCCAGCAATAGGATGCACAGGAATGTTTCAAAGTTGCAGGAGAGGAGGTTCACACTTGACATTAGGAAGCATTTCTTTACCAAGAGCGTTGTAAAACACTGGAAAAGGCTTCCTAGAGCTGTGGTGGATGCCTGTGCTGGTTTTGACAGGGATAGAGTTAATTCTCTTCATAGTAGCTAGCCTGAGGCTTTGTTTTGGATTTGAGCAGAGAACAGTACTGACGAGGCAGAGGTGTTTTAGTTCTTGTTGAGCAGCGTTCACATAGAGTCCAAGCCTTTTCTACTCCTCACACTGCCCTGCCAACAAGTAGTCTGGGGATACAAAAGTTGGGAGGGGACACAGCCAGGACAGGTGACCCCAACTGACCAAAGGGATATGCCATATCATATGACATCATGCTCAGCATATAAAGCTGGGGGAAGAAGAAGGAAAGGGGTGATATTTGGAGTGATGGCATTTGTCTTCCCAAGTAACTGTTAGGCTTGATGGAGCCATGCTGTCCTGGAGATGGCTGAAACCTGCCTGCCCATGGGAAGCAGTGAATGAATTCCTTGTTTTGCTTTGCTTCTGCACACATATCTTACTTTGCCTATCAAACTGTCTTTATCTCAACTCAGTTTTCTCTTTTACACTTCCAGGTCTTTTTTCCCCATCTCAGCTAGGGAGAGTGAGTGAGAGGCTGTGTGGGGCATAGTTGCCATCTGTTCTTGAATCATGACAATGCCCCAAAGCCACCAGTGTTTATGGGGCATTTGCACAATTGCCCTAGTAATAAGCTTTAACTTTTGCTCAGCCCTGAGGTGTTCAGGCAGTTGGACAAGGTGATAATTGTAGGTCCCTTTCAAATTTTCTATTCTATTCTATTCTATTCTATTCTATTCTATTCTATTCTATTCTATTCTATTCTATTCATCTCACTGCAGTCTCAGCAGAGGGGTAGCTGTGCCAGGGAGGGCAGAGCTGGCCTGCAAGCCCAGGTGTGACAGTTAGTAGATGCTGCTGGGAGGAAGAGTTGTCCAGCTGCTTTTCCTGACAGTACCTGTCCTGGAACACACTTAGGGTTTCTAGTCTTTTAAAGTAACATAACTTTATTTTATTTTCCCCTACAAATCTCTCATTTTCTTCATGCAGAGTATCACATGTTCACACTTGTTTCGGTCCATTAGATTTTGCATTTCCATTTGCCTTTGGCTTGAAGTGAAATACAAATGGAAAGCAATGCCCCCTGCTCTCCCCAAAGTGGTCTAAATGTGTTTGATAAGTAGACCAAATCCTTGGACTTTAAAGACACTCGAACACTGTGGTTAGACATAAAAATTGAAACACTATTTATCTGGTTCACAGTCATCAACCCCCAATGCCACATTCAGCAACGAGGACCTGTCAAGACCAGGGGACCAGGATTTTGACCTTGCTGACAATGTCCCAGTCTGTTGGGTAACAAGATTGCCTCAACAGGGATTGAATTACCTGCATTTTGGTAACGTGCTCTGTGCCCTCAGCTGAAGCCATCAGCCAGAGCAGCATCAGGGGGCTAGAGATCTGACCAGCCCAAACCTGACAGGCAGTGGGGCAGCAGGAATGGGCAACGTCTGCACTGCCTAGCACCCTTCTCCCATCTCCCCTTGCAACCAGTCATCCTTCCCCTGCTCCTTTCCTTTGCAGGCTCCTGCCAGGAGGTGTTACCACATGTTGTTCTTATAACAAAAAAATTGAGAGCCTTTCTTTTAATTTTCCTGGCACATGATCAGATTCCAAATCTCTTACTGTATTTTTCAGAATCTTTTGTAACAGGATTAGATACCTCTGTGCAGTAACAGCATCATAAATAAGTTATGACTTAAAGGCAATTTTTCAGAACACCTATCTTAGTGACTTGTCATATCTCAGGGCAAGCTGCCTTTCCTGACCCTTGCTGGCTTCAAGCCATCGATATCACAGCTTCACCTCTGTGGGCTGCAGCATTTTCCCCTTCAGCTTGCATCCAACCTTCCAGTTTAACTTCAATCCCACTGCTGATCTTAAGAGCCATTTTCAAAAATCACTTGAGAGTTTGGGAACTCAAGAACTTGTCTCTACTCATGCTCTTACTATTTCTATGTCTGCATCCTCTTGATGGATTTTCAACTTTTGCACCCACCTGTAAAGACAGGTGCAAGCTCAAGATTCAGGACTGCATCTCAGAAGCAGAGTTT
The DNA here is from genome assembly GCF_020740795.1 of Apus apus. Taxonomy (NCBI): domain Eukaryota; kingdom Metazoa; phylum Chordata; class Aves; order Apodiformes; family Apodidae; genus Apus; species Apus apus. The sequence goes on from NC_067282.1 coordinate 159,067,624, forward strand.
CAGTAATCAGTGCTAAGCTGTAATTATGGCAAAACTCCTAAAAAGACTGGGTATAATTATACTGTTATCAAAGTGCTAAAAATGGACTGTTTCATTGTAGGACCAGCAAAACCAAGTTTCCTGACTGAATTCTTCCCCTGCAAAAGCTTTTACTGACATAAACATATATGAGGAAAGAAAAATCAAAACTATAGGAGATGTAATCATATGAGGAAAGCCTGCACTTCTTAAGGATTTCAGGCACATAACCTCTTTTGAAACAAATGAAAATTAAAGGTATTTAGATGCCTACCATTTATGGATTTTAAAGCCTATTAGACACTTGTCCACCTTTAAGGAGCTGGTTCTAGGATTACTTTCAGTCTCTTTTTGCTTTCATTTAAAACCAACAGGACTGACGTGGGGCTGAGGATTTCGCTGTAGCCTCGCTGCTGGACAGTGAAAATCTGCGTGCCATTTCTGGCACTGGCTGCCCTATATCTGGCCCTCTTGGAATGAAAATATTGTTAGGCTCTCTGTCACCTGTGCTACCTAGTTCACTGAGCTGCCAGAACCTGAAAAATGCTCACAATCAGTACAAATGAAAAAGAGGAAATCTTTAGGAACAGATGTAATTTCAACATAATTCAGGTTTTGCTGAATTACCAGCACCAAGAGCATTCCAGGAACAGGTTTGGTGCCATTCCTGGTCCACTGGGATGGCATATGTCCAAGACAAAAAGGGAAAAAGCATCCCATTGCATCACATCCCACATCCCACAACCACATCCCAACCAGCTCTCCAGCTGGCCCATCCTGCCTGAACTTTGCAGCATGGCCATCCAGAGACACCCCAGGTGCCATGTGTGTGCTGGGTTATGACACGGACTCCAGGGCAAGAAGCAATGGAATTGTTTATTTTGGGAAAATGCTCCCTTATATACTTTTACAGTGGGAACTGAGAGGAAGCAACCAGGGTACAGAGAGTGTAAACAGCACTCACACCTGCTCCTTGGCACATACACAGTCCTTGGATTTCCAGGATGTAGCCAATCACACACAGAGCACAAGATAAACAGTGTTCTGATTTTTTGTCAACATTCATGATGCTGCTCACAGCAAGCCCTGGCCCCTCGCTGGTCTCATATTATTATGTCTACTTCTTTACACATAGAGAAGGCCCTTTTTCTTTTCCCATGGTTATTCTCCACACATGTGGCCATGCTCGGGGTGGCCTCTCTGCAGAGAGTGATGTCTCATGCCATGTGTGGGGCACTGCTCAGTGCTGCAACCATCACCCCAAGCACCTTCCACTATTTGCAGGAACCCCTCTGCTACCTGGCAGGAAGTAGCTGGGCTGAGTGTAGGTTTTTGGAAAGTGTTTGTGGCAGCCCCTGTACTTCTCCAAATAAGCCCTGTGCCAGCAGGGGACAATCCCCTTGCTTTGGGGGAGACCAGTCCCAGAAACATCACCTCAATGCCCTTTGCTGCTCTTCCTAAGGCAGCAGTCCTGATTTAGTGCTGGACTGGGAGACCATTGAACACTTCTCATCATATTGTACGAGGTGAGAACAGACCATAAAGACAACCTCTGAAAGAGTACATGTGGCAAGTTTATAACATCAAACACTTCTCTTAGTGCTTCTGGCATGCAGACCTGCTTTGGAGGGTACTCAGAGGTGCAACAGGCTGTTGAACCACACGTACAACTGTGCACAGCCTCACTGATTAATGGGCAGAGCTTATAAATTATCACAGAATCACAGAATTACTTCGGTTGGAAAAGACCTAGAAGATCATTGAGTCCAACCATCAAATTATGTTGCATATAGAAGTGGAAGGAGCTTTAGCTACTGAGGAATGGGTGGGGGATACCTTAGCATCCCTGTGGGTCCAGATGTTGAGCTGTGAGAGTCCCAAAAGGGGACAGAGCTCAGCCTTCCTCAGAGGGGTGGGAATGCTCCTGCTGCCTGATATGGTCAACAGCCTGGCTGTGGTCTGGCCAGGACAAAGGCAGTTTGGCACACAGGGCCAGAGAAAAAGCTCAGTGTTGGAAAACTGTTCCTCATTTTGCTGGGGGAAGAGGCAGGAGGGCTGTTTAGGGGCTGGGGGCAGGCTGCAGCTTGCCTTGCCTTGCCAGCTCTAACTTTAAGTAGAGGAACTTGCCTGGAAAAAGCATCAGTTTTTACTGATTTCCTAAAGGGAAAAAAACTTTATTGCAATTTTGCATAACTGATGGTGTCATTTGAGAGGATAATTGTTGGGTGTTATAGCGAACATTCCTGTTCTCCACGCAGCCAGCAGGTTTTAGTAATGAGCAGTTACCCCTGATGGGTTCCAGCTCCTTCCCTGAGACATGGCTCACTGCACATTGGACCAGCTTGGGCCTCCCTTGTCTCTGAAATGCAGCACACATTCCAAGACTCTCCCAAAGATCAGCAAGCCCACAAAGCAGTGGTTGTGATTCTCACCCTCTCCTGTGTTTATTTTTAATCAATACAGATAATTTCTTTGATTGTGGTGAGTACCACTGTACAAAAAAGTCTAGAGACCTCCCCACAAGTGAGCTACAAGACAGTCAACTCAGGCTTTTCTTCCAGCCCCCCAGGTGTCCCTTCAGCCCTCTCTTGGCCCTCCATAAACACAACAAAGGGGTGGCACTTTGCTATGACCATGCTGATACCAAAACCAGCTCAGCCTGGATGAAAGCAGAGTCAGGAGGGAAGGTAAATAAAAAGGCAGTGGTGGAACAAAAGCGGAGGCCTTACGCACTACCAGTCCTGGCCTGTATTGGGTTGCACGCCTGCTCCAGCCCAAGTGAGTCAGATGAGCAGGTGCAGACAGACTCCTGCTCCTCTGCCAGGGTGCCACGGGTGTGAGCCAGCTCGGGATCAATCCTGGGTTAGCACAGCACTGACCGCAACATATTAAGCTGGCGGGAGCACAGAGCCATGCTATTATGCTAGCAGGGCTTCAGCATGAGGATTCACTTCCATCTGTTTGCTCCTGACTGTGAAGGCACATTCTGGGGGCAGCACGCTGTGGGGTGAACATTGCTTTTCTAAGGTTGCCTGATCTCTTGTCATTGTGTCCTGACAGCTTTCACAGAATCGCGGTCAATTTCCCTCTGGTGCCTGCAGCCTTGGGCAGATGTAGCCAGCTTGCCAAGCTGGCTCACCTTGTTATTTTTTTCACAGGCTACCTTTTTTAATTGTACCATTGCAAAAGCTGGATGGGAGTGTGAACTTTTGGCTTCTTCCTTTTGGTGACAAGGAGCATGAGCATGCTCCTTGCTAAGCTCATGTCAGAACAGGCAGTAAGTGCTATAAAAAGCCTTTATGCATGGCAGCTTCACATCTTCACCATCACCTGTCCTAAATTATCAGCTATACAGGTGTCTGCAAAGTTGGTGCAGGACCCTTGAAAGTGGAAAGGCCTCTGGACAAGTGCTTTGGCTTTGCAAAATTGCTGCAGCCTACAGCTTGCAGGGGAAAGGGTCAGGTGCAAGCGGCCAGGCAGCTAGAGCCCATCATGTTCTCCTGCATGGGCTGTGTGGGTCTGCAAGGTCTTTCCATATGTAGGGCTGCAGGAAGAGAAGGTGTAGCCCCTGCTCAGTAGGAGGAAGGACCATGAGCAAGTGAGTCACAAAGAGCCATCTGAGCAGAGTCTGAGAAAACTTCTTACCTTCTCTGTATGTGTCTTTTTTGCTAAGGGAGCAGTTACTGCCTCTTCCTCATGTGTTGTCTATCTGGTTTTAAATTCTCTTAATCCCTAACAAAACAAAGAAAGACTTCATTGCGCTGTGTTTACTCTGCTAGGTACCTGCTTCAGTGAGTAAAGGTACAGATTTTGTAATTCCAAGGTAAGTAAGCAGCAAAACCAGTGTGAACAATGGGAGAGATAAACCCAAGAAACCTGTTGGTGGGGACTTGAGTATAAGAGAGGGGGAGGAATAGGTAGTCTGGCTGTCAATAGCTTGCTATGGGAAGATGCTCTCTTCTTGAGCCACAAAACATGAACATTTCAAGGGACGGAAAACCAGAAAAAAAACCCACCTTTTTTTCAGATACGGTGTCTGTGGTTTTCTGTGCTGATTTGTGGTACGACTTGTGCATATGCACATCACTCTCAAGTATATAATTTCACAAGTGAATCACTCTGGTAATGTGTCCCTCCAAAAAGCAGGCAGCAACAGCTTCAGGAGGCTCAGGAGTTGTCTCCAGCAGCCACTTCAGTGCAGCATCTTTTGCATCAAGCAGGAGATAGTGGAGGCAGGCAGAGAGGCTCCAGCCCCTAGTAGTGCATCTGTTTGGGCACTGGGTGCTGGAGCCCCAGGCAAGACAATGGCTCCCTGTACTGCTCACCTTGCTCCAGCACTGTCCACAGCCACCTTGTGTAGAGGGTGTGTGGGCAGCCCACTTGGGCCCTTATGCTGCTCCTAAACACCAAGGGCTATAAAGCACAGTGAAAATTTGAAGCCATTGCCCAGGGTTTTACACGTCAAGCCTCCTGTGAGATCAAGCTCTCATTCCAAATTTAGACCTAGTCAGATGTGAGATGACAAGAATTCAAATGAGTATCAGATCTGAAGCACTTTTTTGTGTTGACAGCATTCAAATTTATCTGGGTTTAAGCCAAGCTTATTATTAAAAAAAAAAAAACAACAAAAATGAAAAAACCCACCTTTTTATCATTAGCACATATCTTCAATTCTTTCTAAGAGACTTCAAACAGAATTTTTTTATGTGAATGTCCCAGAAGACAATTGGGTTTCGAAACAACCCTTCAAGCTGACCACAAAAAAGAAAACAGAAAAAGAACAGGCATCAGGAAGACAAAAATCAGTCCTTAATACATGAACAGGCATGAGGTTGCCAGTTGCACTGCAGTTCTTGGCTCTTAGTGAGCCCAGTGTATTTCAGCAGCACCTTCGACCCAAGCACTATTTGATTAAGAAGCTTGAATGAAGTGGCTACTACTTAAAGACTAGCCTACCAGACTAAACTATGGGATTTTAATTAAGGCACTTCCTTACAAGGAACAGTAAAGGGCTCTGGGAACAGGAGCTACTTAGTACATTAGCTCCCAAGCAGAAGCCAGGTCTCTGAAGGGGCATCAGCTGGAGACCCGTGTGTCTTGCCCTCTGCCCACCCCTGGGCTGTGAAAGTCTGCCTGTGTGGCACCACCATGCAGGCAGCAGTGCTTTACAGAAGGAGTCCTGGCCACACTTGCTGCTGTTCTTGCTGGCTCATGTGCAGTGTAGGTGAGCCTGGTCTTGAGAGCAGCCCTATGGCAGCTTGCACCAGAACCATGATGGCCCAGAAAAGAGCAGCAGCGCAGGGAGAATGTCCTCCTTAACAGAAGCAAGGAAAACCTCTGGCATGCATGAAGAGGACCTCTTTCAGGCATGTGGACCTAGAGAACTATGGATGTCACAATCTGCATGAAAAAGGGTGAAAGATTCTATCTGTGGTCTACAGACAAGGTGTACAGGTGAATTGCTGTCAGTGGTAGCAAGGCAGAGGTGTCTGGAAAATAGCAAACTGTTAAGAGGAAGTGAACAAAAAGCCCTCTGGCTCAACAACAGCACCTATGGGCAGTTGCTGCTTGGTGGGGAAGAGATGAGGAGTAGAAGATTAGCATAAAGGCTGTTGGAGGCACGTATTGCTCCAGGTGAACATGCAGCTTCCTTGGGGATTTGTGTTCTCTGTCATTTCCTTCCCCCACTTTTGCCCCATTGTGCCACAGTAAATCTAGTTCCTATCTTTGAGCTGCAATGACTGCTCCCTGCTTGAAGACTTTTGATTCCTCCAGCATCTTCTAGATACCTTGTCACCCTCACATCCTTATCACCTATCTGTGTCAACTCCTTTCAATGTCCCTCAGTTGTGACCTGGACAGAAGGCAGCATGTACTATGCTGTACAGAACTATGCATGTTAGAACAAATAATTGTTACACTGTATAGAAGCTTTCCTCTCAGAAAGGCCATAACTTTGGGTCATCTTCCTCTCTACAGCTCCCTGTTATCACAAGACTTGCAAGATCTTTGAGTTGTCTACCTCACTTTCAAATATGGTGGAATCTAGTCAACTCTATGAAGAAGGGGCTGGCAGACACACAGGAACAGCACAGTTGCAGGAATGAAATTACCTTAGGAAATCAGTCCACAAAAGAGCTCACTGCTAGACGTGAAATGAAATAAAGAGCTTGCTTTCATTTGCAAAGAATTTGCCATCTGGCACTTGTGGTTTTCTGCAGGGAAGATTCTGATAAAGGTTTGAATTCCAATCAGGGGTGCAGGCAGAATAAAAGACAGTCTCCTCCTTCAAATGATGAGAAAAACCAAACCGGGAGGAAATAGTTTTCACATCTGTGCTCAAATAATAGTGACACAGTCCATTCCTGTAGTATACAACCATTGAGGATCTCAAAGTGCCTTAGAGCTCATTGAGAACTTCTACCTCCACTTAAAATGCACCATTTTTTGATAGATACACAATAACTGTTTTGCACAAGAGCTGGCAGGACATGTGGAAAACATCCATATTACTTCTCTCCTAAATGGGGATTGATCAACAGACTAAGGGTGATGTGTTGTATGGTCAAGAGAAAGTCTTGGGACATGGGTGTTACAATTTGTGGGTTGCCTCTCTTGACCTAGCTAGATATGCCTACACATCATTTAAACTGTGTACAGAGCAATCCCATGGCGCCCATAAGGATTTGGCAATGTGATGTCACCAGATGGCAGAATTGAGGAGTGAAAGCCAGGATTTGTTGGTGGTGACCAAAAGTTTGTCCCCCAGGATGGTGGTTTCATCACCCATGGGACATGAGTTGCTTATGTCAGTGCAGTTCTCAGAGAATAAGTGATCAAATTACTGACGCTGTCACCAAGGTCAGTGCAATTAGCTTTCTTGCTGGTTGCCTCAGAAATTAGCCCAAGGGTTGTCTTCAGCCTTTTCCCACTTACAATCTCATTGGTTTAAATCTAAGACAGACCAAAATCTGGAGAGTCTTGGAGGGTGGATTTTCCTGTATCCTTAAGAAATGTCTACTGAAAGAAGTTGTAACTACATTAGCAGAGCCAGCAGTGCTGATTTTCATCAGTCCAGCCTCAGCCTTGCTCCAGCTATATCTGAGCAGTCACATTTCATTATCTCCTTGTGTGAATCTCACTATTCCCTTCTGCCTCACGCTGCCCCGCTCAGAGACCCCTCATACATGTCCAGTGCAGGGCTGCTGTTCTGCCCAGCTTGCACCTAGACTGGGGCCCGACACAGCCTCCTTTGGCACACCTGCCCTGGAGAACTACAGAGAGAGATGGGGCAGGGCTGTCCCAAGGCAAGACCCTGCTCCAGCATGGTCCCCAGCCATCAGCATTTCAGTACCAGTGCTCCTGCCCTAAATGATCCAGTACCACCATGTGCACCCTACAGCTGCCTACAGTTCCTTTCAGTGGTACTGAAAAGGGTTGTGGGCAGTTTTTATCAGCATATTCCTCCTAAAAATGAACACAGGACTCTTCATATACTCATGGGCTAAGCCACTGGTTTACTTTGATCATGTTTTTCCAGAAGAATTATGCTGTTATTGTTCAGGAAATCTCCCTATAATAGCTTAATTTTGTACTCATGACTGTGACAGCCTCCACAATAAATTGCAATAGCTTTGCAAACAACATTAAGTTTTTTTGTCCATCAAAGGGCTTATTTCCTTTTGTCTCTGACACAGGCATGGTGATGGTTGTCTTAATAGAGCTGAAGTCTACCTATAGACCTTGTAGCACTTCAGTTTTCAGTTGTTTATTTACTACCACTGATTTGCAAACTCCTCTAAGCTCTTGGTTATGCTCTTCCAAAATTTATCCCAATTCATTGTGCCACGTGTAAACATCCGCATCATCCAAATAATATCTGCAGCTGCTACTCCAAAGGCAACTCAAGCACTCAGTGCTTGAAGTGTTTGCAAGTGTTCTGCTTTATTCTGGCCCAGCTTAGACTGCTTGCACATAACAGCTAAAAGAGTTTCCGAGTGTCTCTGTCTGTCTGGGAAAGTTGGCCTTCAAAAGTATGTTTAAAGTCCTGTATGCTGCAAGACTTCTCATTGACTCCATTACATTCCCAATGCATTAAGAATGGAGCCCTATGGGGAAGGAGAAGGCCTGAAATCCCTTCTTTCAAAAGAGGGTCCTCAGGGTCTAACTCCTTCTCTCTCAGGGCATTCAGTGCTCTGATTCTCACTCGCAGATTCTAAAGCTCAAGGCTGGGTCCACAATGAATAGCCAGCAACTGTGCCATGCCAGAGCAAGGGGTGGGAACAAGACTTGGAGATAACTCAGATACAATTGTACAAACTGATACCCCACAATGTAGCTTCTTTAGCAGGAAAACTAGAATGCAAACCTTGCTAGCAGACACTGTGATGGGTGTGTTAGGGTCGCCCAAAAGGACGCTGGCAAGTCAGCCAGGAGATCCTGACTGTTCTGTTCATTCATTTAGTAAAGACCTCAGCCCCTCCTTTAAAAGAACAATACATTTAATAAATAATATTTTTTAAAAGCCAGAGTTGGAGTGACATAGCTAGTGGTGCAATGAAGTGAAAACTGTCAGCTGTGACAAATTAGTCTGCTGCAGACAACCCACTGATGAAAAGCTGTCCTTTCAGGTAAATTCCTTTATGGGCTCCTGACACTCAAGTGGTAGCCTTTTCCATCACTTCCATCTAATAATGAGTGTCATAGCATTCCTTCCTCCCCTGCCAGTCTCTTCTGCGTTGTGTTGAAAGCATCTATATTTAAAGCGGACTTTGCATCAAGCTTCAGGGCTCTTTGGAATCACTACAACAAATTATAAATTATGTGATCTGATGGTATGAAATGAATAATCTCTGAAAATGGCCTCGTATACTAGCCTGTTTGCTGCATTAGTCAAACACATGCTTTGGTTCAACAAAGTGCTGCCAAAAATTCTGACCACACCCAGAAAGAAACATGAAAATATTCCTCCCAGGAAAACAGAAAGCTTATTTTAGTTAATTTTTGAAATGAGATAGTGGCCAGTTAACTGGATTTGACACAGAAAGAGAAAAAAAGAAAGAAAAAAAAGCAGTATAGTCCTTCTTCCTCACAAAGGAAGGAATTATAAATCATTCAAAGTGTTTTTTAATTAAAGGGCCATTGCAATAATGCAGACAAATGCTGGATGTGCACCAGCACATACAAGAGCATGTGTGAATTTACGAGTAAAATGTGTGTAGATCCTGGACAGGTGCGCTATATATCATTAACGTCCCATTTGAGGGTTTCAGAACATAAGAATGTAAAAAAAAAAAAAAAAAAAAAAAAGAAAAAGGAGATCCCTGTTATGTCAAATACAGTCCCAGCCAGCCTGGTGTCCTGACTCAGCTAGTCACCAGTAGGAGATGCTTTGGAAAGAATATAAGAAAGCAAGCAAATATAGAATGATCCTACACTTCCAACGGTCAAGCAGGGCTGTGGGGACTTCACAAGTTGGAGGCTACTTCTGGAGCCCAATTTTTAATAGCTGCAGAAATGCTTACTGCTCAGGTGGTCTCCCTCCATGCCAAGGAGCTTTGCCTTGTGAACAGCGCCTGGAGAATTGCCCCTAAGGCTGCACTTGGCTTCTGCAGGAGGAGCTACCACCAGTCTGCACTTCTCCAGGGAGCCCCCACTTCAAAGTATAATCAGTCCTGGGTTTCTTTGCCGAAACAGCCAACAAAAGTTATTATAATTAATATAAATTGTGGTGATGGACTCCCTGATTCTGCTCAGGGAGGTTATTAATACAGCTATTAGATTGCAACAAAATGTGGCCACTACTGATCTGAACTGGTTTGAATTAATGACCCAGAAATGAAAGGCTCTATATCCTATTAACAGTCTGCCAAGCCATGCCAGATCTCATTACTTTGGTTTATTTGTAACCCGTCAGGAAGGACCCAATGTAAATCCAGATCTGGAGTTGATCCAGAGCAACTCCAAAAGGTACTTCTACAACCCCTCTCACATGGCAGAGCAATGTCTATCCCATTTCACCCAGCAGTGGGGGAACGTTAATTTCCATGGGGTTTTGTTCACCCAGACACATGTCAGAGGACAATGGTGAAAAGGAACTTGGACCCCCACTTTGCAAAAGCCACCTGCTGCACTGGTACCACCTTGCAATGTGTAAATACAAGATGATTACCTTAAATTTCAACTCTGGTCAGTGCGTGACCCTGTTTTGTTCCTTTCTGGTTCCAGCTGGCAAAAGAGGGGCAGGTTTGGCAATGGCAGGGGTGCAGGTCACGGCATGTGCTGTCGGGCCTGGCCCCGGCAGGTATCCCAGACACCTGTGAATTGCAACCCATCTGACTGCCTGTCAACTGGGATCTGTGGGACCCTCCAGCTGGCACAGGGCCACTGCAACAGGACCTTCCCAGGTCACATTTCAACCCTGCTCATCACCCTACCACCCACGCAACTGTTGGTGCAGGGAGTGAAACCTCAGTACCACAGCGATAATTGTGTTTAACTCCAGCAATATAGCCATAAGGAATACCAAGAATACCATGCTGTGATTGTGGGGGTCTGCGCCAGTGTTGGCAGCTGACTCTGGAGATTGCCTGTGGAATAGCCCAGGTAGGTTTTGTGCCGGGCTGGCAGCCCAGTCATGTGCAAGTACTTCAGGTTTTCATATCTGCTAGAAACTGCAAGTAAGGATAAGCATACCAGTGAGCTGAGTCGATCCACACACACAAAAAACCCACCCCTTCCTACCCCTTCCTTCCAATCCAATGTGTAAGGAGGAGGAGAAGGGGAAGCCCCCAGGCCCAGCCTCCCTCAGTCCCTGCTCCTGAAAGAGCCACTGCAACAGCATCATCCATCTCAGCATCTGGCTGCAGCCTCGATCCAGTCCAGGCTTTCTGCAGATCCCTATTGGAAGGAAGCCATTTTTCTTGAGTGTATTTCCAAGAAACAGTTGACAGGCTTGGCACAGCTATTCCTGGAAATGTTCAATAGGTCATCTTCTGGAAGAGAGTGCTGACTGATGGAATTGAACAGATCTTGTTCTACGTGCTGTGTGCCGCTCGCTCCCTCTCTTGCGACGGCTCGGTGTTCGCCTGCTCCCCAGGCCCCGGGACCCCACCACCTTGGCAACCCACCCACCCTGGCTTCACCAGTGCACTGGCTTTGCACCAAAGTGGCCCACAGGATTCGGGGTGCTGAGAGCCATCCTTCCCTCCTGGCAACACTGCCGTGGTTGTCCTGTGCTGCCAGAACAATTGCTGCACAAAGGCCAGCAGCCCCAGACGATAAATGACAGCGCTGCCCCTTTGCACACGCATGGCGGGTCAGCGGGAACCCTGTGCACCCACACACGGGTGCGGGTGGTGTTCAGGAGGGTGGTGACGTGGGTTGTCCCAGCGTCCTGTCCCTGCTTGTCCCTGGCTGTCCCTCGGAGCTGAGGCATACGTCAGAGACCGGCTTTCAGCATTTGCAGCGCGTTGCTGTTAGCCAGCAGTGAGGCAGCGCAGGGTGAAGTCATGCTAGCAGAATTGCTTGAGGTGAGGCACAGCGGCAAGAGGGTAAAAACCAAGAGCCACATTGGGTGGTTTCATCAGTGTTTCTCCTGCCCTTAACCTGTTTCTGATTGTAATTGCCCCAGCGAGATCTGTTTCCTTTGCTGATTTAGAGGTGGAATCCGCCACCTCTCTCTAAGTGAGGAAAAGGTCTTGGACAGTGATCCTGACCCAGGTCGAGCCAGGGCAGGTCAGGCTGCCTCGCTGGCACTGCCACCCAGGGTGAGGAAGTGCTGCCATGTGCTGGGACTGCCCTGAGGGCAGCGGGGAGGGTCTGCAAGGAGGGGTGGTCATCCAGCCTCCCCAGTGCCTGTTTACCAGCCTCAGCATGAGGTTGTGCCCTCAGGGCACCGGCCAGGGAGGAAAATTCTTGTGTTTTAGTAAAGCCCAGAAGCTTGCTCCCCACAAAGTGCCATATCTTGGCTCTGCATCATCCCACTCCAGCCTGGCAGCTGAGGAGAGCTTGGGTCCTCCCCTGTGTCTTAGCTCCAGGGTTGGGCTTGCTCTTCGGCCCACAACAAGTATTTTCTGCCTGTGTTCAGAGAGATTTATCATGGCTGATTTGGTTTAATTCTAGCCTAGACAGTTCCTTATCACATTAAAGAATCTCTGCTTCTGTACCAGCACAGCTCAGTAGGTATATGCAGATACCAGCAGCAGCAGCCATGTAATGCTCCCTGTCCCATGAGAGAAGTATAAGCAGGGCTTGTCTTCATGTCCAATTCCAGCAGCATGAGGTGGATAAGGGCAGAGAGGGACTACTGAGATGGGGTGTGGTGCAAAGAGTTGCCCTTACCTCTGTGCTTGGGCTGTCTTTGTCCTGAGTCCCATAAGGTTTTTCTTTCCCTTCTGCAGCCTATGAATACAGCTGTTCACTAAAATTATTTTTAAATAATGCTCTGCAGGTTCTATGTTGTCTCCCTTCAACTCTATCCACAAATAATGTACTTGCTCTCTGCCAGGAATTAAATTTCAGCCATATCTGTAAAAACATCAAGACAAAACACACGGCACAAACAGTTGCCAGCACTGGCACCAGACCCACTGGGTCCCCAAGCAGAGGCTCAGAGGAGCCTTCCCTTTCCCTCTCACACTATGCATACACTGCACTGCTGCTTCATTTCCCTCTTACTGCCCCCTCCTTGATTCCCAGTGGCTTGGAACTCCTCTTCTCTAAGCTGTGGGTTCCTAAAACTAGTTTAGCATACAAATGCAGAGGTATTTAAGGACAGGAAAAGTAAAGACTGGAAGGTACTCCTTGGGCTAGCAATGCAGAGGGGTGAGCACGAAATGGACACTGGCTCCCTGCATCTCTGGAGCACACCCACTTCACATCTTCCCACTCAATTCTAGATGTCACAAATCTTCCCCATTTGAAAAATTCAAAGCGTTTTTTCAAGAAAAAAGTAAAATTACTGCCACTGTTTACTGGTGAGTGGAGAGGTCTGAAGGGGGGCTACACTGAGCTCACAACTGCTGGGGCAGCAAGGTCACTGACTCCAAACTAGAAGCCCCCCAAGGACGACCATGGAACTCTTGGCTCTTCACCCCATTATAAACACAGGAACTAATTGTGATGTTTAGCCCAAAACGGGGACTTGCCCTAGAGCTGGAGGAAGGTATGAAATGTGCCAGGGGACATTTATATTGGACATTACGAAAAATGTATTTACTGGAAATGTTGTCAGGCACTGGAACAGGCTACCCGGGGAAATGGTGGAGTCACCATCCCTGGAGGTATTTAAAAGACCTGTACATGTGGTGCTTAGGAACGTGGTTTAGTGGTGGACTTGGCAGTGCTGGATTAATGGTTGGACTTGATGACGTTAAAAGTCTTTTCCAACCAAAACAATTCTATGATTCTGTGACAGGTTCGTTTTAGAGAAACTCTTTCAAAGGGAGATGTTGTAACCCTTCTCAGTAGACAACAGGAACACACCCTTAGTCCTTAGGCTTCACTCTACCTCCAAAGCCTGGGACTGAGGAACGCTTCTCCAAAGACACTCACTTGTTTGTGGGCGTGGTTGCCTGCTGCAGCACGTTGGGATGGGAGTTGTGCCCATGGCTTCCCTCCCTCCTTCCCTTGCCCCAGGCCCCCTGTGTCCTCTCATCTGCTGAAGATAACCCAGGAACACATAACCCCATACACCTACTCGCCTAAACTCTCTAAATTGAGGTTACTGTGGGATGCACCTGCTCTGTAACATTGACAACGCTGTGTTTTTCCAAAGCTATGCCTTCTAGTCTTTTCATGAGGCATCAGTAAACACCTCAAATCAACATTTGTTACTGACTTAATTACAGGTTGTCACCACTCTGCAAGTATTTCAAACAGCTGAAGGTGGGAAACACCCCATCACACATCCTATACAAGACAAGCTCTTGAAAAAAGATCTCTGACATAAAAAAGGAATCATTCATAGAGACACTTTTTGAGGTCCTTGTCTCCCAGTCAGTGGACATGAAGAAAAACGTGCCAAAAATCCCTTATCCAGCATTCATTCAGTTAGAAAAAGTTTCTCAGAGACATTAAAGAATTTTCAGAAGCTCTTGAAGGCCAGTGGCCAGAAGCTCATGGAGGCTGCTGTGCCTTCCCCAGAGTCTGGGACTCCCACCGTGGCAGGGGGAGGCTGCAGCTCCATGGTTCCCTGGACTAGCACAGAGCAGAGCAATAAGAGAACCTCCTGGAGCTGAAGGCTTTGCAGGGCTGTGTCAGGCTGAAGAACATGCCTTTCACCTGACCTTCAAGAGACCACTTTCTTTAATGTGAGAGTTGCCAAGTCTGCAGAAAAAAAAGCCATTTATGGCTAAATGCAAGCAGGTTGGGATAAGAGTGGGGAAGGGGACAAGTTGTGATTTTCTGAGTAGCTGCAGGAGAACTCATCCTCCTCTGGCTGAGAAAGAAGTCCTAGGTCATAGTTTGGGACAGGATTCACATGGAAGATACATCTTCTAAATCATACAGTGTTTCTTAATAGAATGTGCTCTCCCTCCCTAAATCTAAATTCCCTGTAGCTCAGTATCTGCTGAGAGACAGCTAACAGTCAGTGTTGCTTTGTCATTTTTGTTCAGAGTTGTGGGTTTTTAGATGCTATTTAGAAACATCTCTTCCATTTTACTTGCCTGTGTATCTCCCCACTGTCTGGCCAGCTTGTGGTTGATAATTCTCAGTGACTGACAGATAATACCTATTAAAAAAAAAACCCTAAGCAGTGACACACCAGATGTGCAGTGAAATGTTAAAAACATTCTATGACTTTTTAGGAATACATGCAATTAATGTTAAACAGATGCCTGAAGTTTCCTGCACAGCTGTTTCTCTATTACGTGTCGTGACTTTTAATGGCACTGAGGTGAGACACAGACATGAGGAAATGCAAGACTATTCCAAATGCAAGCTTGTTAAATTCTAGCAACAAAGAGAGGAGGGGAAAAAAATGGAGGGGAAAAGAAGAGAAGAGAAGAGAAAAGAAAAGAAAAGAAAAAAAGAAAAGAAAAGAAAAGAAAAAAAGAAAAGAAAAGAAAAGAAAAGAAAAGAAAAGAAAAGAAAAGAAAAGAAAAGAAAAGAAAAGAAAAGAAAAGAAAAGAAAAGAAAAGAAAAGAAAAGAAAAGAAGAAAAGAGAAAAGAAAAGAAAGAAAAGAAAAAGAGAACAAACCAGAAGAATTCTCACAAGGCTCAAACTGGAACATTTTTACTTGGGTGCTTCACAAAGCAGACAGTGAAGAATCTTGGTCAGGGTAACATATACAACCTACTGCTTGGTATTTTGCCACCTTTGTTACTCACCCTTGTCTTTATTGGCTTCCTCCAATACCTCTATTTTTGTAGCAGATACCCACTCTGTGTTTATACACAGCTAGGACTAGAACTGGATTACAAGGCTGCGTCTTGTTCCAGAATCCCTCTTGCTGTGTGTGAACTGTTTATACAAACCAAGAAGGTCTTTTTGCAGGGAAGCTTCTTTACCAATTTTTTTTACCATTTATTACCCCCTGAAAGGCCTCTCTGAAACTCACACTGTCAGAGCTTCCATGGCTGGCGAGGTGGCAGCATTACTGCAGGGGCCATCAGCATTGGCAGCAAGAACCATCAGGAACTGAAAGCATCTTGTCTCAAAAATCAAGACTTGGGAGTGGGATTGATTTAATCTGACACAAGGGATGGGATTAATCTCAATTAATGTATATACCTACAGCTGAGTTAGGCATCACTTACAGTCACTGAGGTGTAAATTCAGCTCAATACTAGCAAAAACATAAGGAGAGGTAGACAAATGGCACCCAAAAGGTGCCTGCTCTCTCCCTCAACTATTGCATCCTCATCCGCAACCTCAGCAAGGCCTCAGCTTATCTTTTGGCTGGCATGGAGCAAAAGCATTGGTGCTTTCACATTTCCTCAGATATCTTTTCTGACTCTGGGGCTAAACAGGACACAGGAAAGCCTCTGGATGCTAAGCAGCTTCACCTTGGGTACCCCACAGGCCTTTTTCTACCGGGTACCGTTCCCCATCCCACCCACTGTCCTCCCTCCCAAGGGGATCTCCTGCAGCCCCAAATTCCTCCAGCAGCAGCTGCTGTCACTCCCTGTGTCCCTTTGGAGGCTCATTATGTTCTGATATTTGCTCTCTTGCTATTTATTGTGCCTTCTGTGGGGAGTCACAGCTAGTTTATCAGCTACCAAGAGCATGCTTTCGGGGCCGAAAAGCAATTTCCTTTTCTTCTCTTATTGCAGGAGCCGGAGAAGGGTTTGATTTATGCCATCAGTTTTGGATTTAAAAATCTTCAGCTTCACCTAGGTACATTTCCTGAAGATTGGCAATGCTTAGTATAGTAAGCATTTAGTAATGCTTAACAGACGAGCAATTCTGTTCTGCCATATGATCATCTCCTATACACCAGGTCTGGATTTTTCCTACTATGTTAGTTACAGCCACTTGTCAAATGGTGCTGTTCATCTTTCCCTCTTTCTCTTACCAAGCTTATGTCCCCAGGAGAGTTCACAGCAGCGGACGTGGTGACCCTGCTGTTTCTCATCAGCTGCACTTCTGGCTTACTTCTTTGCAGCACTCCTACTTTGTTGCTTGTAATGACTGAAAAAACGTGTTCACCAACATGCTCAAGTGCATGAGGACACAATGGCACTGTTTGGGAAACACTGTCTTTTTAGTGAAAAAAACTGCTATTTGCTAGGGGAAGTGGCATTCACCATCACACGGACAGCTCAGTCTCAATGGGTCACACTCAATGTTGCTGGATTTCTGCTGGGCTCATCAGAAGTATGAGCCACTGTGGTCCATTCTGAGGGTCCACACAAGCCCACCCTGAGGGTGCCCATTGTGGGGTAGGCAGAGCAGGACTGGCTGTGAGCATGGGTCAGGCCCACTTCAGTTGTGCAGCCAAGAGGCACTTTGAGGAGTGAGCAGGAACTTGCACCTCCATACTAGGCCCAACACTCACCCATTCCTCTTTTCCAAGCAGGAAACTGGTTGCCCAGGGAGGTGGTAGATGCCCCATCCCTGGAAACATCCAAGGTCAGGTTGAATGGGGCTCTGAGCAACCTGATCCAGTTAAAGATGCACCTGCTAACTGCAGGGGGTTGGACTAGATGACCTTTACAAGTCCACTCAGTTATACTATGATTCTATGATTCCATTATTCTAGGATTCCTTGATCCTACGATTCCCATGCTCAAGGTGCTTTTTTTAACAACACTTAGGAGAACAACCTGCATTTATAAGATGAGACACTTGACAAAGGTTTTGAAGCAGCTAATGCTTCTGTTGAGTTATTTTGGTTCCCAAGAAACCAGCTATTTTGACTGCCAGTTTCTTGAAGCAAGGCTGTGTATTGACTCACCAACCCCACACCAGAGCTGGGCGAGCCCCTTGCAGCCTCAGAGCAGGAGGCATGTTTCTCCAGCCAACGGAGCCTGACCTTCCCATCACACTCTCCAGCTCCAGCAGATCTTGACCCAGTAGCTTGGGTGGTTTAACACATCCCCAGACCAGGGCCCAAAAGCTAGCAGGAAGCATTGGCTAGGGTGTCCAAGCCTCATCATCCAGCCCTGCACAGCGCATGTCCTCATGCTGGCCCGATGCTCACGTCCTCCATGTGGGGAGGTGGTGGTGGCCACGTGCCCCTGTGGTGGTCCTGGGTGGGCAGCAGCCACAGCCAGCAGCGTTTGCTGTCGGCCCTGCTTGGCCAGGCGCCTGCTGGCGCTTCTGTCGGGTGACGACTGCGCTGCAGCCGCTCATGGCTTGTCACCTTGCCAGGATGCACGCCTCGCGGGATGAGCTTTTGGAAATCGCAGCTGCCTGCCCTGTGAGCAATGTCCCTTCTAGGAAAGCATGTTAAACCCGGAGCCAGCCCATCAGCCAGATTTCAGGGTGAAATCTGATGTGTTGGTTGTGTCTGCCTGGGAAAAGGACAAAAAAAAAAAAAAAGAAAAAAAAAATCGTACATCCTACCTGCTGTGGCATCTGCTGGCACCAGAGGAAACATCCTCTGGTGTGCAGCCTCATGGCAGGGATGGGAGCCAGCAGGCAGGGACCTGAGGCACCACCGAGGATGGGGCAGTGCTGGGAATGAGCCCTCTGGGAGCTCCAGAGCTCATTCCCTTCCAGTCCCTTTATTCTTGTCCTCTACATCCTCACACACACGTGTCCCTCCCTGACCTGTTTGCTATTCTCTGTCTTTACCAGGTGCCCAGAGGTGACTCACTAGAGCCCCGAGCTGACATGGAAGCAGAGAAGCCAACAACCCGTGACACTGAGCCCCATCTGCAGCTACAACAGAAAAATCACAGTCCTCAAATTCACAACAGGCTGGTCAGCCAGACTCGGGGCTTTGTTTCTAGTCTGCTTTTCTTCAGATTTTTACCATTACTCTCACCTGTTTCTGTGATATGGCTCCTGCTTTAGATAGCTAGTTTTGGGGGGTGGGGATGGAGTGTTCTTCTTCAGAGGCCTGTGGGACCCAAGTACTTAATGATGGGTAAGATAAACCTGTGTGTATCACAAAGAGGAAAACCTCTGGTTGCTTCTTCAAGACCTGTGTTGACATGCATTGCACCATGGCTGAGAAGCACACCCATGCTGCTTACAGCTCTGCTCTGCAGAGTTTAGGGTGCTCCACCCTGCTCCCCGTGCCACGACGCTCGCTCAGGCAGCAAACCCTGAGCATGTATAAGTAAGCAATCTCAGGCTTGCTGCATGTGGATCTAACTCTGCCCATCGGAAGTCAGTCTGCATTGCTCTACAAGTTGCAGCCTGAAGTGGATTCTCAAATCTTGCAAAGTCAGGATCAGCAATGGAGAGGAAGAATATGTGATTATTGAGGCTCATTTCACATGCAGACAGCAGATCCAATGGCACAGCGAGCCCAACGCGAGGCAAGTAAAATTCCTTCAGGAGGCTTGATTTCCCAGTCCCTGCGCAGCTTGTTTGTTAAGCCTGAGATTTTTCTCAGAAGTCTTTATAATACAGAACTGGGGTGTGTACTGATCGCATGCCGATTCTTGGAAATTACTGGGAGGCAACTTACTGGGAGGTAATTTTAGATGGGAATCAGAACAAAAGGTGTTGCTTAAGCATTTTGAAGAATAGTTGAGCACTTGCTATGCAGTTTGTTTAATAACCTGAAAGACGGATCCTTATCAGTAGTCTCCACATGCTCTCGTTATTCAATTGCTTTCTCATTTAAATAAAGCCTGGCAAATGTGTCCATAAAAATAGAATTACTTCATAAAAGGCAGAATCACTGAGGTCTGCCTGCTCAGATAATTGAAAGTTGCATTTTCTAGTTATTATGTCTTTATATCCTTTTTCTTACAGTGCTGTTGGGTGCCCATTGGGCTTTCAAGGGCAATGACTATGCTCTGCATCCCCAGCCCTGTTCCTGTCAAGGTGCCACAAAGGCAAACGTGGTTGTGTGCTCACTCTGACCAGCCTCAGCCTAGTGGGAACACTCCCAGCCCCTTTCTGGAGTTTACAGGGTCATAAGCTGGGAAGCATCACCTCTTACCTTCCTCATCACTAAAAATCAAAATTAATATCAAAGGTGTGTTAAGAGTTTCCACCTGTCTGCTTCCTAGGGACCAGTGCTTAGTGTGCATGCAAAAAAATGCCCCTGCTCTAGTTTGCAATGATTCCCTTCAGGATAATCCAAACTTAACAGTGCAAAGAAGAAAGATCAGAGCCCATAAAAATGAAATAGCTAATGATTGAAATCACAGTGAACAGCAACATGCAGAGGCCCCAGTTGCTAAAGGGGTTTGCATATTCTGAAAGTCAGAAGTGCTGCTTTTGAGGTCCACACCAGAGCTACATGCCATGGGGCAGGCTGACCTCCTGCTGCAGAATGGCTGGGGCAGGCACCCCGATCAAAACTCATTCTACCAGCACAAAAGTCAAACCAGGAAGCAGGTGCTGGATCAGGTCTGAGTTCAAGAAAAAGAAGTAGGTACTGTTAATCAGAAAATAACTCTGACTCTGGAAATGTATCTTCAGCTAGAAATATTGCTGATGGGATCTACATTTCAGCAGTGCTCCCAACTAAGGTGTTGTCCAATCCTGCCCTAAGCCTGTTCACAGAGGTGACTGTCATGAAGAAACAGGACTTTGGGCAGTTAAGTATTGTTGACTAGACACACATTCCTCAGGAAGGGCTATGACAGCACTCACAGGAGAGTAATAACTAGCCAGCAAGTGACAACAGCCTCAGAGCATGTTCTGCAAGGAGTTGTTGAGGTCTCTTGTGTGTTCTCTCTCTGTGAATGAGCTTGCTGCGGGTGTGGGGGAGGCCTGGGTGACACCTGCCTCTCTGCACACACTATGTGAAGATTAACACTGGCCATGGCAACAATTCATGTTGCCTACTTTGCACTCCCAGGGTCTAATGGGTTTGTCCCTCTTCTCAGCAGAGGGCAGTTCAGGTACTCGGCTCATTCAACGTTCTATGCCCTTTTCTGAGTCTGACAGCAAGGGCTGATGCTGTGTAGGTCAGAAATAAAAGTCCTAAAGATAGAAGAAAGAAAATGTGTTATTAATTTTGCACAGGCTGCCATTAGGTTGCATTTCTTTTGGGTCAGTGTGGGCTTGGATCCTTGATCTCGAGGCAGAAAACTCCATGAATCTATTAACAGTCTCCCAAGCCATCAAATCCCATCTCTTAGGGGATTATTCACATTTCATAACTTAAAATGATCTCAGGTATGGAAACATACAGAAATCCTTTGCTGAATGGCACCTCTCCTCTGTTCTTTTTTCTTTCTCATGATCCTTACTTTGAAGTGAATAGCTCCAAGTAGCACTTGAGGCAGCAAAAATAAGACCTGGAGTGCTTACTACATCCACAAAAAACCCTTTCCCTTTTATTGCCCCAAAATCCATAAAAACTGCTTTTCAAAGAGAGGTAGTAAAAATGTACCACGCTTCAGCAGGTTCCAATTAAAGAAGGCCTAATCCAAAGTGCATTGAAGTTATTAAGAGACTTTTTGTCTCCTTGCTGTTGGGGCTTGGACCCGACATCAATGTCAGAACTGGTATCTGTAACTCCTGCAGACACTTCAATGCAGTGGCTGCTGCAGGAGTGTCCAGAGTCTTCCTGTGCCATTATCAGCTCTACTTATCATTCAGCTCTTCCCAAAGGCTTCCAAGGGAAATGGCCAATTTACCTTTTTTTCACAAGTAAAATGCTAAGTTTAGAAGTGAATTCTGCTAAAATACATACTTTAAAAAAAAAAATAAATCTGAAAAGATATTTTGAAAGATTATTTGTTTCTGGAAAATATCCCTTTTTCTCAGAAAATCAGTTTTAAAGGACACTGAGCTCAGCCCAGGGGGGGAAAAAAAAAAAAAAAGGCTGAATCACTGGGTTTATTTTTAGGCCTATTTATCAGGTGTTGGAAAGACACCTTGGAAGTAAAAACTATTTTCATTTAGTGAAATCTGGGCAAAACCTTTTGAATATTCATTGCAAAAACATAAAGCTTTTAGGACATGCCTTTTCAGGTCTGCTTCTACTATGCCTTGACATTAGTCTATCATTATGGAGAATATGGAAACTTGTAAACAGATTAGCTCTCAGAGACTGTTTTTATTTGCAGTAAGAAACAAAATTGGCAGCATGACCACATTTAGCATCAGATGAGCATGCCTTTTATGTTCTTTGAATATAATATGACTTTGTTTATTTTTCCAGCCTTTTGCAAAATGTTTTATTCCACAGTTCAATGACTGTCATAACATATGACTCAAGATGGAAATTTCCCCCACATCATCAGGGAGAAGCAGCTCAAAGATGACTGCATTTTCATTCTCCTCTGCACTCCCGCCGCAGTTCAAGGCAGCAGCGCAAAGCCTCCGTGACATGGTTCTGCCCTGAGATCTCCCCTTTGTGACCACCCCTGCCACTTCACGCAGCTGGTGCTGTTAGACCTTGTCTGTTCCCATGCTAAGAGTCCACCTGTACTTGCAGAGTACAAATCAGCTTTCATAAAGCCTACTTACCACTTAGCAGAGTTAAATGGGATGTCGAAATCTCTTTTGTAGGGCAAGGAAGAAAATGAATGACTACTTTTTCCAAGGACAAGAAGTTAAGCCATTCATTTCAGTGGAAGGTCCAGCAGCAGCCACCTTTATGTTTTTCTCTCTCAAGGCTCCTAGACACTGCCACGAGTAGGTAGACAGCAATAATCCCTTTTTCACTAGGAAGACTTATTCAGCATCAGTCAAGAAAGCCAGACACATCGGAGGACAGCTGCTGCTGGCTAACCTTTGCCCCTGAGCCCCATGCACTAGCCCAAAGCCTGGAGTGGCCACGCCACTCAGTGCAAACAATCAGCTGTGGAAGAGGGACAAGTCCTTGCTGGGGGGCTACCCTGGCTGTCAGCCTGCCCCATGCACCAGTCCTGGGGGCACAGGAGCCCCTGCACAGGCCCCCTGTCACCCAAACTAGTGGCACAGGGGACTTGAGGGGAAGGGACAGATGGGGAAATTCACTCACTGAGTTGCCTCACTCCTGAACAATACTCAAGCTGCAGGCTTGCTTATGAGTGAGATTTAAATAAATAACATTTGCTCCCAAATTAGCCAGAGAAAAATAAACATTTTAAGACCTTTTGGCTGTTCTAAGAGAGAATGAGAGCCCTTGCTATACATCTGAAGAATTAAATTGTCTTAATTGTATCCTTGTGTAAATTAAAACATTACAGACAGAAGAAAAATATTTTTAAGTGGATGGAAAAATCCACTGGCTTAGAGGAATACTACTGTCAAGTTAAATGTGTCCTTGCGTTTGCGTGGTGCAAAAACAAGCTTTAATAAAACTGAAGAGTCTAGTAGGAACATTTCCATGAATTTAAAAATAACAGCAATGGAAACAGTCTCATAAAATAAGTAAACCTCTCCCTTCAATATTTGCAACTCAAGTATTACAGTATTCATTTAGGGCCTGGGAATGTGAAAGTAACTATAAATTATGAATTAAGTGCTTTGTTGTACAATATGAGAGGCCAGGTTTTAAATTCCCTGTCTAGCCATGGCTCCTGTCATTCCAGTACCACTGCTGGGATGCAGAATTTAGTCCACCTAAAGAACAGATAAAGGACTATGGAGAAATTACCTGATACAATAATGACCCATCAGGTTTCCAGTGGCCCATGGCAGATACACAGAAGGATCCCTGGCTTGCAAGGAAGACTTCTTTGGCTTGAGACTTCCTACCTATTCCAGGCTATTTTCTTAATCATTAAAAATGCTCTAAATTTATTAGTTACAGATAATCTGAAATCAGCCTTAGAAATGAAGAACATGAAATATGAAGTCTACCCAAAGAAGAAGGTACAAGGGCCCCAAGAGTGTTCTGCTACTGCTCTACTGCCCAGACTTGTTGCCTTCCTGGAGCACTGCCTTCAGGCTGGGTTAACTGGGGACGACTCCCTTGGAGACCAGTGTGTGCTAAGACTTGGTTAATGCCAGCTCAGAACAAGGTAACGTGTTTGCATTTACGTGTCTGGGAGCCAGCTTCTTCCTCTAAATCATGTTTTCAGTAGTTTCTTCCATCTCCAGCTTTTGTTCCTCCAACCTGATGGCAGGGACACTGCTTTGCCCCTCTTCCCTAACACGCAGACCATGCTCCTGCCCATCTCCCTGGCAGCATTGCTTCAGAGTCCTCACCACACTCCCTGCACTGGGCCATGCTCATCTGTATTTGCCAACTGCCTATAGATTTTCTCTAGGATGGTTTTCAACCAAAAAAGAATATACTGGCATTAAAGCATCATAAAACAGAAAAATAAATAAATCCCAAGGCCTACATTGATTTACATTGTTTATTTGAGACTTGTTGATAGACTTAAACTCTGTAAGTAGCCATAATAGGATACGAGTAGTTAAGGTCTGAGTGAGGTATAACAGGATCACAGTTTACTGAAGGTCAGAACTGTATACTGAAGATTAAAACTAAAGTAATACCAGATTGCTTTGGGACCTGCAGGAGCAGATCCTGCCAGGATATGTTTTCTGTTCCCACGCTTCTGAAAAACAAGGCAGGCAGGGTGTCCTTAAAATCTCTTTGTATTTCCCAACTTCCCTGATGTCTTCCAAAATCTAGGTATAGGAAGAATAAAAAAAAGAAAAAAAAAAGGCAGTAAAGTTCATTCCCCAATAAAGACTTTCAACAAGGCTGTTAAACTGTTAAATTACATGGGGAAGACCTTGTAGGATGGGAAGTTACTTGGCAAAGACTCTGTAGATTAAACAGTCTACCAGAACTTGCTCTTTAATAAACCTGGAAACCCTGCATCCAAACTTTTTTCCTCATTTACTCTACAGCAAACTTCCCAGGGAGAATTAAGACTTATTCTGCCCCTTATCATTAGGCCTCAGAGAGCAGCTGGTCACTTCCATCACATCTGGATGTGCACCCTGTGGACTGATCCCCACTCACCTGGTCAGCAAAAACCTCATTGGTCTTCCTCAGAAGGAAGAAGACTCCTTGACAGAAGGAAAGGAGGATGAAAGTCCAAGCTTTACTGTTCTGCATAAAATCTAACCATCACTGGTGGTACAATTACAGCTGGGAAAGAATTAGGGACAAGAGTGTTGAAGCTGGCTGCATGAGCCACATAAAAGCTGGTAGAAAGCAAATGAGCCTGGTGGTTGGCACAGGCAGAAAGGACAGCAGTGGAGAGTACATCTTGACCAAAAAGGACTTGCAAGCTTCAGTACCCTCACGGGCATGCAGTGGTCAGAGAATGGTGCCTGTGACACTCAAGCTAAGAGTAAAATTTACGTTAAACAGTATTGCCTGGATCCAGAGCATAGTATAAAGACTCAGCAGGCATCAAGTTGTCTCCCAATTTATCAGTGGAGACAAACATGGACAACCTAGAAGTTGTCTCATGTTTTAGGCCCCTTCTTGCTGTTTTCCGTCTCCTGCCTATCTTGTAGTCACTTTTCTACTGCATGTCTCATTGAGAACTTCCCTATGCTAAGAGGTGGCATACGTGCGTGGTGCCTGTCTCCTTGCAGAAATGCATTAAATAGTCACGGGAGAAACTCTCACAGACACACTAGGTTCTTGTAACTTCCACTTAGGGCCAGTTTCAAAGGCAAACTAAAGTAGCAGTCATCTATTGTAGCAAGAAACTGTATGTGATAAAACTTTTATAAATGTGAAATTAGCCACCTGAAATAAAATAACTGTTGTAAAATTGTTAAATTACTGTCAGTTAATTGCTGGAGTATCAGGGAACTAGCATGGAACAGCAGTAAACAAAGGCTCCTACATAGTTCAGAAAATAGGTTAAACCAAGTCTTGCTCCTGCAGTGAAATCAGAAACCTTGCTGAACTCACTGCAGGGCCTCTTGCTTGCAAGGACTTTTAGTGTCACCCTATATCCCCACTGGAATAGTACAAAAAACAATCAGGAAAGAGCAATCAATTTTTTAAATGCCTGCTAGAAATTAATCTGGCATGAGAAGAACTGCAAGTCACAAGACACCACAGAAAACCAGAATGTTTAAGATTAATAAAACCACAGTTCCCAACCCCATTTTTTCCAGCTTGAGGTGTCAGATCTTTAACATACATTTTGGTGAGTCCTCTTTGATTCATTTAACAATATACTTGTAAGCTCCCAATCAATAGCGAGGCTTCACTCCAGCATGTACTGTATCACAGAAGGATCCACTTCCTCTGCCATCAGACAGGTTTGCAGACTTTGGATTGTCGCTTTCTTCCCCAAACGCTGTCTCCACAGGACAAAGGCAGCCACGACCTGTGACTGCAGGTTGTGCGGGTGAGCGACTTTACATCGATAGATGTCAGTGTGGGACAGACCCAAGCACAGAACTATGTGCTCCCATTCGGGTCCCAGCCTCCTCGCGAGCTTGTTCAGCTGCTGATCTGTTGGTGAAGTCTTCAAAATACACGGGGGGATTTCAGTTACATCTGTAAAAAGAAAAAAAAAAAAAGAAGAAAAAATTAATTGCATACATGTCTCTAGGCAATGCTGCAAATATTAACGTAAGACCTTGACAAAGGAGGGAATAAGCAAAGCTGAGCTGAAAGAATTAATGAATTGAAGAAACAGAATACACTCACCTAGAAAAATTCATTACATAATCAACCAGAAGATTAATTAGAGGAAAACTAATGCTCAGTGGACCATACTAGGGAGCCTTGGGTGCGAATAATCCAGAGAGCAAAGCCAAGATTTCCAAAAGCAATTACAGATTTTGGGGTAGTGAACAAGAAAGGTTTTCAAGGAACACATTTCCAGCAGCCTCCACCCTCTGAAAATCAATCTGCTTGCACCAGTATGATACAGTGCAAATAACAAATATGGGACCAGTAATACCTTATTACTCGTATTATATGACTCTGTTTGTACACTTCAAAAATAACTTTGATTCTTTGGTTACTGGGTATTACACTATTTTTTTGCTGAGGGCTGTTCATAGGAAATTCTTCTAACCTTTTGAGCCCTGTCGTATGTGGCAAACTTGTCTTGAGGAGACCAGATTTGGAGGACTTTTCTTCTGTTTGAATAAACTCATAAGCATGGTTCAGGTGAACCCAAATGAACTATTGACACTGTTCTCCAGTACAAATTATGCTTCCTTATCCCTCATCCCAGTTGTAGTAACACTCCTGAAACAGGCATATACATGCTACAGCCCCATTCATCTGGCCTTCTTGAACCTGTTTTCAGAAGAGTGTGAGGAAACCCCATGGTCTCTCTGCCCCAAGTCCCTTATGGGTATTGCTCAAGTACCCAACATGTCCCAGAATGCACTCTTTATCCAAGGAGATGTTCAGCATCGAACTGGTACCTGAGTCATGGAAGACACAACAACCACAACAGCTTTCACAGGAAGCATTAAGGTAGCTGTAATTAGTGGCAGTAAAAATCTCTTAGGGACTGAATCAAGTATTTCTTACAAACACAAATGATATCTTTGTGCATTCCCTATGGTAATAAGGTAATTAAAAAAAAAACAAACCACCAAACAAACCCAAAAACATTAACACAAACAATATGAATAGCAAAGTGAGAATACAGAGCTATTCAGTAACATGCTGTATTGGATCCATCTCACCTAACTACAGATAGCCCCTCCTGAACTAATTATAATAGGATTTATTATTGCTAAGGAGAGAAATAGGCTCTTCTAGAATACAATCCACCTCACTGGAAAGATGAAGTCTAAAATAGATCAGATTAATTGCTACTCTAAATGTGCTCATTTCACTGACTGTGAAAGGAGCACTGGGCTCCTTTAATAAGCTCAGATGTTGATGTACATGCTGTAAAGACCAGTACTGGTAAAATGATTCCCTGTTTGTAAATTCAAACCACATACCAGTTGCTTTAAAGAGGTGCATTTAGAAAAGCAGAATAAGATAGCTGTAAAGCATATTTGCCCTTCAATACCCTTTGTGATCACAAGGTGAAATGAAGGGTCAATGTAGCCTTCAATTGCTGCTCTACTTTGGCTGCTGAAGATACTGCATCAAAACAGAATAAAAATATACCCAAGAAAATGCTAATTATACCCTGTTGCTCTGAAGCAGCAGACTCGCTGCAGAAGAGCAGCTTTGCAAAATCTAATTTATAGCTCCAATATCATGCCTGCAGTCTCCACTACAGCAGAACAGCAACACTTGAAACCACCACTCCTTCATTTTATCAAAAGTAATTGGTTTTGCATAAAATACCCAGAGCCTGCAAGCGTTCCTAAAATTTAAGCCCAGTCATACATAAGTATTATACAAAGCTGCTTTGAGTAAAGGGAAAACTGCTTTCTGAAGAGTATTCAAGTCCCTTTGATCTTTCTGTCTCCAGATTGCCAAAGGAACCAAGGGAAAGTGGCTGGCATGGGGATGGGGCAGAGTATGCTGGGCTCCTGAAGAAGTCTGAGAAACACTGGTGAGGCTGTCCTATGCTGTCACATCACACATGATACCAACTCCTTAGGTAAGTCAGGATGAGGGAGTATCTTTCATGAATGTGAATATTGGAGGATAACTACAATTTGAAATAAATATAGCTGCACTGTGCTGTCGCCAACAGTACTTTTTGATGTTAAACCCTTCAATTGGCTTATGGTCAGCTACTAAGCATAAAGCAGACTGCCCAAAGGAGAGCTACCTGCCAGCCTGGGCTTTTTGCTCTCGTGCTGAAATTCTTCTACTTCATGTTCACTAGCAGAATGGTTTTATGATACTGAAATGTGATCAAGCAGGGAGGCCTAATGATAATACATGTCAGCTTGCCCATCCAGCCTTTGATATTAGGCAGATTTTTTTACTACAACAAGTATCTTGCCTTTAGCCTGTTATCAACCCTTTAATAAGAAATAAGAATAAAATCCATCCAGGAAATCTTTTCATCTTACGCTACCATCTGATTCGAATATGGATGTGGAAAACTCTGGGACAGAAGCCAAATGTTAAATTTAATACAAAGGACTGTTACTTTAGTCCCATTTTATTTTCTGTGATAGCTCTTTTTCAGCTCTGATACAAAGTTACAGAGGAAAATCTGTGATGAGTATGACATGATGGGTGATATTATTTAGAGGCATGAAGAAATATTTAGTGAGATCTTTTAGTTATAAAAAATGCAAAATCATGAAAAGATCTGGATATGTTAGAAGATTAATGCCACTCTTAATTTAATAAACATAATGGCATTTCAGGTAAAAGGGAAGTGAGTTTTCTGTGCTCTGCAACCAAGCTGCTTTGAACACATTTCAAAAACATTAAAGATGCCTTTTTTTAGTTATGTTTGCTACAGATCCTCACTTATAATCTCCATTTGTCAGGAACTGCCTGAGGGAGGTAACAAGATTAGAGCAAAAGTTTCAATTACACAGATCTTACAGTTGCATTTGAAAGGTACATTTAGGATACTAAGACCTCAATTTTGAAAAAAAATGTGAAGCTATTCTTGCTTTAGGTGGATCTGATGTGGAAGTGTATGTGCTTATGTTAGATATATGCTTCAGCTTACCAAAATTAGGACTGCACTGTCAGAAAGAGGAAGCAGTGGGGCTTGGGGCACTAGTAGAGGGTGTAGAGGGTTTCTGTGGAGAAGGCCACTTGTGATGCTGTCACCTCCAGTGAGCACACCAAGCGAAACACCATGTCCAGCTGAGGTGATGGTCTATCCATGAAGTGCCAGGGGCCACGCACTGCAGAGATTTAGAGGGCTGAAGTCTCACTGCTCATGTTGAAGCCACGACATCCCTGAGGAATGGAGAGTAATGGCTTTGTCCTGGATAGCGAGGCAGACTGGTCCAGCACTGCTCTCCTGGGACCATGCAAATCCCCTTTCTCCGGGCTGGAGGTGGGGAAGACACACTCCACCTGGCTTTTGGAGCTGAAATCAACCCAGAGAAAGACCCATATCTCCTTCTATTTGAAGTTGCAGTATGAGGGAACATGCTTCTCCCCATTTCCAGCTCTCACTGGTCAAGGCAGATCATCCACCCTAAGCCTTTATTGAGCTG
Source organism: Apus apus (assembly GCF_020740795.1). Lineage (NCBI taxonomy): Eukaryota > Metazoa > Chordata > Aves > Apodiformes > Apodidae > Apus > Apus apus. Next base: position 159,097,208 of record NC_067282.1, read on the forward strand.
TCTCAGTTAAAAAAAACAGGCAATGCTGACAGCTTCTGGGCTGTGTATACATGTGTGCTTCCAGACCACTGCACGGACTGGGCGATACCATAGTACTGGTGAGGGTGGACAGGAAACAGAACTGGATATAAATAGACAGTATCACAGATATGTACCAGACAAAACAGAGTAACCCAGACACCAAAACTAAATGTGGGGCAAAGGCAGCCGGTCACCACTTGTGCATTTCTTTTTCTACAGGACCTCTCCAGCTTTAAGTAGGAGACTCCAAGAAGATATTGCAACAACCAGCAAATCAGAAAATAAACTGACTCCAGCTCTGTCCCACTTGGCACAAGTGGGAAGATGGAAGATAAAGTCCAGTGAAAATGGACTTTAAATCACTTAAAGACTTGTTTTTCCTTTTTCTTTCTCTAGGCTTCATCTCTAGTTGATGAAAAATACTGAGATCATCTCTCAGGCTGCCTTGTGCCATGGGAAAATCTATACCAGCATCAAGGAACTGACCTCCCACTCTTTATGCTGCTGGAATGCAGTGGGGAGCAAATGAGCTTGTCCAACACAGGACACAGCAGCAAAAAGTGCTGAGGCATTTTTGGGTGATCTGCAAAGTACTCAACTGATTCCTTAGAACTGCTGGCAGCCCAAAGTGCCTTGCAGTTTTGTCTGTGTAAATACGTAGTTCACTGTGCGTAACCAAAAACATCCATTGGAGTTTCAGGGACTCTTCTCCCTTATGCAGTCAATAGATTTTTACGTAAATTTTTGGCTTTTGCTCTTTGATGTGTAAAAGCAGCTTTGATGGAAACGATGCACCTGAATCCAAAGTGCTGAAAAAGGCTCAATCAGCTTTTGCCTAATCCTGCAAGGACAACTCCACAGGCAGTTCAGGAGACTGTTGGGGAGGCAGGGATACAATGGCCCACCTCTTTATCTAATAACTTTCTGCTACATCTGTCCCTTGGGAAAGGACATTCTGAGGTCTGGCCTCTGCTTCCAGGGCTGCCTCTGTATTTTAACCATTTAAAGGACCATGTACATACTTGCATAAGAAGACGGAAGCAGCCCTGGAAGAGGAGATGGGAATCTAGGCATCTCTGAGCTGCACACTCTAATGCAGAGGTGCACAGGCATCCTTCTCTTAATTCCCTTTCTCCTGAGAAATCATTCCAGAAAAAGAAATAAAAAGATTTCCCTGAGAAGGACCAAGAATGCTTCCCAGCCTCTAGAATGGAGTCTGGTGGAGGGAAAACTCTCCTGGGAATCAAGGGGTATGCTGAAACAGAGCAAAATAGCATTCAAGAGCCCTTGGCAGATAATATGTTAGACAAATGCTCTAATTTTTATATAATCACATCAGAAACAGGTAGGTGATTCTGGGCTTCAGATTCTGGGCATAACTGGAATGGGACTGTAAAAAGGTGTAACTGCTTAGGCATGCATCTGGCCTCAGCACCTCCTACAGAGTCCTTCAGCGATCTGGACTCAAGTCTCTAACTGCTGTTCACTTCACCCTCTTACCAAGTCTTGCTCATAATTTCTGAAGAGTTCAAAGCAAGCATTTCAGAGTCCTCTTTAATCATCTTTTGTGGCATTTGGAATATAGTTCTTCCCTGAGAAGTGCTAAAGTTAGATCAAGCAGTTCCACAAGAAGCAAACCAAAGAAAACTTGTTTTCCCCAGGTGCAAGCCCTACAGCTGACTCAAGCTCCAAGACTTCTCTCTTTCAGCTGCTTACTGATTCTCAAGACATTCACAAAATTGCTCCTCCTCACAACACCAACCAGACAGGCTTCCTAAAGCTGGTCAACAGGTAAAGACGCTACTAGGGCTACATACATACATGCAAGGGCCTACACTGGAGGAGTGCACAGCCTTAGTTACTGCAGGAAATTAAGCTAAAAGCCACCTTGAAGCTCTTCAGAAGCATCAAGGTTAACGTGCCAGCAGCCAGTGACATTTGGAGCACTTCAGCTAAAGTGAAACATATATAATAAAGAATCGAGTGCCAGGCTCTGCTTCCCTCCAACCCTTTGGAGTGCAGAGCACTTGTTCAACTAGCCTGAGCCACAGACACAGCAGTGGGAGCTGAATGGGCATGGTCACGGTTGCCAGATTGTGTGCTGTGTGTTTTGGCAACTTTCTTATGTTCCAGAAATTATTTCATGACTGAATGTCGTAACAGCAACAACTTGCACATAAGCAGATATATTTGCTTTAAAGTGAAATCCCCTTGGCCTGAGCACAATGGTAGAAGTGGGTCATGAAGCAGAACAACACTTGGCAGATCAGGTTGGTACAGGCTTTCAAGAGCAGTGAGGTAGGCTTGCAGGACCTGATTTGGAAGATAAGTATGTAATGCTCCCACTAGTAGAGAGATTGGAGACTTCTGAGAGCTGCAGCCCCCCTTGAGTCACCAGAGATGCTGGATGAAAGGGAAAGCAGAGAGTAAGCATTTGGAGGGATCCCAGTGGACACTGTAGATCACTCAAGTAAAAGATTGGATCATAGTGGAGGTCCTGGTGAGAAAGGTAGAATAAACAGGTGCTGAGAAAAGGTGGGGGTGTGGCTTGGCTTGATGTGTTAGAAAAGGGGATAGGAGGTGACAGTGGGCCTCCATTTGTATGGCTGCTCTTCTGCTTTCTTGTTCAGCTGTTCTCTCCTAACCCTGTCTTAATAGGTGGAGCTGCAGGCAAATGCTTGCCCTCTTCCTACAGCACATCCAACTTTGCTCTAAGCGAACTTGTGGCAACGAATGGCTGGAGTAACAGATGGGGAAGTATCACGCTAGATATGACACTTGGCAGGCCTGCATGGAGAATGCAGTGCTTATTCCTTCCTGCACAAGTTAAAAATTATCATGAAGCATTGCAAGGTTATTTTGTTGCTGTGAACTTTAGAAGGTTCTGATTCAGGACCTGTTCAAACACAAGAAACAAGCTCAAATTGCTGATCAGTGAAAAAAGTAGAAAAGACTATTGAGAAACCAACAAGTATTATATAATTTGGGTGTTGTTGGTTTGTTTTTTTCTTGTTGTCATTGTTCCTAATTAAACACCAGACTGATTCAAAGGCTGGGAAGGAAACATTAGTGTTTGCAACAGCTCCAAATAACCATGCTCCTGGGACTATGGAAAAATATTTCTCTTCTGTCTACCACCACATATATATATATTTTCTATACATCTGCAAACAGCATGGATCACGCAGCCCATCCAAAATCTATTTAAAACCACCAGGTCCACCTCCTGCTGTCACTGGATTTCAAGAAGTGTTTGACCAACAAGCGAGAAAAATTGAACTATGAATCCTGTACTATTTGAAGATAAATAGCTCAGCCTATTAGAGATATCTTTCCATATATATATTTAATACATTCAGATAAAAAATAACTTACAGAAGATTAAATAACTTGGACAAGATGTATAGCCTTCTCCTGCTTTTAGCACGTGCATAGCTGTTTCCCTCTCCTGCCAAACGTTGAGTGGTGAGTTACAGGGGTAGCTGTGAGGTGGAAGACACTGGTAGTAGTTCCACTTCTCTGCACTGGTTGCCTCCACTGTAGGCTTCTGCTCGCTACTAAAGTGATGCCCACCTACTTCATCCCATTTGAGGCTATCAGATGACAACATTAAACAATCACTGCCAAGCCTGTGCTGATCTCTGGTTTCTTCTTGAGAACTCCTGCTTCTTCCTCCCATAGAGTTGACTCAGCTTGGGGATATCCTGATGATGGAAAACCTGCACTTTTGTAGGAAGAACAGGCCCACTTACCTTCCTAAAAATAAATACTGTCTTATCTAATGCAGTCAAAATCAAACCTTGGTCAGTTAAAAACCCAGACTAAATTACAGAATGGAATCTGTACCATAAGCACATTAAAAGAAAAATATCTCAAGCAAGGGTTTAGAAAGTGATACATTTTTTTTCAACTGACCGAATTAGAGTAAAACAAATTTGATAGAGAATTTTATGTCTTTTCTGAGTATATGCTACAGTTATGCTTTGCAAAATGCAGGACTGCAAAGTTTCTGTATCTTGATAACTTCTGATCTGATGAATGCAAACAGTCATTAATATACAGAATGTGCATCAATAAAACCAACCACTGTCAATTAGTGATCATAAAACACTTACGTGTAAGCATAATTCTATCATGGTATTTTACATTTCCATGTCTTGTAATTAAATTATGAAAGGCACTAATACAAATGAAAACAAATACATTTTTAAGTCTGGCTGCATTCTTCCACATTGTGCTGCTTTTTTTATTACTTGTATTAAAAGATAGGAAGTTGTCTGTCTGATTTTAAATAAACTGGAATCTAATACTATGACAGCTAATGTGCAGAATAAATTGTGGCCATGACAGTGTGGTGATCAGATCTGTGGTGACTTTAAACGGTCTCGCTCAAGTGAAGCAGAATCCACCAATGGTACCAAATTCAGCTCCTTCCTGCCAAAAGCTTGTTGGGACTCTGTATTACTGGTGTAATTAAAAAGTACATATTTCTTCATTCATTGGCAACCTCTTCTCCTGTGTGAGCTCTAAAGCATCATGCTTTGTGACATTAAATGCATTTTGGGTATTAGGGTTGGAAAAAAGGACAGCATAAAATTTGTAAATCTACAGGCAAATCAAGAACACAGATGTTTCCATTTTGGATCAGTAACAGCAGCTAACAGGTATGTTCTTTATCGCCTGCTAATGACTGCCTACTAGCTGTGGATGTGGCAGCAGACTGCTAAAACCCAAACACAAACATTCAGATTTCATGACAAAAGTTTTCAGTTGTATTCTTACTATTCAGTTCCAGCAGCTACACAGTTTTCCCGAACTTTTAAAAAATGTTTTGTACCTGCACAGATCTCTGCTATATTGGTGGCCTTCAATATTAACCAGTGTTAAAGAGACTGACACAAAAGTCTCTAAATAATTTTATGCTGTCTTAAGTTTTCACCCTTTTCGAACCACAGGGAGAAATCCCTGGGGTTAAGGAATTGAAAGAGATTGGGTTTTCACTTCTTCATTTGCCTTTTACTGAGGAGAGCAATGAGGAAGTTTCAGCAGTTAACAGTGTGAATGTTATTCTGTTTCCCATGCAAAAAATTAATTACAATCCCATCTAGTATTTATCTTCTGTTGTACACCATGAAATAAAAGAATTAATTTCATGAACAAAATGGCAATACATGCAAGGAAAAGAATACTTGTGGAAAGAAAATACAGACACAACATGATATAATATCTGCCCTCTTTTCAAGCAGAATTGCCCAACATTCCAGACAGGACTGGACTTAATCATACTGTGTTTTTATACTTAATTATGTTTAGCAGCATTTGATGTTGCTGTAGGCCCTGAAGTAGACATAAAATTTGCTTGATACTTCCTATAGATTTCTATATTGTTAAAAATAAATAAGCTATATGCATCAGCATTGAAGCCAGAACTAATGATGACAACCTTGCAGTGATACTTGTGGTATAAATGTATGAACAGGGTCAGCACGCAGCATTACACTCAGGAAAAAAAATACATCTACTCAGCTGGGAGGTTCTAAAGAACAAAACTTTCAGGAACTATTTGGAAGAGCTGCTTAAAGACAGATACTGAGAACTGAGACCTTGACAAATTTATTTTTTTTTCCAAAACAAATATAATTGGAAAAGTTAGATGGAAAGAAGATGCATGACCATTTTTTTGGAAGTCGGTTGCAACTGGTTGTTAGAGAGCACAAAGGCTTCTGATAGGTTGCAAGAGGAGATATGAGAGTGCTGGCAGTCACACCAAGAGTCAACTCTAAAAAGAAGGCTGAAAATAAAATTCTTAAGTATGCCAGTGGGTTTTTGCATACTTTTGAATCCTCTGCAGTTCTTAGTGAATTCAATGGAGTTTGATAGTATTCACGGCAGTTTCAACCATTAACTATTGGTCTGAAGCACACAAAGCCATGATTTCCCTCAGTCAAATTTCTCCTCCACATTATCACAAACAGTGATTAACAATCAGTGGATGGTTGTATGAAGACATGATGATCATAAAGCACATTCATATTTGCAGTAGACTTCTCATGGTTTCATAGAAGGCAAATGTTTACCCATGCAGGCTGGCCAGCTCTGACAGAGTAATTCACCCACTCAGTCCAAAACAAAGACAACTGGAGCAATTAATTATTATTTTGTCAGCTAGGTGACAAACTCATCATGTGACTTTTGTCAGGGGATTGGAAGTTAACTCCTTTTGACAGATGCTACTTTTATGCTTATTTCAAATAGGCTGATCTGTCTTTCAAAGAGCTGAAATAAGTGTTAATCCTTCTGCTCCATTGCGTGCAAGAATCATGGCAAGCTCCCCAGCATGTTTATCTGCTGAGTATAATTAGTGAGTACATTTTTTACTAGCAACTTTCCCACCAGAAATCTTTCTGAAGGCTGCAGCATTTAAACAATAAAATCACGTGCTTGGACTTTAGCTACCAGTGTTCCTTTCACACAGCAACAAAAACCATTCTGCCAGTATGAAGGACTGTTTTCTTACACAACACAACTAATTGCACATTTCTCTTACAGGTTTTCCACCAAGTATGACAACAAGCCATTACATTTAGGCTTGATAAAACTGTTCATTCCTCCTAGAGATTTTTTTCTTCAAGCTGGCTCTACTTTTGCCTTTGGCTGGAGCAGTTAGAAATATCAAAACTAAAGATCTGTGCAACACATGGAGCTGGGTTGAGAAGAATGCCTTTGGCTGGTGAGGATCTTTGCCTGGCAGGTGTCAAACCAAAATTAATACTGCACATATTATGCTTTACCAAGTTTCAGATTTTAGCAAAGTGAGACTGCATTCCTTCCTGACCACAAACATATATTAATAGAACAAGCCATGCAGAGCAAGCTAAAACAGTACTGTCATTATGCTGAATCCTCCACTGGTTGGCATTTTATTTAATCATTTACACCCATGCAAAGCAAGTAAACAAAATGCAATGGCTTAGATTAGTGTCTATTTAGAGACATTTTGCACAGGTGTACAAGACTTCACAAAATGCCATTAGCAACACAGACTTAGACCCCTCCTTAGACCCCCTTTTTTCCTTCTTTTCTTGTGTCAATGCCTTAAAGGTGTATGAACTTTAGTAAACTTTTTGACATTTCAAAATCCACAGGAAGAAACAGGTACTGGTACTAAAATACAGTGCTCAGTTACACTTGGTTGCTATGCCTGGCTTGCCAACTGCAATTCAACAGCCTGAGTCAGAAGGCTGGGCTTTACATAGGTGGCGCGAAGGAGAGCTTCAGGTGGCATGATCTGCTCCTCCCTGCTTCCAGACTAATAGGAGCCTTAGCATCATAACCAGCCTTCATAAGTGCCAGGTCATTTGAAGATCATAAAGAAACTGATTTGGAATCTCATGGATGGTTTGACAGATCACTACTGTCCAAAAGCAATTTTAGCTGACTAATAGGGCAGTAATTTTAGAAGGTCACAGTCACAAGACTTCTAAGTATCTGTAAAGCAAATGTGAGATTATATTTGTGTGTGTATGCATAAGCACACACACATTTCCAAAAATCTTAGTTAAAAAAAAGTAAACTCGTAGATATCTGCAAGTCAAGTTAATCCCCTTTTTGATTTCATTTTCACAAATTCAGGCTAGGGAACTGTCACGCCACCCTGTGAGAAAAAGGATGAAAATGGGAGCATGGGTCATTTTTCAGCTTATTGATCAGTGACCTGGACAAAGGGACAGAGTATACCTGCAGCAGATATGCTGATGATACCAAACTGGGAGGAGTAGCTGATACACCAGAAGGCTGTGCTGAGATTCAGTGGGACCTCGGCAGGCTGGAGAGCTGGGCAGAGAGGAACCTCATGAAGTTCAACAAAGGCAAGTGTAGGGTCCTGCACCTGGGGAGGAATAACCTCAAGCACCAGTAGAGGTTAGAGGTTGACCTGCTGAAAAGCAGCTCTAAGGAAAAGAAGCTGCCGGTTTCAGGGAACAAGAAGTTAACCATGGGCCAGCCATGTGCCCTTGTGGCCAAGAAGGCCAATGTCATCTTGGGGTGCATAGGAAAAGTGTGGCCAGCAGGTCAAGGGTGGTTATCCTTCCCTTCTGCCCTGGTGAGGCCACATGTGGAGTACTGTGTCCAGTTCTCAGCTTCCCAGTTCTAAAAAGACAAGGAACTACTGGAGATGGTCCAGCAGAGGGCTGCAATGAAGACTGGGGGACTGGAGCATCTCTCTCATAAGAAAAGGCTGAGAGAGCTAGGTCTGTTTAGTATGGACATGAGAAGACCGAGAGAGGATCTTATAAAGGCTTATAAATAACTACAGGGGGATGGGCCTAGACTCTTTTCAATGTGCCCAGCGACAGGACAAGGGGCAACAGGCACAGACTGGAACACAGGCAGTTCCATCTGAACATGACGAAAAACTGCCTTACTTGGAGGGTGACAGAGTACTGGCATGGGCTGCCCAGAGAGGTTGTGGAGTATCCGTCTCTGGAGACATTTAAAACCTGCCTGGATGCCATCCTGTGTGACCTGCTCTAGAGGAGCCTGCTTTAGCAGAAGCCTCACTCTAGAGGTCCCTTCCAACCCCTACCATTCAGAGAACACTTTATGCTACCAGGAGTTTGATGAGTACTCCTTTCCCCTCTGAGTCAGCACTGACCTAACATCCCATGCTATGTCCTCAGTGGCATGGCTCGTGGCTGCCCTGTGACACTGCTGCAGCAGGTGACACCACACGCTGATCAGCTGCAGTCATTAGAGATCCCAAGGCCTCAGTACTGAAAGTAATGAGATGACTCACAGCTGCAGACACACATTTGAAGGCTATGGACCCAATTACTCTTTTATTCACTCAGGAATAGGATTGTGCCAAAACAACTGAAGCAAATTTCAAAATTAAACAAGCTATTAGCAAACATTTGTATTACTTAAGAGTATTTGTGGAAGATTTAAGCTAGGGACAATTCATATGCAAAACCTAAACATCTGAAAAAATCTTTTGCTTAAACAATTGATTTTCATGTCTCGTGTACAGAACAATGTTTTCCATCATGGCTTTGTAGTCCATTAGCTGCCAGATTTTGATCCAGAAACTGAAGTTTCAGTCATTTTGGCTTTTGTACATAGCAAATCAGAAATAAAAATGTTTAACATCAGAAATGAAAAGGCTGGAAGATCAGACAGACTGTAAAAGATTTGTTTTACTTGGTTTGGGATTTTTACACAGCTAACCTAAGTAAGATTGAAACAAAACCAAAAGACAAACAAAAAGATGAGACAAATCTGTTCTGACCCAGGGACGCAGAAATATAAACAGTGCTTGTGTCCCTGGGGGAGCCAAATCTGAAATTCTGCTACAAACCAGAGAGAAGGGCTCCTCATCAACTGTTCCTGACATCACAGCTACCTCCTAGAGGTAACAATGGAAAAGCAATCTTAAAAAGAGATTATTTTTTTTTCTCCTTAAGCAAACATCCTTTTAGTTCTACAAACTCAGAAACAAAGAGAACAGGGTTTTTTTATAATGCTGAAAACTTTAGTGCCAGAACTTTAAACATGAAAATTTTTCTTTTTCTTCCTTCTTCAGATATAACCCTTATGCGTTGGTTGACTTTATTAATGAAAAGAAACACACTCTGCAATGCCCCTTCTAATCAATTCCAGTGTTAGACAGGGGTAAATATTTTTAACTTCATACTCAATGTGTTACCTAATTTTGTGTGTGCAATCCTCAGAGAAGAGTTGAACGATCTGGTGATGTAAGGTTAACACATTCTGCAAAAGTGGCCTCAAATTTCCATTTGCGGATATATGCCATACCACATGAGCTTATGCAAACCCAACTTTGCTGTGTACAAACCACACAAACACTGCCCAGCTACCTAACCTGACCTTCCACTTGCACTTTACTGTGTGCAAATATGCTAATGACAGGCATAGAGGGTTCACGTGCAAGTTTACAAGTTCAAGTGCAGAAGACAGATTAAAATTTGGCTGCAATGCTTTGGTTTTCCCCCATTTTGAGAGATGCCAGATTTCTAAGTCTGTTACACAGCCTAGGAGTTGCATCCTAAAGCCACAAGACTGAACAACTTGAATACTTTTATTCAGTTTTTTAGAATAAAAATTAGACCTTCCTGTCTACTTGAAAGAGGTTGACAAGAACATGGAGGTACCTCTATGACTCAGGAAGTTCAAGATATATTATTTACTAGACATTACTTGGTGATATTGATACAGTATTTGGGTAATTTGAGAACTTCAGGCTTCCCATTACAAGTCCTTGCTCGAGGCATCTCAGAATCCAAAGACGTATAAGGTTTTCACTTCCAGAATTGCCGAGTGAGTTCAGGACAGTCAAGCTGAAAACTGTGATGGCCCTCAATGTTTTCAGGAAGCTCTGTGCAGGTGGATTGTGAGACTCAGGACAAGAATCCTTGGATTACCACCACAAGCCACTAGTCCTTGTTCAACAACTCAGGTCCAAAGCGTTTGACAGTGACTCAACACACCTCTTCTGCAAACCAAGCAAAGAAATCAGAAGTAATTTTTGACACGGTTCTTTGTTTCATGCCATTATTACCACATGCAAGTAGAGAAACTCAGTCAACTAAGGATGCCCTGCATCAGAATTATGTTTGGAACAGCTAAACATAAGCTTAATGGCATATTTTCAAACAACATGTAAAATCATCTCAGATACACAACTGAAAAAATTTGTAGCTCTGTAAACCCACAGAATACTATTTTAAAGACAGTGGCATTAAGAAACACAGCTTGAGAATATCTATCAAATAAGATCAAGAGCTAGATGCAGGACAGCAGGAGGCAGCTGAAGCAATCTGCAGCACAGCACTTCTGCTCATCCATCTTTGACCTTGAAAAAAAGGCCAATTACAGCATGAATACATAGATCAGACAAAAAGAGAAAGCCAAGGAAAAGACAAAACTCTACTAGAAGAGCTGGTGAGAACTCCTCAGGCATTATGTAAGGGTCTGCAGCTCTGTATGGCTCCATTAGTGAGACTGACAACACACTTGTGGCCTTAATTTTGAAGCCTACATTTTTCTATGGGAATCATTACATATGACATACTTGTCCTGTTCAACAGAAAAACAAATCTATCTCTCCTTTTTATTTCTCTGAAGCCTTAACTTAATTGTGCAACACTTGATTTAGAAACATACTTGAAGATGTTTTAGATATTACCTCATTTGTGCACCATCCCAGGCTTTCCAGGAACTCTCAACTAACAGCCTTGTGGCCTGTTTTATATCTGAACTACTGTATTTACGGCTTCAACACTGCACTGTCTGGAAAGTCCCCATGAGACTGTCCTGGTTGTGTTAAATACAAGCATGCAGGGGGGAAAGACATTATGCTGGACAGTTTGCAATCTTTGGTCCACATCATGAAAGAGCCATTGAATGTATTAGCTTATGTACACAGAGATTGCCACGATTATGTTCAAACAACTCCAAAGAGCTGGGCTTACACAGGTGAAAAAGGAAAAGCACCAGAGTAGCCAACAGCCCAGCAGCTCATCCATGCTGAATTGCCTACTCATGATCACTGCTTGGAAAGGTGCCCATCTTCAGATGCTGATGGAACTCAGATATGTCTTTGCAGACTTAATTCACCAGGTCCCAGAAATACAAACAATAAATTGTCCCAAATAATCTCAAGTATGGAACTGAGCATACTGGAATTTGAAAATCCACTTAAGGACTGACAAACAAAGGGAACAGATAACTAAATGTGTCAGTAGTTATTAGTGCTAGAAAGCCTGAAATGTTGTGGAGACAAATAGGCACAAGTGTGGCTGGAACATGGCTGGGGCTCTGGCATCGCAGCTCTGTACAGTGCTGAAGTTCTTCCTGAAATTTTTACCCATGGAACTAGGGAGAGTTGGTACAGAGGAGTTCCCATGCATTTAAGATAGAGACAGTGAGATTTTAATCTATTATGTTTCCAGTCATCAAGTGACCACAGATGACTCATGAAAATATCTGAAAGTATCTTCTGTTGGTGTTCTGTGTGCAAGCAGGTGCCATCATGACAATTCCTTGAAAATTCATGAAAAGCTACACCAAGACCTTTGCTGATCCTCTGTCACCACTTACCAAGGCATCCTCCAAACTCTGCACCTCGCCTCTATTTTGCTCATTGCTTCAAGTGAAATTTAAGGCATTGAGCTTAATCTACCAGCTCTCTAGGCTACCTGTTCCAGTGTTTCACCACCCTCATCATAAAGAAGTTTATTTCTTAAATCCAGTCTGAATCTATCCACATTTAGTTTAAAACCATTACCCCTTGTCCTATCGTAACAGACCCTACTAAGAAGTCTGTCCCCATCTGTACTTTACACAAAGAGATTTTCCCAGACAGTTCACAGTGTGGGTTCTTTCTGGTCTCCTACTCTTAGCACTGACTTAGCCTATTCCCTCCTCCTGCCATCTTCTCCATCTCTCCTCTCTTCCCTGTCTTGTTCAGCAGCTGCTGGAGGACCCTGGATCTGGGGCAGAGTGCTAACATTGTGACCATCACAGAAAGAAATGGATCTGTCTCCTAACCCACGCTGGCCAGGCATGCAGCCCTTCCACCGGATGGGTGGACTCAGCTGTGTCAAAGTTATGTTGCAAATTTTTCCGTAACAAAAATCCCCTCCTACTTTTAAAGAATGAATTTGGTTTTGGTTTGTTTTGGTTTTTTTTTTTTTTAGTTTTTCTCTTCCTTCTCCAGCTTTTTCTCTGCTTCCCTGCCTACTTTTGCTAGCAGGAAGGAGGGTGACAGGGAGAATAATGATTTCCTCAGCTTCTGTTGGAAAAAAAAACCACAAAAATTTTCCACCAAGACAGAATTTTTTTATGGTATTTTATTTTTTTTTTTTTCAGTGAGGTTCAAAAGCCACTTTTTTATTTAAGGTTTCCTAAATAAGTGTCCAGTTAATACTGGCAATTGGTGTGGAAGGTAGCAGGGAGCTGGTACCTCTGTTTCATTTAGCACAGATCCCAGCCTTAAGTGTGGTAAGAGGTCAGCTTGAATTTTTCTCTTGAGTCATATCTTTGCAAACAACTTTTCAGGGTTTCGGCTGTATAAATCAAACCCTGTAGCCCAGCGTGAATACACAGCTTGTGGCACTTTCCTTCTGCCAGTTGGCTTTGCACACCCCTGGTGTTAATCCCCACTGCCTCCACATATTTGGGAAGGAGGGAGGAAAGCACTGGGGAGTGAGGAAAGGACCAGAGTGGCCAAAAGCCAGGGCAGAGACCAGACTGGCCAGTAAATGAGAAGAAAAAGGCCCTGAGGCTGTTGATTTTTCCCATGGGCAGGGGTCTGAGAAGGGTTGGGACCCTACAGTCACTGATGAGAACTGAGCATGTGTATAGATTGCACGCTGTCTCTGTTTCTGTTCAGGAGTCAGCCCCGTTTAAGGCGTGCTTTGTCTGAGCAGATGGCAAAGCGTGACGGCTGTTGGGTTCAAGATTTTTCTGCCAAATCAGCCCCCGGCTGTTTTCAAAAATAGAGACTGCTGCTCTCTTTACCAATGCAAAAATAGTTGTCTCTCCAATTCTCTCCTTCAGACTATTAATTTGTGTATTACAGGAACACGTATCTAGCCAGACTATATAATTAATGTTACACAATTTTTAATTAACTACCTACAACAATCTTCCTGCTTTAACTGGTGGTGGTGTTGGGAAGGGGAGTTGAGGCTACAAGGAAAATCCGAATTCCCGGCTAGAAATTCACACAGTTAGAGAACAGCCTGCACTACCCAGTGCATGAAGCGACCTGTCACTCTGGATATACTATGTCTCCCATGAAAAAACAATGCTTGTGACACAGGAATAAGCCCAAACCTCATTTGCAATAACAAATACATAAAGCAGGCCTGTACCAGAAAAGACAGTGACTGGAACAAACGTTGATTTAGTTTGTTCCCTCAGCAGCTTTTCTATGGGCTGGGGTTTTTTGTTTTGTTGTTATTTTGGGTTTTTTGTTTGTTTGTTTGTTTTTGCCCAGGAACCTCCTACAAGGCTTGGCTGTTACCTGCACAGGCCCTTTCCAGCAGTCTCCAAGGGTGTACTGTGACCATAAGGCAGCATGGCTTCCTTTGGCTATCCCTCCTTCCGACAGCACAGCAGGACGCACTAGAACAGCAAGATGTAACTGTGCTGCCTTGACCCATCAGCAGGGCCTTGGCCTCCTAAAACTCAACAACCACCCATAAAACATGAAGTAATCATGGAAACATAGAATGGTTTGGGTTGGAAGGGACCTTAAAGATCATCTAGTTCCAACCCCCCTGCATGGGCAGGGACACCTCCCACTAGGCCAGGTTCCTCAAAGCCCCATTCAACCTGACCTTGAACACTTCCAGGGATGGGGCATCCACAGTTTATCTGGGCAACCTATTCCAGTGTCTCACCACCCTTAGAGTGAAGAATTTTTTCCTAATATCTAATCTAAATCTACCCTCTTTCGTCTTAAAACCATTACCTCTTGTTCTATTGCTAAGAAGTCTTGTAAAAAGTCCCTCCCCAGCTTTCCTGTAGCCTCTTCAGGTACTGGAAGGTTGCTAGCCTTCTCCTCTCCAGGGAGACTGGAGAATAAAATAAGTGAAAGTCCAGTGACTTTTGTTGGCACAAGTAAGTTGCACTCCTACCAACACAAATAACAGCTCTTGGAAACATGATGAGTTCTGGGGACAAACAACCATCATCTCGTTTTCCTCCACAACTCTGAGTCTGCTTGCACCTGGAAACAGGAGTGGAAGAAACACCCCAGCTGCACACGTGCACATAGACACAAGCACCTTCTCAGCAGACCACCAGCAACTGTTGATCCAGCAACTACAGCTGGAACACAGAAACTCTATACCAGTAATAAAGCACTGATGGGTCAGATTTTATTATGTTAGTCCAACTTCAGTATCACGGAGCATGCATCAGCCAAGCCAGCTGTTCTCCCTAGCTTCAGCAAGCCTTGAGCTGCCATGTGTGGAACTGCTGCTTTCCACACAGAACCTCTCACTAAGAGCAGTGTCTACTATGGCAAGTGCTACAGTAGTGCACATTTTTTGCTATAAGCTGTGTTTAGAGTGGGAAGGCATTGCTTTGTGGACTGAAGAGCAAACCAAATGAGTGATAAAGTCTGGAGATGCAGGCCAAAGGTTTTTAATATCTAGTGTTGGTGCTGCTTCCCAAAACAGAGGATAGTTAATGCACACTGTAGACATATTCTGTCTGGAGCAATGCTAACATGTTATCTCTTCATTTACACTGCACATGAAATGCCCTGTACCCCCACCCACACAGTGGTCTAAATCTAGATTCACCCCATCATTGCTTGTGGGAGGAGATCTAGGTGTGTTGCAGAGGCAATGGGCCCTGATACTCTGCAACAACATCAGGCACAAAAGACAATATTGGTTCTTCCTTGCAAAGGTCCTCCCAAACTGATTTTAATATCACCTGTGGCAAGGAGAGGGGGGAATGGTAGGCAGGTATGTGGCAGAGGTAAATTGGCAAAATCATGCTTGCTGTCTTCCATGTACCTAGCAACCCTTTTTTCTTACTTCATCCTAGAAGGGATGAGATGATAAGGAAACGCCCTAAGTCTCCCTTACTTTGTTATCTTCCCTCCTTTCAGAATCTGACTTCAAAAAAAAAGATTAGGCCATTGGATGCAGTCTGGACTTTTTCTTCCAAATACTTCTTTCAGCATGGAAGGGACCAACAGCCATGAAATAACCAAGCAAGTCATCCTGTTATGCAACAGACAGGAAAACTATTTGTGCCGATAAACTGCGGTTTTCATTCCTCTGAAGGCTGCTTTCCTCCAGGGAATTCCAGTAACTGGACTTATTGAAGTGTGTTTTGACAAGTTATAACAGCCCAGAAAATCCACCTACAAAATTACATCCTGGTAGCATCTTCCAAAGTAAACTGAAATCTTCGTATTACAGCTCATTTGGGAAACTTCCATGCCATAGCTTTCATTTGTTATGAGAAAATACCTGGAGTTTTTGTTGTAGATAGCAGGTGGTGTGACACCTAATATGGTGGCCTAATTTTCCCCTGTACCAGGTTTTTGTACTGGCAGGGTCCCCATGGATCATTTCCTGAAACTCTAACCAGAATAAAAACATCTACTTTCTTTCACTTTAGGTGACTACCTCACAAAGTCATCAGCTCACCCCTAAGGTTGTCTGCCTGTCCCCAACAGACAGAGTAATTGCAGAAAATCAGAGCAAGCTGCCACTGTAAATGCCAGCCTGTTGGGAAGACAGGGACACTGGCAGAGTACAAGGACCAGGCAATGTTACTCTGAGAAAGCCTTCTCACTGCTAAAACCAGGGGTGCCCTTCAGCCCCAGCCACATGCCACATGCCAGGCACAGGACATGGTTCCCATCTCTTGGGTTTTCTTGGTTTATTTAACTACTCCACAAGCCATCCAGTCTCATACTGCCTCTTACTTGCCACTGCAACACAGAGAAAATATTTGGCTGTGGGAGAAGCTTTTATATACAAACAATGTAAGATTCAGAGGGCAGAAGCTTTAAGATGCTAGAGGTTAGGACAGTCTGGAAAGTGAATGACAAGTATGGATGGACCAAATCCGTTCTGACTCCTGGGCTCAGCTGCAGCCTGGATGAGTTAGCATGTCCTGGAAATATCTACCAGGAAGATAAAGCAGACAGAGGCAGCAAAAAGGAAGGATGTCCCAGAGTAATATAATTTATTTTTCCATATTTTTCTTCCTAAATATACCAAAACAGAAAGCAGACAGATTTTTTGCAGAAGTGACCAGGATTTATTAAAGACAGGATATTGATATGAAACATTCATGACCCTCAACTTAGCAGTATTTCTCTTGGATGGGGCAATGAAGTGAATTTATTACATTTCAGTGCCAAGAAGCTCATAATAAAAATACAGATTATAATTCTCAGATTCATCAACTCAAACCAGATATTTTTGAAAAAACACTGCAGCAGGAAGAAAATAAGTCTCATAAGATACTTGGGCTACCCAAGCAGCATATAAAATACATATTTTATCCAAAATAGGCTACAAAGTAAATAGTTTGATTTTAAAACCCTGAAACAAAGGCAGTCTGTGAAGATGTGAGAAGGAGACCCCTGACATGCTATCCCAGGTGTGGTATACAAGGAGGAAGATAGATATCTATGTTAGACACAAACAAAGCAAGCAGAGATTTTATTGCATTTAGAGCTGATGATTTTACGAGATTTGAAATAAAATTATAAAGCACTGATAAAGCAAGATAGAGAAATACTGCAACTTCTTGGGAAGCCGGGATTCACAAAAGGTTCAAACAGCCCACTGCCACAGCAAACCTTCACATCAATTCTACCCTGGTCATTTGATCCCTTTTTCCATTTCTGATCTTCATTTCTTTCTTTACTAGGACATATGCACTGGCAAATCAGCCAAGGAGGATCCATTTATTAAAATCCTAACAGTGAGTTTTGAGTATTTCATTCTACTTCTGCCATACTCCCTGCAAAAAAGAAGCATCTCTCTTCAAAACACTCCCAGAGCTTGGCTGCATCTCAACTGCACGCTCTGCAGGCCTTTGGGAAGACCCAACATGTCAGCATGCTGTGAAAGAAGGAACGTGTACATCCCTATGTGCGACTGAAGGATAGCAAAAGTCACTACCAAAAGCTTCCACAAATCAGAATGTAATGGATCAACTCTTCAACAACTAATTTCTCCTCATTTCCAGACAAACTACTAAGGGAAAAATGTATTTTCATGTTAGTGCCACGGATTTCCAGCATTCCCAATTCCTCACGTCTACCAGTCCATCTTCAGGAAAAACAATGCAAAAAAACCCCAACCAAACCAACAAACCCCAAATTCCCAAAACTCCAAAGCAAATAAAAATAAAACAAACCAAACAAGTAAGTACTATAGCTTTTCTAACTTCCTTCTGAAGCACAACAAACAAAAAAGCATTTAAAATTGCATTAGTTTAAGGAAATTACTAACCATGAGATCTCTGGTGTGTGTCTGTGTTTAATAGAGAATGTAATGGAAAAAAAAATAGAGTGTTAGTGACCATCCAAGAAAGATTTCATGAAAAACAGGGTGGAAGGGAGTTTGTTTGGATTTAATGTTTTCCCAGAAGCATCTCTAGTCCAAACATTACACCACAGGTCAAATGGAGGGGAGCCAGAAAGTGAAACACTTTAAAAATAGCCCTCAAAAAGGAAAGTGAAAGTGGTCCATCTAGTTCCATCTTTCGTGACCATGAAATGTAAATTCTGTGATGAAAACCAAACTTGGGCTCTGGTACCATCACTGAATGTCAGTAAATACTGCCACATGGGAAGTCCAACATAAAAAATACAGGTCCAGCTCCTAAAATTCTTCCAGGCTTAGCAAATCAAGCTGATACTACTGCTTATAAGTAATCTTACATTAAAATATTTTGGTTTGGAACTGACAGTTTAAAATACAATGAACTGTCTTCAGCCCTCTCTCCTAACACTTCTAAGCTACATCCTCACAGATGGAGAAGCTCAGCAAAGCTCTCCCTCAAGACCAACTGCCACCAAGATCAGAGAAATAGCAGGGGGCAGCTGCCTTGGTAATAATTCGCAGCCTAAGGCTAGAGTTCCCAGCCTGTTTTGCACATTGCAATACTCACTTTACTTTCGATGTTCCTTCCCACTGAAGGAAAGTAGCTTTTTTAATGTTTGATAATGCTAACACTTTGCACCCTGATGCTGACATAGGCTCACTTCTCCTTTATGGCATTTCCCTGGGCCTCAAGGTTGAATATGCTGAGGGGAGAGAGAAGGATGGTAATGAGCATGATGGCAATGGAGGGTAGTCACGGTCCCCTGCGGATTCCCAGCCAATCCCTGCAGTCCCCTCGATGCCACTCAAATTGACAAGATTGCAAAATGTCTGTAAGGCAGTTTTTCTCTCCTCTCCAGCGGCACTTTGAGAAACAGACGTGTGCCATTAAACAGGGAACCTGAGGGTTAAGCATTAGATTGCCTGAAAGACAGAGCTCTTGAGGATCAAACAAGCTAAATGTCTTAGTCAGAGAAAAGGCAATTCCAAACTTCCTGTCAATTGTCATTGAGAAATAAGTGATCTTACTTGAGGATGAAACGACCAGCACTTGCAGCACTGAAGCAAGAAATACTACGTTTAGGAGAAATCCTGACACATTCTCAGAAATCCTTTGAAAAGCTAATCTCTCCTGAGGCTCATGAGGCTGAAGGGAAACCCTCTGAGAAAGGCAGGGGAGGGGGGCACTTCTCTGCTGTGACATGCCACCTTTCCGAGGAAGCTGCAGCCCGGTAAAGTAGCCAAGGAGGAAAATGGAGAGAAGACAAGTTCTGTATTTTGGAATCGACCCGAGGGGGAGACCTGGTCCAATGCTGCGAGCTGAGCATTTCAGGCTTCAGAAGCAAGCAAGCTCTGCATTTCTTAAGAAGAGGAACAGGAAAACATAAGCAATGCTCCAGGGAAAAGACTCTGATGAAAGGTATTGTGCTGTGTGCTTAAAAAAGAAAAAGAGAAAACTGCTCCAAACAGCTAAGGGCTCCACAGAGGTCTGAACAAAGGAAAAACGGGAAGTGCAGACTGCCAGATTTCAAAGGCTGCATTTTCAAGGGGCATTTAGATGCTTTCCTGAAGGCTGAGGCTCCCTCTAAGGTGTGCTTGGGGTGAGGGGGGACTTGTGAAAGCACAATCCACAATACCTAGCAGATTGAGCAAAAAAAAAACACCTAAATGAATGAGAAATGCTGAGCCATTCCCCTCTCAAGAACAACCAGGCATAGGGCATCAAGGAGATACATCTCCATTTGAGGTTCTCAGCCTAGAATTCTCTTCCAGAGCTGGATAAATCCTTTATTTCAAAAGCAAGCTATGCCACAGTCCTCTCAATGAGATCTGGGGGCCAACCTATTCTGCCCAACATCCCTAGGCACCCACAATTCATGTCTAAAGAGGTCTGAATCCACACTTCTCAGTTCCCAGAAGAATGCTCTAGCCTCTTCATCACTCCTAGCAAAGCTGTTCTTCTGGCTGTCCTTGGGCACTGAAAGCATCCGTGACTTTCTAGCCTCTTGCCTAGGTGTTCATGACCACTGGTTGCTTGAGGGTCTGCAAATGACAGTAAACTCTTGGCCTAAGCTGCAAAAGGAGGTGAGTCTCCAGCAGGGTGCAGCTGAGCTTCCTGTCCCAGGAACTGAGTCAGTTGAGGAAGCAATCCTGGTCAGTGATGTCTTTGGTTTCTAAACTGCCTGATTTAAAAAGAAAAAAAAAAAAAAGCTGTGGTAGAAGTCCAGTAAATCAATTAGTCAGTCATTTCCAGTTCAAATATTTCCATAAGTGCTTGGCAGTGTTTCCTATGTAAGGGATGTCTACTGCTGCTGAAAGATTTTCTAGATGGCAGAGAATTCCCCTTGATGACAAACTCTCCTCAGACAAGCTCCAGTCTGGGCAATTTCCCTTTGGAAGCCATCACAACTTGTTAATTTGTTCAAGCATTCTGAGTCTTCTTAAAAGAAAAGCCAGTTGGCTATCTGTTGCATTTCCCAACTTGATACACTGAGAGAGACAGTGCTGAAGTCTTGGAAAATTCCTAAATTTAAGACAACAGGAGCATATTCTGTACCTGACCTGAATACTCTACCTTCACAGAAAACATTTACAGAAGTCCTAGATGTGTCCCAAACAGTCTACAGATAAGCTATGTTTAAGAATAATTTTGTCTGCTACGGAAATTCAGCCTCATCTGAATTTTAATTCAACAGCTGAAAGCTGGCAATTCTTACATAGCAAAGTACATAGCTAAAAAAGAAATACTACAGTCTTTTATATTCTGATAACCTAAATTCCCACTGAAGTACTAAAATCCAAATGCTTTTGAATTTAGGCATCTTTTCTTACAGAAAATATTGTTGGTTTTTAGTCAGTCCTGTGAGCTCAGTAGTGATTTACAAGATAAGGAGTTCAGGATCTGGCTCTGCAAGCAGGCAGCAATATGTTCCACTTATTAAAGCACGTATGAAGATCACAGCAGTTCTGCCATCTTCCACTCTGCTGCTGACGGGCTACATCCTTTGAGATCACCTTCTGTGCTTTGTGAGTTAATCAAATTGGTCTTGCAGGTTTGCTGAAAAACTAGAAGGCTTTGCCAAGAATCCAGAAGCTGTTGTCTCTGGTCCACATCCTCCCTCCAATTCTCCACCACAGCCAGCCAGCTGCCTTGCAAGTCAGGTGATGCGCACATGAACACAACATGCCAGAGTCCAAACGGGAGAGCAGATCACAGCCAAACCCTGATTATTAGTCCCAGATCAGATCACACTGCCACAGAGGGCCGTACAGGCTGGCCAGCACACAAGTAGGCTCATGAGCACTAGTGACACAAAGGCAAATTTTAATTACAATACATAAGTGTCTCCATTGGGCAACAATGTCTAAAAATATCTATTTATTTATTCCCAAACTTCAAAAAGTGGTTAAAATGCCAGTAACAGAGGACTTGCAATCGCAGCATTTGGTGGCTTTGCCTTATTTTCCTTTATTGGTTAAGCCAGCAAATCATGTATGAGGAGAGATGATAAATATTCCTCATACAGCAGAATGCTCTAATGCTTTCTTATAAAGAAATCTAAATGATGCAGTTTCTCTTTCTGTCTTTTTTGTTGTTTTTGTTGAGGGTTTTTTAGCTTTGAAATGGGAACTGAAGTGCTCATCAGTCGCAAAGTGTTACTTTAATATCACCCATGCAACAATTACCTCTGCAATAACCTTCATTATATTAAATTACATATTATCCTTCCTCAGCTCAGTGGGAAGACTAGCTGGAGAATAAAACAAGAAAAAAACCCAAGCCACTGAAAACCCTCGTACAGTGGTGTGCCTACGCAACAAAGGTGAATATACTTCTTGCAGGAAACCAAAGTATCACTGGAGAACTGCCTGCCTTTGTCTAAGTCTTAAATAAAGCCTAAGTGAAGTCCCCTCACCTATCCCAATATTCACTGCACTGATGTGGTGCTACTGCTGAAAATGCAGCCATATGACTGCATAATTCCAGAGCACTGCAATACAGCCAGGAAGAATTAAATAGCGAAGACAATTTTGCTTTTAGTGTCTTCTCAAATGTTAATAATTCTCTTAGCAGCCCAAATATTCTCATGAAGTCTCTCACAGTACACAGCAGAGGTTAATATATTTAATTACTTTCCCTGAATAATCAGTACTAGTTTGTTTTTTTCTATTGCATTCTAAAGATATGTCTCTCTGTACTTGCTAGATTTTAACAAATATATTTATATAATTAAAAGTCTTCGGTTTTAAAGTGATATTTTTTCTTTTCTGAAAAGCAGCCTACATTCAAATTCTGCACCTTACATATCTCTCTGACTTCCAGACAACACTAATTCCATTTACAAAGTATAGGCTTGGGGAACTTTTTTGGTGGTGTCTTTTCTTAACTTCCAGCCTTACCGACTGCCTAGGAACTGAAAACTCAGCTGCACTCTTTTAGATTCAGTCATTAACACTTGTAGGAACAATGGTGCAGGAGAAGACATGCTCCAAGAGAACTGGGCAGTGTAAGTAAAGGCAGAATATAATATAACTCAGGAAAACAGTTAATACAGTGACACTGAATAGGAAACAGTTCATAGCAATGCAAAAAAATCTGCATTCTGGAAGAAAAAAAAAAGAGAACTAGCGAGTTTCAAGGTGTTGTGGGCAAGGCACATTCCTCACTGACGGATAACTCCATAGCAAGGCCATGAACAACTGCAGCACCACGAGTGAAGGCAGAGAGACGCTGCACAACAGGGGAGGACTCTGACAGCACTGAATGGAAAGATGAAGAGTTCTGCTCCAGAATCCGCAGCCCCAGAGCATAGCTTGAATACCAAATGGCAAATCTCCTCCCTGTCCTTGGACAGAGAAGGTGGTTGGAGGGCAGATGCCTCCGGGCTCTGCAGCAGGGGCCCTGTCTGTGGTCTCATCATGCCCCATGCCAGGCTTGGTGCTGCCAAAGCCTTGGGCTTGGGTCATCTTTCTGGTTATAACATTGTGAAGTCCCATCTAAGTTGGATCAGTAATAAGGACCATATAAACAATACATTCATTGCAAAGCACAAGGACTGCTTATGCTCTTTGACATATTTATGCTGTGAAGCAAGCACCAGTTGCTGAAGTCCCAACAGTTCTATCCCAACAATTCTATCCCAGCCAGTTTTGATCACTGAAAGTGGTCATTATCTTCTCTCTTCAGCCTTTAGAAATCTTGTTGGAAATTGGGGGAACTGGCTGAGAAAGAAAAGGAGGCTACAAGCTGCAGGACAATGATCAGTGTCCTGGAACTCATGCTCCTGGAATTAAAATGTTGCTATTTGGCAGCAATGAGATCCATCACAAGAAGCTCCACTGCTGTTCTTCAGCTCTGTATTAGCTTCTCATGAATTGCCCTTCTTCTCTGCAAGTTCACAAGCTTATTTTTACCTCCTGAAAGTGAAGAGCTAACAGAGATACTCCATAATGAGAGGTTCACTTTGAGAGTTTGAGAGCTCCTAGATTTCCACAGAAACAATAAATGGACATCTACTTGATTTTCTTGTCAAGCATCCCAGAGATAATGTCCATTGGAGTCTGCACTGTGGATTTTTGGTAGAAGTGAGAACACATGATTGAGAGTTCCAAATCATTCATAGGATGCGATGTCTTCTAAACACCATGTCTGAAACAACATATTCAATTAGGGTCCCCAAATTCTTGTGAAAACATCAGTGATGAAATCCTCTACTGTGGAGCTGGTGAGCTAAGAAGGAAAGCCTGCTGTGGGAGTTTAACTCATCTGTCAACTGGGAGGACATGAATCAGCATGAAACCTTTTCTTTGTATCTGCTGTTATAATAAGGAACAGGTGCAGTGAAGCCAGAACTTTAGGAAACATCTAGCGAACAGCAACACATTCATGAAAGTCAAGGTGTATCACAACGCAGCAATGCCCAGATAAATTGCCATAATTAGATTTTATTTCAGGACATGTAGAACTAACAGCAACAATTCTTAACGATAATACTTTTTAATCTTCATGTTTATCATAGCTCCTAAAAATTTGTCATCATTGGTTGCATCAGGGATTACGTTACCGCGTTTTTTTAGGACACAGCACAAAAAGCCAACATGAGAACATATACTAGGTTATTTGCAGTTTCTTCTCTTGGGCAGAATTTCCAATTACTACATTGCAAGAAAGTAGGAATTTAACTGTATTACATTTGAAACCATGTTGAGGAATCACACTCAAAAGTGTACTGTGGAGAAGTTGATTAGTACTTTCATTTATTTATTTCCAGCATCCAAAAATAAGCAGCTGAAAGGAGAAAGGAGGATAATCTTTATTCACCAAAAAAGTCTAGAAAGAACAAATCTGAAGTCTGATAAAAATAACTGGAAAAATTTCAAGGTCAGCCTCAGTACTACAGAAAGAAAAGGGGAGCTGTAGTAGGACCAGACTTGCTTTATTCTTTTGTAGCCTCATTGTAAAGACAAGCAAACACACAGAATGTGAGTGACCTCGACAAACAATACCATTAAAAAAACCTTTCCCAAGTTGACCGACACCTGCTGCAGAATGGGACACTGACACATATTTAAAGAAAAAAAAAATGGCCTCTGCCTTCTAAAAGAGACATATTATGCACTGAACCTATATGCAATCCACATACTGCTGATAACTGCCCTTAACACGCATCAAGCTTGCCATTGACTGGCATATGCAAATGCACCCTGGGTGAGCTTTTGGCATAACTGAAGGATCCTATGATCACAGAATAAATTAGAATGAAAAGGACCTCAGAAAACCTCCAGTCCAACCTTCTCCTCAAAGCAGGATCAGCTGTGAGATCAGATCAGGGTTCTAACGAGGTGAGTCTCAAAAACCTCCGAGGATGGAGACTGCATAGCCTCTTTGGCCAACTGCTGCTTGACCATCCTGGTGGATAAAAGGTTTCTCTCTATATCCAGTCTAAACCTCTCTTGTTTCAACTTATGCCTGTTGACTCTTCTCCTTCCACTGTACATCACTGTGAACAGCCAGGTTCCCTCTCCTCGATTACTCCCATGTAAGCAGTGAGGGGCAGTTATCAAGTGCCTCTGAAGCCATCTTTTTTCCAGGCCGAACCAGCCCTGGTTCTTCAGTCTCTTCTCACACAGCACATATTCCTGCTCCCAGCCATCTTGATGGACCTTTGCTGAACTCATTCCAGGTTACTAATGTCTTTCCTGTACTCAGGGGGCCAAAACTAATTGCAGTATCTAGATGTGCTCTCATGAGTGCTGAAGGAGAGAACTACTTCCCTCAATCTACTGCCTCTGCTTTTGAAAGAGCCCAGGATGCTGTCGACCCTCTTCGCTGCCAGGGTACAGTGCTGGCTCACGCTTGCTTGTTGCCTGTCACATCCCTACATTCCCTTTCAGCACAGCTGCCCCCTACAAGTGGTTCCCAGCCTGTATTGCTTCTTTCACAGATGAAGGACTTCACATTTGTCCCCACTGAATTTCCTAAGGCTCCTGTTGGCCCATTTCTCCAGTCCACCCAGGTCTCTCTGATTGTGCTTTAGCGCACTGACAGGCTCCCCCAGCTTGATGCCATGTAGAAACCTGGTGAATGTGCACTTGGTCTCCTCCCACACATCACCGATATCATACAGGGTCCCAGCACCGACCCTGTGTTATTGCACTTGTCACAGGCCTCCTGTATGAGCATGACCCATTACCTACTAAAAGACTCAATGCCAACATCATACCACCACAGAACAACATGAGAGTGTGTCACCTATGCAACAATGAGTATTTTCACATCAGCAATATCACAAACTGCTTTGTGGGTTGCAGTAAGTTTCAAAAGATCATTTAAAAAATGTATGTTCTTATCTTATTTGAAAACGGGTCTCTTAACACTAAAAAGCCACCATCTGTGCAGAGAATATATAACCTTCTTGAAAAGATTATTTGTCCTCATACTTCCCATTTGGTAATATTTTTTTATATTTAGTACCTATCACCATGTCAGCAACACTCACTGAATACAAAGGAACAGAAAGACAGATGCAAGCCACCCTTGAGCACAGGTGCCTACCATGCGTACCTTAACAGGCTGCTTATAACTAAAAAAACAGTAAGGAAAAAATTAGCTTTTTTCCTCACTCTGCAATTTGCAAACTCATAGATATAGGATGTTCTGGAGACTGAAGTAAAAACGAGTTTAAAACAGATTAGATAAATTCAGGGGATAATGTCTCCAGCAACTACAAAACACAGTGATCCAGCTGCAGGCTTATGACACATTCAGCTCCTATACTTCTCCATCACTACCTCCTACCTCTCTTTCAGAGAGCAAAAACGTGCTAGGTAGGCTCTTGTTCCAAGACAGTCCACAGCTTTTATCAGACCTCTCTAACAAAGAGAAATGCTTAAAAATAGGGCCTCCCATTTAAAAAAAGAAAAAAGAAAAAAGAAAAAGAAAGAAAAGGAAAAAGAAAAAGAAAAGGAAAAAGAAAAGGAAAAAGAAAAAGAGAGAGAAAAAGAAAAAGAAAAAGAAAAAGAAAAAGAAAAAGAAAAAGAAAAAGAAAAAGAAAAAGAAAAAGAAAAAGAAAAAGAAAAAGAAAAAGAAAAAGAAAAAGAAAAAGAAAAAGAAAAAGAAAAAGAAAAAGAAACCCAACACAAAAAGCCAACCAAAACTTCCATCAACTGCCTCAGAGTTTCATCTTAAGCTCTAGCTGAAAGATCTTGCCATTTTGTCTCAGCTGTCATGGCACTCTAGGCTAGTGCTAAATCCTATCATGCAATATTGGGCATTGTGATGCCAGAAACAAATCGATCCAGAGATTCAAGTCTGGATCATCTGAATACCTCAAGTAATCATAAGAATGCTTGCAGAACAAGAAATTGGTATCTTTACTAACAGGTTGTGTTGGCATTTTCTAATAGACACTATCCATTCCTCCAGGAGCTGGCTAACCATGACAGTAAATCTGTTGTTTGCTTCAGATAATCCAAAATTCTCCTTTGCTATGTTTCCTGGAAAACCTCAGTGATACTCAGAGCATGGAGGTGTCCAGTTCATATCACTTTGTGCTGATATCCATGCACAGCGGACCATGGTGGTTGGTTTGCTTGTTCGCTAAGTAATTGCAGTGGTGTAAATAAAGGCTGAGATTTCCAAGAGGCCCGGCAGATTAAGATCTCTGTTGGCTGGCCTGAAAGATGAATAACTCCTCTTTCCATAACTCAGAAGAAGGAACTGTTTCCTGCTAAGTAGGTAAGAGGTAATGAAATGTGGGATGTGCAAATTGGGCAGCTTGGAATGTATTGAGAAAGTGAGAAAGATGATGTGATATAGGAAAATGAGAGCATTTGGGTATGACATTATGAGATAAAAAGTTTGCATAAGGTATTTTTAAGGTCATTGTGACATGTTATATTGAACATTCAAAACTGGGTTAAATGTAATTAAAGTAGACTTCATATAATAAAATTTAAAACTAATGGCTTAATTTAGATTATGAAAGGCTAGGTATGTGGAGTTTCCTCCCACATGGTGACTCTATCTCTTTATCTCAACAGAACAAGATGACCAAAAAATAGAAAGAGATCTAAAACTGCTGGTGGAGTTGTGCATTTTAATACCTCTTTGGCTTCAGTAACAATGTTCCTATGTACACTAACAACTTTCCTTTGAGTATCACATTATTTATTCTGTGTTATGATCATTTCTGTGAAGTATGACTTAGATCATAAACAATCTGTAAAATGAAGATGACAGTTTGCATTTGCATAATAGTCCCTGGTTAGTCCCTAAGCCTGTAATAAAATGCGTATAATAAAAATAACAACAAAACCACACCAATTAAAGCAAAGTTTCACAGTCAAAAAATAAATCCTTTAGCAAATACCAATTCCCCAACAATGTATTACTTCTCATCATCTTCTCAGCCCTATGCAGAAGGATCAGAGTTGTTCCTGTGTGCTGAACACAAGTTCCCAGGAATTATAATTGACTGATTTCTGAAATACATTATAACTGCTATCCTTATTTTTAGGCCACTAATGTATTTACACAAATACATAAACAACTTTTCTTATAGGTGGAGTTTCCATAGATGGGTCAGATAACATCAGGTAATCTGCTTGAAAAGTCATGCCTTAGATTTCTAGAGAAGACTAGTGGAGTTCAGTGGCAACTGAACCCTGTTGCATGTCCATGCTTTTGGAAGTCTCAGACTTGGTTCACAACAGTCCAGTATTTTTGATTCAGGGGACCAAGGACACAATTCAGCACAATGTCAAACACTGTCACTGCCACACTGATTCAGTGGGAGGATCACAAGCAGTGACAGAACTATGGCTGAGCTACAGGAGTCTCAGCATAACTTCTACTGCTGTAAGAAGATAATTTCACTAAATTACATGGGTTTCTTAATTGCTCCACTCATTATTAATACACAGCTCACTCATCTTCAAGGCTTGACACATGCCCTAGCTTACAAGAAAAAAACAACACGTTGTTCCATCCAAGGATCAGATGGTACCGTATTCACACAGCTATGCCTTGTGAATTAGCCAAATGTTTTCTCTATTTTATAAATGGACATATTGAGCCACGGTACTTCCACTCCTTGCCCATCCTTGCCTTGCATTTATTTTCCAGAAAAGTCTGACTGACTTCACCAGAAGTTATGATGTTTACAGGATTCTTCTGTTTCCTCCCTAGGTCTTCTTACTTGCAGGGTCATTTTCCTTCTCTTAGGGGGGAGCTATGAGGTTTCTTAGCTCCATTCCTGTATGGCTACACTGTTCTGGTGATGAGAACTTTCCTGGGACAGTTGCTATGAGTTTCTCCCAGATTTGCCAATCTTCAAATTTTGACTGTGGATAGATCACCTCATCTTTCTAAATCCTTGTAGCCAAGTCTGCCCTCTTCAACCTCTTCTGCATATCTAATCCCATACTTCAAGAATACATTTTACAAGTCGGACACTAGCTGAATTTCAAGGGCCACTGCTGGAGTGACTTTGCAGTGGTACAGCTAGGCTTTTAAGTGTCCTCAGA
Organism: Apus apus; assembly: GCF_020740795.1. NCBI lineage: Eukaryota > Metazoa > Chordata > Aves > Apodiformes > Apodidae > Apus > Apus apus. Next base: position 159,126,370 of record NC_067282.1, read on the forward strand.
TAGAGACACTTGGGGGCAAGTTACCACCACCAGAATGGTCTCTCTGGTGAAACCTTAGGAGCAGACACAAAGTGGTCTACAAGATGGGCAACTGTGTGTTAGCAGAAGTAGGCTATTAGTCACAATCTTCCCAGAGACATGCTGGTTTTCACCCCATCTCATGACAGACAAGTGCTACAGCAACAGGGAGTGGCAGCCTGGACAACGGGCCATGTGTGATCTAGAGTTAGATCTGAACCCCTTCAGTCTCATCTAATCTTACCTGCATTATCACAAGATATTTTATTTCAGAGTGTTGTTCTTGCACTAAGTTCAACTGTGTTTGAATACAGGACAAATTCATGTTTAGCTACAGTGCATCTTCCAGAAAATTTTCTAGTCTGTACTTGTAGATATCAAGAAACATTTAAGTTGTCAACCAGCAGTTTCCTCCAAAGGTTAGCCACTTCTCTTAATAAAAAATATGAACCCTGCTTCTGATTTGAAATTTTCTAACCTCAGCTTCCAGCCACTGATTCCTGTTATGCCTTGTGCTCCGTTAAAGTGACCTTTTAGTATATGACTATTTTAGCATCAAGTATTTTCTCCCCATGGAAATACTCACACATTACAAATGACCCAATCCTCAAAAGAGCTCAAGCTGTAAAGTTTAATGTTCTCCTTAAGTAATTGGAGGTCTTGTAAAAAAAATTCTTGTTCTCCCTCATTTTTTCACTCTCTTAATTAGAGCCGAATGTTAGGAACATCCTTAGAAAGACAGAAATAGGCAAGACATCCCTGCTTGGCCTAGTTACACAGCATGACTCAACAGTCGCCACAGAGTTGCAACACATTAAAACTTAGCGAAAATAATAGAAATAATAAAAAGCACTACTCATGCAGACAGTGAGCCAAAGTTACACCCTGTGAACCTAGTACAGTATTGAACAGTTATAAATTATTAACTATCAAGGAAGACAAATGTTGAACTACAACAAGAGGAAAGTAAAGACCCTAACTGGAATACTAGAACAGGACACAAAAGTGCAAACTCCAGATTTCACTCTCATTTAGCTTACAGTATGAAAAAATTCAGTTGCATTTGAAAAGCCATAATATTGTACTGTTATGTAGCCTTTTTGCCTAAAGAGCTCATAAATTATTATTGCTACTAACCTGCTTGATCCAAAGTTCAAGAATAATTTCCTGGACTGATTTTATGTCCTTCCTGTGCCATTAGACTGAAAAAAAAAAAAGCAAAACAAACCAAACAAACAAAAACCCAACTTGAAAAGCTTTACTAATTATTTGCTAAATTAGGTTAAAATACATTTTTCCATCTTTACACCAGCTTTGCATCTGTGCTTCACAGTTTATCGAGATTTGAACAGCTAGCTAGCAAATCAACTGGCTGAACAAGTAGTGGAACAGTGTATTAGCTGCTGCTGTTATCCTCAATCCTTTAATGGCTGTCTTTGGCCCAGTTTTCCCACCTGATAGCCTTCTATGATGAGATGACTGCCTGGTGACAAGGCATTGTGGCCTTGAGGCAGAGCAGGCCAGCAGCCTCCAGGGCTGCGTTAGGCAGAGCATCACCAGCAGGTTGATGGAGGTGGTGACCCTGCCCTTTACTCAGACACAGTGGGAGGGCTGAGCTCCCAAGAAAAAGACATGGACATGATGGAACAAGATCACCAAATGGCCAGAAAGATGATCAAAAGGCCAGAGGCATCTGTCATGAGGAGACACAGAGAGAGCCTGGTGAAGATAAACTCAGGAAGATTTTAACCATGTGTGTACATATCTGACGGGGCAAAGTAAAAAAGAGGGAGCTAGGCTCTACTCAGTGGTGCCCAGTGACAGGATAACAGGCACTAGACAGACATTCAACAGGATAAATATTTTTTACTGAGAGATTGATCAAACAGGTTGCTGTGAGAGGTTGTAGAGTCTCCATCCAAAACCTGATGGGTTACAATTCTAAGCAACCTGCCCTGGCTGACCCTGCTCTCAGCAGAGCGGTTGGACTAGATTATGCTTAAGAGTCCCTGTCAGCCTCAACCATTCTGGGATGCTATGACTATGCATTTGAAAGCAGATATTCTTTTTATTAGGAATATCATTTTGCCACTCTGAGAAGTCACTTGCCCCTTGCTGCAAACTAATGTGTTTTGAAACTTCCATGTTCTGTAGAATTTTGTTCTCTTGGACTTTTTGATGAACATTTCTTTTTCCATGCCTCATCTACTCCATTAAGGGGAAGTAAATCCTTCCAGTCTGAAAGAGCCTAATGTGTTTTGGGGATGAAAAAGCAGGAAGAGGCAGATAATACAGGATGAATGGTCAAACAAATATTGCTTCTTATGCTAACAGAAAATACAATAGGCTATATTAATATGAGTCAGCAAAGAGACTCTTGGAGATTACTTTGACATCACCCATGATAAGTGGTACTATCCATATGCCTGAAGCTAGGCTTGTGATTAAGAACTCCATTGAATAAGGGCCAGAGTATCAAACAAGGAAGCGCACAGAATTCTGCTCAGCATATGGGCAAAGTTGAGAGCAATAAAATCAGCCAAACAAGCCAAACTAACTCCAGTGAAGCTGTATCCCTTGCTATCTTTTCACTAATTGTGCCTATTAATCAGGATGTACCCATTAGCCCTTGTGTTACATCCAAATTACTTATGAAGTTTCTACACCACAGATACCAAGTCACAATCAGTTTGGTCTACGTTCATAAAGCTGCTAAGAAATTCTTTACATTTCAAACTCCTAAACACAAGTGATTAGAAAAAGATACTGAGGGTCCTGGGCACGTCCACATAAAGCCAAAATGACAAAGTAGCTTCACTACCAGGAAAGTGAGGTCATTCTCTAACACACACATACATGCCTATCCTGAGATACCCACTGATGTCTACCGTAGTCATATGACAGAACAGGTCATGTATGTACAACATGCCATAGCAAAGTACAACATGTAGTTTTATTCATCATAGGACATTTTAGCAGAAAAAGGGCACCAAGTGTTCACAAAGGTAAGATATTCTAATCTTCATTGTTCTTTAACATAAAATTGACCCTTAAGGTCAAGAGGACTGCAGGAAGAAGGACAGGAGAGTTCTAACCAGTTTCACCATTGCTCACTAATAAATCTGCTCGGCAACTTGTCCTCATTTTAATTTAGATATTCTGGAGGGAAAATAAAATTATAACTTGGGGATAGAAAATTTCAAAATAGGTAGTTGCGTTGCTAGGGAGTCCCACTATACAGAAAGGTTCTGCTTATCACACAGAATCATTCTGGCTGGAAAAGACCTTTAAGATCATCCAATTCCACCATAACCTAACACTACCAAACATGAACCTAACTCTACCAAGTCCAGTGATTAAACCATGTTCCTAAGCACCACATCTAAATGTCTTTTAAACACCTTCAGGGATGGTGATTCAATCACATCAGCCCTGAGCAGCCTATTCCAGTGTTTAATAACACCTTCAGTGAAGAAGTTTCTTCTAATATCCAATCAAATGCTCCCCAGCGCAACTTGAGACCATTTCCTCCTGTCCTACTGCTTGTTACTTGGGAGAAGAGACCAACCCCCACCTCGCTACACCCTCCTTTCAGGCAGTTGTAGAGGACGATAAGGCAACTCCCCTCAGCCTCCTTTTCTTCAGGCTAAACAACCCCAGTTCCCTCAGACCACTCCTCATAAGGCTTGTTCTCTAGACCCTTTACCAGCTTTGTCACACTTCCCTGAGCACACTCTGTGACTGCAGTTTAGTTTGAAGAGTTCATTTTCCAAAAACAAAGGACTGATCAGACTTCCTCACCTTCCACAGGCATCAAAGGGCCCCAAAGAGCTTCCAGTTCCCCTTCCACTCTAGCAAAAACAATCCCCAGTTTGGAGGGTAAAAAGAGAGATATTCAGTATCTTGGCCTTGATACACAGATTCTATTAAAATAAGCAAACAAAACTCAGGGATAAAAGAATAAGATTAATGTGGAGGATGCTGTGGACACTGAAGTCTCTCTAATGCTCTAGTCTCTCTAACCTCAATGACTGCACCTAAGTTTCAAGGATATTTTTACTAATGATGGCTTTAGAAAGCTCTGATTTACCACAGACAAAAAGTACTTCAAGTCACTTTGAAAGCCTAACAGTCTAATAAAAATAAAAAGCAAATCAGCATCTATGACAGTCCCTGGTTTCTGCAAGCCCCTCTGCTATTTCTATAACTCCACACCAAATGGATGTTCTGGCAGAGGTCCCAGATATACATGCCACCAAGTCACTAGCAGCTTACCATCACACCACCCTTACTAATGCAAAGCAGTGAGCTACAGCAGCAGTTCTTCAACATCTTTTCCTCTCTGCTCTTCTGGGAAACATTCCTTATGCCCTCTCCTGCCTCTTCCAGCCAGCTGGAGAACTGCTGACCCCGGGGAAAAAATTCAGAAGGAAGAGATGGGAAACTGCAGGCTGTGCCCTATGAGGAAGAGTACGCTTTTGCTAGGAAAACCATGGGGAGGGCAACTAGCAGTGACCAGGCAGGGATGGCAGGAGGTGGGCACCTAGAACCGACTACAGGGAGAGAAGGGCAGGCTGGTAGCCTCCATTACGAAAGACTGATGCTGCACTGCGCATTAATTAGCACATGCTCTTGCTTCTGCTCACTGTGCTGTATGTACTCCTCCTTCACCTTCCACAAACAACTGAAGACTCCCCCAGCCTTGTACCAGCTGCTTCCCAGGTACCTGCCCCCTGAAGCTCATCACAGCACAGCCTATCCCACCCCCACACCCCCCACCCCACCCTTCCAGTAGATTCCGCATTCCCCATCAGAGGTGTGTCCCAGCTTGGCAAGCCACCATGCTGCATTGCTGGGAAAGGAGAAGAGCAAAACATTATATGGTGTGAAAAGCTGTTTGGATGGGAGGGTAGGCAGCTGGTATGTGAAAGCAGGAAGATTCAGAGGGAAAAGCTGCAGAGCAAAGCCAAGTCCAGATGAGACACTGAGTGGTAGGCACAGTAACAGCAGGAGAGAGAAAAACTAAAGACAAATATCTTCCTTCAAAAGAGCTGGAAAGGATTATGTAGGATTATGATCACATCTTTCCTCAACCATCCAGGCCTGCCTTTCAGCTAAGCAGGAAAAAGGAGAGCTCATTTTTTATTATGCACAAGGAAGTTCTGGGAAGCCTCTTTTGAGAATAGTGGCTACTTCTCATTCAGGGGACAAGAAACAGATTTTTCTTTCGCATATTGCTTCAAGCACTGAGATAATCCAGGTGCTGGTTTCTTTCTGAAGGCTGAGAAGAGCCCTAAATGTGCACAAAATATTCATGAGCAGAACATTGAGCTCATTCCAGAAGGCAATGGGAAGGAAGAGCAAACAGATCCACTGGACTATGACAGCATTTCTGCATGCTGGAAAGTGAAGTGCATGCTTTTGGGAGCAGCCAGAAAGGGGGATGAGTGAAGACAGAGGTCACACTCGAGGCTCAGAGAAGCTCTAATAGAAGGGACCAAGGGTTTGGAAACCAGGGAGTAGAAGCAGGAGTAGCTTGAGGTTTCTGAGAAATCACAGAAAGAGTCATGACTGGGGAAAAATCAAGAGTTCTCTAAGGAAGGCACCGAAACATACATACATACATACATACATACATACATACATACATATGTGTGTGTGTGTGTATATATATATCTCTATTGCATTATTATCTTCAAGGAATTAGCATCTCTTCTCTTTGCTTGATGGTGAGGTACCCAGGTGGGGGTACACTGTATCACCAAGAGGGCAGAGACCCTGCTGTAGGGTAAGCAGGATCGAGCACAGCTCTCACTGCCCAGTAGAAGCCACCATAGTCCTGAAGCCAGATTTATCATTCTGTTAAATCAATGCAATTTACACTACGTACAAGGCAAAGACAAAGAAGGAGAAAGGCAGTCTCTCAGTGCTGTTTGGGGGTGCAAAGTAAGCCACACTATACAGCCTTTAATCAGTCTCTCTCTTCAGCAGGAAAGATATCCCTCTTCCCCACGGCCCATGAGCAGAAGGGACTGGCAGATGAACTTCCTGGCACAGTCGCAGGGCAGGGTGGCAGCCACTGAGAGGACAGGCAGTATGAAAAATCACTGGGCTATAAGATTTTGGATGGTTTATCTTAGATCTGCCTCTGTGGTCAACATTGCTGAATAGGACAAAAAGTTGTGGTGTGTTCCAAGAAAAAGAATGTTCCAGCTGAAGAAGGGGATGATAGGCTAGAGACAGACCTCGTAGGTGTCAGCAGAGGCACCGTCTGTCCAGGGACAGCATAAGGGTGGCAATTAGCTGTCTATTCCTGACTGATGTGCAAGGCCAGTAGAGCTGTGGTGATGGCAGCCAGCATGGAGCCCTGTACACGGTGCTTGGGAATGGAACAGCTTCAGGGATCCAGCATGTCCCTCCCTTGAAAGGTGTCGTGCAGGTTACATCACATCTAAAATACATTTCATCACCAGGACATACACTCTCTTTTCTTATTTTCAGTTATCTACCAATAAGTCAGTCAAATAAAAAATTAACTCTCCAAGACATCACAGGCATTTCCCATATGCAATTTCAATGTCTGCTCCCAGCAGCACAAGCACAGAGACATTTTATGGAGTTTGTTGTTGTTGTTGTTTTTTCTTGTTATTTTTATGCATTTCAGCTAGGCAGAAACTTATGACCAAGAGATTCATGGTATGTGAGAAAACTCTTGAGGATGAAATAATTAATCTTAAATATTAGAAGTTTAGTACTTAAAGGGAACCTGCTGGGAAAAGCAAAAAGCATGACTGATATCAGCATTATAATTAAGTCTGCACTAAAAGGCCAACTCTGCTGATCCTCAGTAGAGAGAAAATCACACGTTAGGAAGAAAAAATGCCTTGCAAATACAGAGCTTCACTCAAGTTACCTGTTAGAATTAAGTGAGAAAATGGATGTTATTTCTGTCACTTCCAACTGCTAAGAACAGACTCAAGCTAGTCTCACACAACAAGTGCCAACAAGTCAAGCAAAAGCATGCATATCAATAGGGATGTCATCTTCTCAGCATTGAGAAAACTAGACTTTAATTTACTATGGTTGACATAAAGCAAACACTAGCCATAAGAGAGGAGATTACCAGTACCATTAGGATCTGCTGAAGAAATTCAGTCAGAGAGGAGAAGCTTTAACCCAGGAAAATGCAAGTGAAGAAAAAGAAAAGCAAAGCAATAACCAAGACAGCAGTAAGATCAATTATCTGACCCATCAAACTAAAAGAGCAGCATTATATCTTGAAATGGGTAATCATGTATCTGGTTCTGAAAGTATACTGCAGAACTGCAAAGAAACACAGGTATTATGTACTTCTGACTTATTACTTGCTTGGCTAACAACACACGGCCAGTATATGCTATGGTATTGGCTCTCAAATGGGAGAAGTGTGGAATGTAGGGAAGGATGCCACGCCAGGACAAGGAATAGGAAGGTATTGCTTTGGGAAGTGACAAGTCTGAGCCTTTTAGGCGACATAATCAAGATGGTTTTAGGAAGGTGAGACACAGGCTCAAATGAGTGGCTCATGCCTTCTGGAGGAGAAGCTGCTGAGATCCAAGTCTGATGGGAAGAGAAACAGTCACCTGCAGAGCTGTGGAAGAGACAATTTCACTTGTAGTTGTTGTCTGTTTTGGACCTGCTTCCCCTTTACAGACTGTCGGAAAAGATCCACTTTGCACCGATCACTAATACTTATAAAATAAACCTGGGCTGTGATGAATTAAGTATTTGTCACCATGTACTGACTGATTAGTGGGAGAGCACCTATACTCTTGATTGACAGCTCAATTAAGCTGAGCTCAGAGTCTTTCACCAAAGACACTATTCACTTCTCTTGCATAGCAGAATTAATTGTAATCCCAAGCAGGATTAGTGGAGCTGTATCATTTTACATCATGTGGGAACCAGTCTATTTACCTTAAACTGCATTTAAATTCATAGGCTACTTATTTCATCTTTTCCCAGGAGTGGTTATTATGACCCTGAAAAGAGGAAGAGAGCTACACTGGGTATTAAAACCCAACAAGATAGGTCTGGTGGCTCAGAGACACATTCTGAGATAACAGGACAAGAGAGTTGTTTTTGGTTTGGTTGGGGTTTTTAATTTGTTGTGGGTTTTTTTGGTGTTGTTTCCCCCCCCCCCATTTAAGACACACTAAAAAGCAGCAGGCATGAATAACAGATTTCAGTTTGCAGACTCTGGTGCTTGTGACCAAGAGAGGGATGTCTTCTGCACTTCCTCACTAAGGACAGGATGGGGCCTGTGAGCCTAAGTACTGTTGTGGTTTCCTCTGAATACTGAACATCACTGGACTTGAGCACTGAAAAAAGAAGGATGAGGGTGGAGAAAATAAGAAAAAGGCAGAAAAGTACTGAAGATAGAATACTTCTGAGGAAACAGGTGGAAAAGAGAAAGAATAAAATTAGAGAAAGGTCAAGCTCTGGCATTTTTAATGTAAAAAACTGTCACAGTTTGACTCAGGTCTGACAACAATGCCCTCGATCCCCTCCCCCTCCCACTCAGGTAGGGAAGGAGAGAGAGAAAAAGAGAGAGACTTGGCTGGACTGAAAACTAAACTACACAGCTTTAATTAAACACTAATGAATGATATAAGAAAATATATATATACAATATATACAAATATGTTCAGGTATGAGCAAAAGCCTCTTGCCTCCCCCCACCCCCAGCAACTCCCACAGCATCTCCTGAGCTGGGAACAGTCCCAAGAAATTCCAGAACTGCTGGAGAAAGCACAGAGTGATGAGGGTCAGGAGAGCTCGAGCCTGGGGGTCGACGGTGCTGGATGGATGGAGTCCTCCCTGGACACCAGCCATGGACAGAAGAGACGGGAAGAAGCAGCAGGAAGGAAGTTGTCTCCTGTGATCTCTGACCTTCTGAGCTTACGTAGATATCTGGAATGGAATATCTCTGGCCAGTTTTGCTGTCTGTCTAACTCAGCCTCCTACGGAGGGGTCATAGATCTCCCCATAGTGTCTGAGCTGGCAGAGTGAAGATGCGACCTTGAAGACCCAGCAGTTAGAAAAACATTCCACCTTATGTTATCAGTCTTAGTTAGAATAGACTGTTGCTAGTTAAAAGAAAGCTTACTGAAGGAAAAAAAAATCCGTGAAAGGAAAATTGGCTTCATCCTGGCTCAAACCAGGACATTCCACCCCTTATTCCATACCATATATTACATGTAAGTTCTATATTTTACCAGCTGTCAAATTAAGGATTCTCCCCCAGAGTCAGATTACCTTGAAGTACATATTGTACTTCACCATCCTCCATCATCACACACCAGGTATGTCCAGGTCCCTGAGCAAAAGCAACACCCCGGACAGGTTTACCTTTGCCTGAAGCAGGACAGACCCAAACACTTCTACCTAGCAGGTTTCTTTCACATACCACAGGGACTTTATCCCCATCTGCAGTATGTAAAAGGTCTGACTGAGCAGGATGAGCCCGATTGATGGGTCCCCTGGTATTAACTAACCAGGTGGCCTTTGCCAAATTTTTGTCCCAGTTTTTGAAAGTTCCACCACCCATTGCCTTCAGGGTAGCTTTCAACAGACCACTGTACCTTTTAACTTTCCCTGAGGCTTCTGCATATTATGGGATATGGTACATCCACTTGATACCATGCTCTTTAGCCCAGTCAGTCACAAGATTATTTTTTAAATGAGTCCCATTGTCTGACTCAATTCTCTCTGCAGTACCATGTCTCCACAAAATCTGCTTCTCAAGGCCCAGGATAGTATTCCTGGCTGTGGCACAAGGCACAGGATATGTTTCCAACCATCCTGTACTTGTTTCCACCATTGTAAGCACATAGCGCTTACCCTGGCGGCTCTGAGGCAGTGTGATGTAGTCAATTTGCCAGGCCTAACCAAACCTGTACTTTGACCACCTCCCCTCATATCACAAAGGTTTCAACCGTTTAGCCTGCTTAATTGCAGCGCACGTCTCACAGTCATGGATCACCTGTGCAATAGTGTTCATGGTTAAGTTCACCCCTCCGTCACGAGCCCATTTGTATGTTGCATCTCTGCTCTGATGACCTGAAGTGTCATGAGCCCATTGAGCCAGAAAGAGCTCACCCTTATGTTCCCAGTCTAAGTCTATTTGGAACACTTGGGCAGCCTCATCTGCTCGTTGGTTGTGTTGATGTTCCTCAGTGGCAGGACTCAGAGGCACGTGTCCATCTACATGATGCACTTTTACCACCAGTTTCTCTCTCCGAGCTGCAATGTCTTTCCACAGGTCAGCAACCCAAACAGGTTTACCCTTTCTCTGCCAGTTGTTCTGCTGCCACTGCTTTAGCCAACCCCACAAGGCATTTGCTGCCATCCACGAGTCAGTGTAGAGATAGAGTCTTGGCCACCTCTCTCGCTCAGCAATGTCCAAAGCCAGCTGGATGGCTTTTACCTCTGCAAACTGACTTGATTCACCTTCTCCTTCAGCTACCTGAGCAACCAGTCGTGTAGGACTCCACACGGCAGCTTTCCACTTCCGGTGGTTCCCTACAAGACAACAGGACCCATCGGTAAAAAGAGCAAATTGTTTCTCAGTCTCTGGTAGATGATCATATGGTGGAGCTTCTTGAGCTGGTGTCACTGCTTCTTGTGGTAGCATTCCAAAGTGGGTGCCTTCTGGCCAGTTTGTAATTGCTTCCACAATACCTGGACAATTAGGTCTTCCTATTCGGGCTCGCTGGGTGATTAAAGCAGTCCATTTACTCCAAGTCACATCGGGGGCATGATGGATAGGAGAGAGGCTATTCTACAGTTCAGTAAACTCAGTCATCCCTCTGCTCCCCCTGGCTGGAGGCAGGGCACCTCTAATGTTGAGCATTAGAGTTCGATGCACCATCCTGGGTGATGACTGGTGCAGCCTTCTTCTTGGAAGAACCATCTCCTGCCTTTGTTCTGATTAGTAGCTCTTGCACCCATACCTGGAGAATATCAGTGGGTTTCTTGTCCCAGACTCTCATGTCCTCTTTAAAATAATGACACAAGAGAGACCACAGGTGGCATCACAGTGGGTCCTGTCTCTCTTGCCACTGTCTCATAGCAGGACGTCTCTTCTTAATGGCTGCAACACGTGACTAGTTGTCTCTAGGGAGATTCTGGAGTTTACTTTCCCATCTGTTTGGCATCTTATTCTTTCTGTCAGTCATTTTTTCAATGGCTGAGGTGTGGAACTGATGGGAATCATAGATTATGTCTCCATACTGTCGTGCTTTGAAAGCCACCTCACACACAGTTGGTCTTGCACAATCTTCCAAGCATCCCATGAAGGAGAATATATGGGCATGCGCTGCTGGTACAGCCTGAGCAAGCCTCCAGAACATTGGTGTGTCGCACAGAACATCATTAGGATTTGTAAGTCCATCTTTATCATAGATCACCTCTCGCACAGCTATCTCTCTCTAATACATGATGGCTTTCTCAAGAGTGGGTGTTCTGCTTCAGCGCCATTCAATGTCACCCTTGTGGGGGTATCTCTCTCTCACAGCTGAAAGAAGTCGGTCCCACAGGGTGGTAGTTCCCGTCTTACTACTAAGTGCTCTATCAATACCAGCATCTCTGGTCAAGGATCCCAACTGATTGGCTTATCTCTCATCCACATTGTAGGTTTCAGCACCACTCTCAAAGCAAGGAAGAATTCCCTCACCATCAGTGCAGGTGAAGTCCTTTCTCATGAGGTGCAGTTCCTTCACAGAGAAAGGCTGGACAAGGTAATTGTCGTCATCTGATTGAGGAGGGCCTGCTGTTCTATCTGCTTGAGAGTGGTCTGATTTTTTATCTGTTTGAGAGGTACCTGCTCCATCAACTGATTTAGAGACCTCTGCCTCCTTAGTTTCAGCCTCTGTTGTTGCTTGAAGAAACTCTGAATGTCTCAGATGTAAGTGGATAAAAAGGGAGGAGCGTTTCTCCTTTGCTTTGCTCCTGGTCACAGGATGAACTAGCTTGATGCGAAAGGGAGTGGACTTTATCCTTGTAGAAGCAGTTGTTTTTGTAGCAACATTTGTAGAAGCAGCTGTTTTTGTAGCAGTACGAGTGGTGGTAGCAGCAGCAGTGGTGGTGGCAGCATCACAGGTGGCAGCAGCAGCAGTGGCAGCAGCATTGCCTGTAAGGGAGTGGCAGTGAGTGGAGCAGCACCTCGCCCTACATATCCACAACACATTATAAACATTCAGTAGAAGCATCCGTACTCCAGCAATGCTATTCAGATCAAGAGCTGGGAGCTTCAGCTCAAAAGACAATGGAGAGCTAAAATTGAACCTGCTACTGCTATTACCAACATGGATAGTTCCGTTCACTTTAGGATTTGTACTGTAACTGTACACATACAGGGCCCCCATAAAGATCAGTATCATAACCCCTAGGATCACTAGGCTGGTAATTATATGGTTCATTATGGCTACAGTTCTGTCAATAAACCATAAAACAGCTACACAGAACAGTATGCTGTTGGCTGTATACTACATGTACAGTTGCATGTTTGGAAAAAGATCCAGTAAATTCATTGCAGAAAGTGTCTGTTCAGTTTCCAATCCATCAGGAAATTTAGCAGAACTGTTGCCCATTGCTATCTGAGGGATTCCTCCCATCAGAGATGGAATGTTAAACACTCCCAATTAATGAAAATGTATAATCTAGGCTTAAAATCGTGCCCCATGTTTGGCGCCAATAAATTGTTGTCACTGTTTAACTTAGGTTTGACAACAATGCCCTTGATCCCCTCCCACCCAGGTAGGGAAGGAGAGAGAGAAAAAGAGAGAGACTTGGCTGGACTGAAAACTAAACTACACAGCTTTAATTAAACACTAATGATATAAGAAAATATATATACAATTATATACAAATATGTTCAGGTATGAGCAAGAGCCTTTTGCCCCCCCCCCGCCCCCAGCAACTCCAACCACACTCCCCTGAGCTGGAACAGTCCCGAGAAATCCCAGAGCTGCTGCTGGAGAAAGCACAGAGTGATGAGGGTCAGGAGAGCTCGAGCCTGGGGGTCGACGGTGCTGGATGGACGGAGTCCTCCCTGGACACCAGCCATGGGTGGAAGAGAAGGGAAAAAGAAAGAAGGAAGCTGTCTTCTGTGATCTCTGACCTTCCTCTGAGCTTATGTAGATATATGGAATGGAATATCTCTGGCCAGTTTTGCTGTCTGTCTAACTCAGCCTCCTACGGAGGGGTCACAGATCTCCCCATAGTGTCTGAGCCGGTAGAGTGAAGGTGTGACCTTGAAGACCCAGCAGTTAGAAAAACATTCCTCTCTTATCAGCCCTAGAACAGACTGTTGCTAGTTAAAAGAAAGCTTACTGAAGGAAAAAAAAAAATCCGTGAAAGGAAAATTGGCTTCATCCTGGCTCAAACCATGACAAAAACAAATTAATAGGAAAATTGTATGAAAGAAGGAAGTTCCTGCTTTCACATAAGCCAGTGAGAGTAAAAAGCAGATACGTTTAATTCAAGTACAAGGAAGAATGGCAACAAGCTATTACATAATTTCTATATTTTGAAAAATAAACAAATTATTTAGTTATTTATTCCTTCCCTTTTTTTCGGTTTGTTTCATTTTGCTTTGTTTTGTTATTAAAATCACTCGCTTTCGAGGGCAATGTTTGTTTCTTTAATGTAGCAAGAATGTATCTGCAATTACTGCTTGTGGCTTTTTGCTCCTGAAGTGCAATCAAATTACATTAAACAAGTTTACAAGATAGCACACAGAGTAACAAATTAGAAAACTCTATTTGACTGCTTTCAATCTTAAAAACAAACTCATTGAATTGAAGGCTTTATGTTTTCAAATTCCAAGTAGACCATTTCTTAGTTCCAGAATTCCTGGAAAACAGTAACTGAGGAAAAAAAAACAACAAAACAAAACCAACAAAAAAACCCACCCAAATATGAACAGCAAAAGCTCAACAAATAGTGACTGTAACTTAATTAAAATTTATTTATTTTCATACTCAGCTACAGGAAACACCTGCAATTGTAACAGAAATTATTGTCTCTTATTCAGCTATCAGGTTGAAATAACTAATCCATGTTCTATATTTTGATACATTTTTAAAAGAGGTTTTGCTGTAGAGGGAGGATCATCCACCAATTTTTCAAAAAGCTATAAAATATGCTGTTCTATAGTAAAAAAAAATTCCTCTGACTTGAAAAAGAAAAAAAATGCAAAGCTCTGACTGTGATTCCACCAACACAAAATCTTTAATAATTTCCCAGTTATTACTGTAAAATATTTGCAAGGATGATAAGAAATTTTTCTGAAGATTTCCTGCACTGTCTTCAAGCTTACACATATAA